>NC_085975.1:0-343333 GCF_910591565.1 Cydia splendana
AGTCCCCGATAGCCGGTACCATTATGGCCACTTTCCGATCAGTTGCTCCTACCCAGTTGGGCTGAGGAGGAACACAATATGGTTCCGCTGCCACAGCCGCGCCAATGCCCCACTCTGCTATTACCTGCATAAGCAGGTCTTGGGCACGGGCGCAGTTGTTCAAGTTGGTCTGTAGGAGTTCGTAAGGGCGTGGCAACATTACACATCCATGTCTTGTCCCTCGTCAGCCCCATGGGCGGATCTCTGATCGGGCCCCTGGGGCCGGATGGGGTCTTGTCTACCCTTAGTCGGTGGGGGGCAGCACGCTTGGCCTCCCATGTAGTGTCCGGCTGGTTTTTTGGCCTGATAACACACCGCGCAGAATGGCGCCTCGGTACAGTCGGACGCCTTATGTCCCGGCTTGCTGCACCGGAAGCACGTGTTGCCTCTGTCTATTTGTGAGGGGCAAGTAGCGCGAGTGTGTCCCGTCCCCATGCACTTATAACAGCGGAACGGTGCTGGATCTAGAATCTGTACTTGTGCACTCGACCACCCCACAAGCAAACGCCCTCCCTCTACTATCTTTTTGGCGGCTGTCACCGGGCATTTAATGAGGGTCGATCCTGCTCCATTAAATCCGGTACGGATTGCACCTACCTTCACTTCATCAAATCTGCAACCACCCTTCGCTGTTATTGCCTCGGCTACTGCCTCCGTGGTTGCAGATTCCATGAGTCCTGATATCCTCAAGCCAGCCATTTTAGTTGGCCGGTACACCCTCGCATCGTTGCCAATAAGGCCCTCCAATTTCTCGCACAGGATATCGGCTGCCCTGCCATTGTCGGTACCAGAAACCTCGATGATACGCGCCCCATCGGCCGTTTTTCTAACTTTGACGTGGTCTATCCCCACCTCGGCTAGACCAAACGAGGTCGTCACCTTGGTTAGGATTCCCGCATATGTAGCCTCAGATTCTGGTTTGAGAGCCACTACTATGCCCGCCGTTGATGGAGCCACCAGTTTACGTGGCTTCGGCTTTGGTTTAAGAGCCGGTTGGCCTGCTACAGCTGTTGGTTTTTTAGCTTTCCTCTTTGCCTTACGGCCTACTACTTCCGTCCACGTCGGAGCAGCAGTCGTCGGTGGTGGGGGCGGCACCGTCTGAGGGACCCTCTTCGCTCGGGGAGCGGGGGTGGGGTTTGTCGACCTCTCCGCAGGAGGGGGAGGTGCCACCCGGGGTACCTGCTTGGTAGCCGCTTGTTTCTTCCGCGGCAATTTTGGCCCTGGTGCAGTTCTGGCAGGGGGCATCAGCGTTGACCCCGACGATGCTACAGATTTATCTGCCGTTTTCCTGGGCCTTGGGGCAGGAACAGGGGCAGGGGCAGGCAACGGGGTCCAGGGATCATCCGGCAAATCAACCACGGGGGCTGATGGAGAAACTGTCGCATCGGCAGCCTCAGATGCCTTTCTTCGGTCCGCCGCCAGTGGCGGGCGGACCATCGGCGCCGGAGGGAGGCGGCTCTTTATGTCGTTTAAGCGGGCATTAACCATATCCCCAATCGACTTGAATAGACTCGCCTCTAACTCCTCCCTAAACCCAGACAAGGCATCCGTTACCGACCCCAGAATCTGGTTAGGCCTTGCACTGTCTGCTGGAGTCTCCTTATTCCGTTCGGAGAAGGCCCTTCTAAGCGCTTTCATCTCAGTCGTCGCATGAGCTAGCTCTTCCTTCAGTCTTTTGTTATTCGCCCGAAGGACATGGACCTCTTCATTTTCCTCTCTTGAGTCCATGTTATCCATGGCCGTTACGATCTCGCGGCACGCCTTGTTAATGCGGCCGCGGATTGTTCCTTTTAAATTCATACATTTGCTGACTTCTGCCAGCACCCTCTTGGCTGCCTTGCGGGCCACATCCGCCTCGTCTTCGTCAGCAGCTGGAGACTGAGGGCCTTCCGGCACCAGGCTGTACTCCATTTCCAGCTCCTCATCAGATATGACCTGTTCGGATGTTTGGTCCTTCATCCAGCAGGAGGCTGGCCCGCGAGATTGGGACGCATTTCCGGTATTTTTATCCGTATCTTTTTCACTAGTATCCATGTCGAGCCTTCTTTTCAACAAAGTTTTGGTCTTGGCGATTCCCACGTATGCCCCAAGGGGCTTGGACTTGGAAATACCCGTGCACGCTCCGCGAGTCTTACCCTTTCCGTTTTTCCCGCCTCTACGTGCTGTATTGACTTTTGGCAAGGTCCCCAGCCACGTATCCTCATCCGATCCAGTATGGTACCGTTTTTGGGCCAGCTGTTTTTCCACCGATTTCTCGCCAGCCTTATCTATAAAGATAACCTCTGGAAGGTCGTCGGAGTCCGTTGCATCAGACAGTCGGCGTATCCTCTCTGACCGATCAGTCCTGATTTCCCTCTGGCTGTCAGCCATATTTGATTTGGTCGCTGATCCCTCTCCTCCTTCGTATGGGCTCCGATCCCTGCTATTTGAATTTGAGTCTATCGCTTCGTCTAGACGTAGTGACACTCGGCAGCCCCGCAGCCGTAGCTGTGCTGGCGTCGTGTTAAGTTCTGAAACGACGCCGTCCCTCTCATTTTCGGCGCCAGAAGCACCCACCATATCTTCAAGATTTGTTTTATTTGTTTTATTTAGATTATCCATTCAATTCCCACGAGTAGGGGAGACTAAATTTCCACAGGGGCAGAGATCCCCGTACCCAAGCTGTGGCCCTATATACTCTGTGAGGTCGGGCGGTGTCACAGGTTGGCCACTAATGGCTGATGCACACCCCAGCCGCTCTAAAGAGAGCACCCCCGCACGGTGAACCGCCATGCGAGGGATTGTGGTTTTTTATTGAGGTTATCTCCTCTTGACCCGGCCGACCAAGGCAAGGCCCTCGGTCCCATCAAAGGCTGCTAGACATGGCAACAACACCTTATCATTTGGGATAACGAGTTTGTGACGGTGGCCGGAGCCTGTCCACCCGGTTTCTGCACTGAAAGCGGGCAAACCCGTCTTGCTCTTGGTAGTGTCCCTCACTCTTCGCCTGCCCGGTATGGGTAGCCCTGTCCGGTATAGCCTAGGAGATCACAGAGACACTCCAAGAACACCCTCCCCCCCCCCGGGCTAAACCCCGGGTGTCGGGTTATTGGCAGCTCCGGTAAGCAATCCCATGCAGGAGATCACTTACCGTTGCCCCCAGGGCGCACCAGCCATAAACCATTCCCTTGACTGCGAATCCGCAAGGATTAACAGAAATTGGAATGGCCCAGACCCTCGTGGAGGTTACCCGACCTAGCGCCCCAACCTAACCTAACCTTTTTTTTTTTTTTTTTTTTTTTTGTCGCAGGGGAAATGCATTTACGCATCCACCCCGGGCTGGAGGGGCCCATCATGGGTGGTATGTGGGGCTCGCTCCTCCCGTAACTCCCTCTGCTAAACAGAGGGAGGGGGAGGAGAATACCCACTAAAACCCCTGCGGCGTTACCCTCTCTGCCGTTATAGGGGAGCACCGTGAGGTCACTAATATTCTACCACGATGCTCCCCCGAATATTCTACCACGATGCTCCCCCGTACCTAACCTAACCTAACCTAACCTAACCTAACCTAACCTAACCTAACCTAACCTAACCTAACCTAACCTAACCTAACCTAACCTAACCTAACCTAACCTAACCTAACCTAACCTAACCTAACCTAACCTAACCTAACTCAAAACCTAACCTAACTCAAAACCTAACCTAACTCAAAACCTAACCTAACTCAAAACCTAACCTAACTCAAAACCTAACCTAACTCAAAACCTAACCTAACTCAAAACCTAACCTAACTCAAAACCTAACCTAACTCAAAACCTAACCTAACTCAAAACCTAACCTAACTCAAAACCTAACCTAACTCAAAACCTAACCTAACTCAAAACCTAACCTAACTCAAAACCTAACCTAACTCAAAACCTTTTTTTTTTTTTTTTTTTTTGACGCAGGGGAAATGCATTTATGCATCCACCCCGGGCTGGAGAGGCCCATTGTGGGGGTGGTATGTGGGACTCGCTCCTCCCGTAACTCCCTCTGCTAATCAGAGGGAGGGGGAGGAGAATACCCACTAAAACCCCTGCGGCGTTACCCTCTCTGCCGTTATAGGGGAGCACCGTGAGGTCACTAATATTCTACCACGATGCTCCCCCGGCCGCCCCGGCCGTTCACCGGGGGCACCCTCAGATTAGAGGAGGAGGGATTGTGTAACGCTACAACCCCTCCTCGAGCGCGTAGAGCCTTATTTGCGGGTCCCCAGCCCGCAGCTCTACTGGGGAATCAAGGCATTGACGAATTGCCGCCGCCTGACTCCCCTCCGTCTTTGCCGTAGCGGATGCGCATCGGCTCTGGCCTCGCGCGCCCGCTCCGCTTCTTCTTTTTTTTGCATAACTTTTTCGCAAAAGTTGTGGAACGCCGCCCAGGATCTCTCGCTGACTATGATTTTTGCTACTATATTGTGCAGCGAGAGATCATCCACGTTTAGGGCCATTTCCAGCTCCCATCTCTCAGGAGCCCAGGTTGGGCATTCCACCATCGTGTGGTAGGCAGTGTCGTTTTCGTACCCGCAGTGGTGACAAACCGGCGAAGGTTCCCTCCTTATTGTGTACAGGTAATGACCGAAGCAGCCGTGTCCAGTCATTACCTGCACTTGTCTGTACGTAAGGGTACCACTTTTTCGGTCTAGCCAGCTGTCAAAAGATGTGAGGAGCGCCGCTACGGTATACGTACCATAGGGCTCGTCCTCCAGCTGGCTTTTCCAACGATCCCTCGCTCTCTTCTTTTCAGCATCAAGCCGAGCCTCCAACTCCCTGGGAGCCAGACGCTCATCGGCGATGCGTAACTCCGTTCGCTGGTTGTACCTCTCGGCCAGGAGTCGGGCGTCAAGCTCCCACGGTATGGTGCCGGCGAGGGCGCAAGCGGCTGCGTGCCCTATGGTCTTGTACCCTCTTATGATGCGTTGCGCAATCACTCTCTGCGGCCTTCGGAGGAGGGCCCTCGTTTTGCTGTTAAGCCTCCCGGCCCATATAGGTGCCCCGTATAGTGCCATGCTGCGAACGACGTTCGCATATAGGCGTCGGCATGGAGCTTGGGGGCCTCCTACATTGGGCAATAGACGGCTCAGCGCCGAGGCGGCACCAACGAGCCGAGGAACCAGGTTGGTAAAATGTTCTTCGAACTCCCACTTGCTGTCCAAGACTAGGCCCAAGTATTTGATGTGGGCCCTCAGGGGGACCGCCTCACCCCCTACTGGGATCACATCATTGGGTCCCAGTCTCCAGCCTCTTCTTTTGAAGACCACGGCGTCGGTCTTATTGAGGGATACGGCAAGCCCTAGGAGGTTGATGCGTCCCACCGTGAGTTCGGTTGCGACAGCGGCTCTCCTCAAGGTTTCCTGGAACTGTTTTCCCCTCACGGCCACCATTGTGTCATCGGCATAACAAATGGTGACCATGCGGGGAAGCTGCTCTCCTCGTATTGCCCAGTCGAATCCGATGTTCCAGAGCAGGGGCCCCAGAACCGACCCCTGTGGAACACCACATTCCATCCGTCTTTCAAGGCGTCCGTCTCCCGATTCATAGAGCACAACCCTATCAGTAAGGTAGTGCTCTATGATCGTCCTCAGATAGAGAGGGACGCCGTGGTACCGGAGCGCCTCTTTTATAACTCCGTAGGGGAGAGAGCCAAATGCATTGGCAATGTCTAGAGACACTGCTATGGCTCCCTCCTTTTTCTCTGCTGCCAGATCGCTGAATTTCTTCAACGTGCCTACTGCGTCTATTGTAGACCGCCCCTCGCGGAACCCAAATTGATGGTCACTAATGTTTGGGCCCGTGTCCTCCAGATGCTTAGTGATACGCCTTGCTATGATGCGCTCCAGCATCTTTCCAGTTTCATCTAGGAGGACGATGGGGCGGTATCCTGAAGGAGAGTCAGCTGGACGACCCTCCTTTCGCAGCAGGCACAGCCTACCCTCCTTCCAGCAACGAGGGAAAATTCCCTCTTTGAGGCAGTCATCGAATAGCCCGCGAAGTCGGACTCCGAGGTGTTTCAATGTCAGGGAGAGGACTCTCCCTGACACACCATCCGGCCCAGGAGCCTTTTTGCCGGCTCTCATTCTGAAGACTGCTCCCATGATTTCCACGTCCGAGATTAAAGGGACATCCGGGAGGCCCTCCGGTTGTTCCACTGGGAGAGCCATGACGGGAGGTGTAAAGTCCGGTGCCACCGGGAAGAGGCCCTCAACAACTCTTTTTAGTAGTTCCGGCTCTAAGGAATCCATGGGTGGAGCATGTTTCATTTTGTTCCTCACAATTTTATAGGGTCGCCCCCATGGGTCCCTGTCTAAGGTTCTCAGGAATTCCTCTCGGGCCTCATCCTTCCGTTTGGCTATGGCCGTTCTCAATGCCCCTTTTGCAGCTACTAGGGCCTCCCGGAGTATCTCTTCCTCTGCCGCTGTGTGTTGTCGGCGCCTGCACCTTATGAATTTACGGCGTGCAGCATTGGCGGTTACTCTGAGGGCCGCAATTTCCTCCGACCACCAGTAGACTTGTTTTTTGCCAGTTGGTTTCTTTGCCCTCGACATACCAGCATCGCACACCGTGGTGAGCGAGGTACGGAAGCAGGCTGCCCGTTCTTCAACCCCGAGGTCTACTGGCGGGGGAGCGCACCAAGCCTGTATCAATGCAGCCTCCTCAATCATCTCTTTATCTAGGCTAGCCAAGGACCACCTAGGGAAGCGGCCATTGGGACGACGCCTACCCGCTGTATGCGGTAGACCCTGTGGTGGAGCCGCTGGAGATGGAGAAATCCTCATCCTGATGTAGACGTGATCAGAGAGGGTCTCCACATTCTCTAGTACACGCCAGTCCTCAATTCGATTGGCGATAACAGGGGTTGCAAGAGTGACGTCCACAATGGACCCTCCCTGGTGTCGCACACATGTGTAAGCGTGACCTTGGTTTGAAACCACAAGCCCCATCGCTAGCACCCAATCCCTAAGGGTTTCGCCCCTCACGTCTGTAACAGGGGAACCCCAGGCTGCGCTTTTAGCATTGAGATCTCCCATTACGAGTACCGGGGTTGGCGCTAACCTCCTTATCAGCCCCCCCAGATCGTCTAAGTAACCCTCGAATTGCCATAGTGGCCTATTGGGGGAAAAATAAGTGCCGATTATTATAATATTTCCCCATTTGGCTGCCGCAATTCCTGGACCTTTATGAACGGCGATCAGGGGAGGATAGTCCCCGATAGCCGGTACCATTATGGCCACTTTCCGATCAGTTGCTCCTACCCAGTTGGGCTGAGGAGGAACACAATATGGTTCCGCTGCCACAGCCGCGCCAATGCCCCACTCTGCTATTACCTGCATAAGCAGGTCTTGGGCACGGGCGCAGTTGTTCAAGTTGGTCTGTAGGAGTTCGTAAGGGCGTGGCAACATTACACATCCATGTCTTGTCCCTCGTCAGCCCCATGGGCGGATCTCTGATCGGGCCCCTGGGGCCGGATGGGGTCTTGTCTACCCTTAGTCGGTGGGGGGCAGCACGCTTGGCCTCCCATGTAGTGTCCGGCTGGTTTTTTGGCCTGATAACACACCGCGCAGAATGGCGCCTCGGTACAGTCGGACGCCTTATGTCCCGGCTTGCTGCACCGGAAGCACGTGTTGCCTCTGTCTATTTGTGAGGGGCAAGTAGCGCGAGTGTGTCCCGTCCCCATGCACTTATAACAGCGGAACGGTGCTGGATCTAGAATCTGTACTTGTGCACTCGACCACCCCACAAGCAAACGCCCTCCCTCTACTATCTTTTTGGCGGCTGTCACCGGGCATTTAATGAGGGTCGATCCTGCTCCATTAAATCCGGTACGGATTGCACCTACCTTCACTTCATCAAATCTGCAACCACCCTTCGCTGTTATTGCCTCGGCTACTGCCTCCGTGGTTGCAGATTCCATGAGTCCTGATATCCTCAAGCCAGCCATTTTAGTTGGCCGGTACACCCTCGCATCGTTGCCAATAAGGCCCTCCAATTTCTCGCACAGGATATCGGCTGCCCTGCCATTGTCGGTACCAGAAACCTCGATGATACGCGCCCCATCGGCCGTTTTTCTAACTTTGACGTGGTCTATCCCCACCTCGGCTAGACCAAACGAGGTCGTCACCTTGGTTAGGATTCCCGCATATGTAGCCTCAGATTCTGGTTTGAGAGCCACTACTATGCCCGCCGTTGATGGAGCCACCAGTTTACGTGGCTTCGGCTTTGGTTTAAGAGCCGGTTGGCCTGCTACAGCTGTTGGTTTTTTAGCTTTCCTCTTTGCCTTACGGCCTACTACTTCCGTCCACGTCGGAGCAGCAGTCGTCGGTGGTGGGGGCGGCACCGTCTGAGGGACCCTCTTCGCTCGGGGAGCGGGGGTGGGGTTTGTCGACCTCTCCGCAGGAGGGGGAGGTGCCACCCGGGGTACCTGCTTGGTAGCCGCTTGTTTCTTCCGCGGCAATTTTGGCCCTGGTGCAGTTCTGGCAGGGGGCATCAGCGTTGACCCCGACGATGCTACAGATTTATCTGCCGTTTTCCTGGGCCTTGGGGCAGGAACAGGGGCAGGGGCAGGCAACGGGGTCCAGGGATCATCCGGCAAATCAACCACGGGGGCTGATGGAGAAACTGTCGCATCGGCAGCCTCAGATGCCTTTCTTCGGTCCGCCGCCAGTGGCGGGCGGACCATCGGCGCCGGAGGGAGGCGGCTCTTTATGTCGTTTAAGCGGGCATTAACCATATCCCCAATCGACTTGAATAGACTCGCCTCTAACTCCTCCCTAAACCCAGACAAGGCATCCGTTACCGACCCCAGAATCTGGTTAGGCCTTGCACTGTCTGCTGGAGTCTCCTTATTCCGTTCGGAGAAGGCCCTTCTAAGCGCTTTCATCTCAGTCGTCGCATGAGCTAGCTCTTCCTTCAGTCTTTTGTTATTCGCCCGAAGGACATGGACCTCTTCATTTTCCTCTCTTGAGTCCATGTTATCCATGGCCGTTACGATCTCGCGGCACGCCTTGTTAATGCGGCCGCGGATTGTTCCTTTTAAATTCATACATTTGCTGACTTCTGCCAGCACCCTCTTGGCTGCCTTGCGGGCCACATCCGCCTCGTCTTCGTCAGCAGCTGGAGACTGAGGGCCTTCCGGCACCAGGCTGTACTCCATTTCCAGCTCCTCATCAGATATGACCTGTTCGGATGTTTGGTCCTTCATCCAGCAGGAGGCTGGCCCGCGAGATTGGGACGCATTTCCGGTATTTTTATCCGTATCTTTTTCACTAGTATCCATGTCGAGCCTTCTTTTCAACAAAGTTTTGGTCTTGGCGATTCCCACGTATGCCCCAAGGGGCTTGGACTTGGAAATACCCGTGCACGCTCCGCGAGTCTTACCCTTTCCGTTTTTCCCGCCTCTACGTGCTGTATTGACTTTTGGCAAGGTCCCCAGCCACGTATCCTCATCCGATCCAGTATGGTACCGTTTTTGGGCCAGCTGTTTTTCCACCGATTTCTCGCCAGCCTTATCTATAAAGATAACCTCTGGAAGGTCGTCGGAGTCCGTTGCATCAGACAGTCGGCGTATCCTCTCTGACCGATCAGTCCTGATTTCCCTCTGGCTGTCAGCCATATTTGATTTGGTCGCTGATCCCTCTCCTCCTTCGTATGGGCTCCGATCCCTGCTATTTGAATTTGAGTCTATCGCTTCGTCTAGACGTAGTGACACTCGGCAGCCCCGCAGCCGTAGCTGTGCTGGCGTCGTGTTAAGTTCTGAAACGACGCCGTCCCTCTCATTTTCGGCGCCAGAAGCACCCACCATATCTTCAAGATTTGTTTTATTTGTTTTATTTAGATTATCCATTCAATTCCCACGAGTAGGGGAGACTAAATTTCCACAGGGGCAGAGATCCCCGTACCCAAGCTGTGGCCCTATATACTCTGTGAGGTCGGGCGGTGTCACAGGTTGGCCACTAATGGCTGATGCACACCCCAGCCGCTCTAAAGAGAGCACCCCCGCACGGTGAACCGCCATGCGAGGGATTGTGGTTTTTTATTGAGGTTATCTCCTCTTGACCCGGCCGACCAAGGCAAGGCCCTCGGTCCCATCAAAGGCTGCTAGACATGGCAACAACACCTTATCATTTGGGATAACGAGTTTGTGACGGTGGCCGGAGCCTGTCCACCCGGTTTCTGCACTGAAAGCGGGCAAACCCGTCTTGCTCTTGGTAGTGTCCCTCACTCTTCGCCTGCCCGGTATGGGTAGCCCTGTCCGGTATAGCCTAGGAGATCACAGAGACACTCCAAGAACACCCTCCCCCCCCCCGGGCTAAACCCCGGGTGTCGGGTTATTGGCAGCTCCGGTAAGCAATCCCATGCAGGAGATCACTTACCGTTGCCCCCAGGGCGCACCAGCCATAAACCATTCCCTTGACTGCGAATCCGCAAGGATTAACAGAAATTGGAATGGCCCAGACCCTCGTGGAGGTTACCCGACCTAGCGCCCCAACCTAACCTAACCTTTTTTTTTTTTTTTTTTTTTTTTGTCGCAGGGGAAATGCATTTACGCATCCACCCCGGGCTGGAGGGGCCCATCATGGGTGGTATGTGGGGCTCGCTCCTCCCGTAACTCCCTCTGCTAAACAGAGGGAGGGGGAGGAGAATACCCACTAAAACCCCTGCGGCGTTACCCTCTCTGCCGTTATAGGGGAGCACCGTGAGGTCACTAATATTCTACCACGATGCTCCCCCGAATATTCTACCACGATGCTCCCCCGTACCTAACCTAACCTAACCTAACCTAACCTAACCTAACCTAACCTAACCTAACCTAACCTAACCTAACCTAACCTAACCTAACCTAACCTAACCTAACCTAACCTAACCTAACCTAACCTAACCTAACCTAACTCAAAACCTAACCTAACTCAAAACCTAACCTAACTCAAAACCTAACCTAACTCAAAACCTAACCTAACTCAAAACCTAACCTAACTCAAAACCTAACCTAACTCAAAACCTAACCTAACTCAAAACCTAACCTAACTCAAAACCTAACCTAACTCAAAACCTAACCTAACTCAAAACCTAACCTAACTCAAAACCTAACCTAACTCAAAACCTAACCTAACTCAAAACCTAACCTAACTCAAAACCTAACCTAACTCAAAACCTAACCTAACTCAAAACCTAACCTAACTCAAAACCTTTTTTTTTTTTTTTTTTTTTTTTTGTCGCAGGGGAAATGCGTTTACACATCCACCCCGGGCTGGAGGGGCCCATCGTGGGGTGGTATGTGGGACTCGCTCCTCCCGTAACTCCCTCTGCTAATCAGAGGAAAGGGAGGAGAATACCCACTAAAACCCCTGCGGCGTTACCCTCTCTGCCGTTATAGGGGAGCACCGTGAGGTCACTAATATTCTACCACGATGCTCCCCCGGCCGCCCCAGCCGTTCACCGGGGGCACCCTCAGATTAGAGGAGGAGGGATTGTGTAACGCTACAACCCCTCCTCGAGCGCGTAGAGCCTTATTTGCGGGTCCCCAGCCCGCAGCTCTACTGGGGAATCAAGGCATTGACGAATTGCCGCCGCCTGACTCCCCTCCGTCTTTGCCGTAGCGGATGCGCATCGGCTCTGGCCTCGCGCGCCCGCTCCGCTTCTTCTTTTTTCCGCATAACTTTTTCGCAAAAGTTGTGGAACGCCGCCCAGGATCTCTCGCTGACTATGATTTTTGCTACTATATTATGCAGCGAGAGATCATCCACGTTTAGGGCCATTTCCAGCTCCCATCTCTCAGGAGCCCAGGTTGGGCATTCCACCATCGTGTGGTAGGCAGTGTCGTCTTCGTACCCGCAGTGGTGACAAACCGGCGAAGGTTCCCTCCTTATTGTGTACAGGTAATGACCGAAGCAGCCGTGTCCAGTCATTACCTGCACTTGTCTGTACGTAAGGGTACCACTTTTTCGGTCTAGCCAGCTGTCAAAAGATGTGAGGAGCGCCGCTACGGTATACGTACCATAGGGCTCGTCCTCCAGCTGGCTTTTCCAACGATCCCTCGCTCTCTTCTTTTCAGCATCAAGCCGAGCCTCCAACTCCCTGGGAGCCAGACGCTCATCGGCGATGCGTAACTCCGTTCGCTGGTTGTACCTCTCGGCCAGGAGTCGGGCGTCAAGCTCCCACGGTATGGTGCCGGCGAGGGCGCAAGCGGCTGCGTGCCCTATGGTCTTGTACCCTCTTATGATGCGTTGCGCAATCACTCTCTGCGGCCTTCGGAGGAGGGCCCTCGTTTTGCTGTTAAGCCTCCCGGCCCATATAGGTGCCCCGTATAGTGCCATGCTGCGAACGACGTTCGCATATAGGCGTCGGCATGGAGCTTGGGGGCCTCCTACATTGGGCAATAGACGGCTCAGCGCCGAGGCGGCACCAACGAGCCGAGGAACCAGGTTGGTAAAATGTTCTTCGAACTCCCACTTGCTGTCCAAGACTAGGCCCAAGTATTTGATGTGGGCCCTCAGGGGGACCGCCTCACCCCCTACTGGGATCACATCATTGGGTCCCAGTCTCCAGCCTCTTCTTTTGAAGACCACGGCGTCGGTCTTATTGAGGGATACGGCAAGCCCTAGGAGGTTGATGCGTCCCACCGTGAGTTCGGTTGCGACAGCGGCTCTCCTCAAGGTTTCCTGGAACTGTTTTCCCCTCACGGCCACCATTGTGTCATCGGCATAACAAATGGTGACCATGCGGGGAAGCTGCTCTCCTCGTATTGCCCAGTCGAATCCGATGTTCCAGAGCAGGGGCCCCAGAACCGACCCCTGTGGAACACCACATTCCATCCGTCTTTCAAGGCGTCCGCCTCCCGATTCATAGAGCACAACCCTATCAGTAAGGTAGTGCTCTATGATCGTCCTCAGATAGAGAGGGACGCCGTGGTACCGGAGCGCCTCTTTTATAACTCCGTAGGGGAGAGAGCCAAATGCATTGGCAATGTCTAGAGACACTGCTATGGCTCCCTCCTTTTTCTCTGCTGCCAGATCGCTGAATTTCTTCAACGTGCCTACTGCGTCTATTGTAGACCGCCCCTCGCGGAACCCAAATTGATGGTCACTAATGTTTGGGCCCGTGTCCTCCAGATGCTTAGTGATACGCCTTGCTATGATGCGCTCCAGCATCTTTCCAGTTTCATCTAGGAGGACGATGGGGCGGTATCCTGAAGGAGAGTCAGCTGGACGACCCTCCTTTCGCAGCAGGCACAGCCTACCCTCCTTCCAGCAACGAGGGAAAATTCCCTCTTTGAGGCAGTCATCGAATAGCCCGCGAAGTCGGACTCCGAGGTGTTTCAATGTCAGGGAGAGGACTCTCCCTGACACACCATCCGGCCCAGGAGCCTTTTTGCCGGCTCTCATTCTGAAGACTGCTCCCATGATTTCCACGTCCGAAATTAAAGGGACATCCGGGAGGCCCTCCGGTTGTTCCACTGGGAGAGCCATGACGGGAGGTGTAAAGTCCGGTGCCACCGGGAAGAGGCCCTCAACAACTCTTTTTAGTAGTTCCGGCTCTAAGGAATCCATGGGTGGAGCATGTTTCATTTTGTTCCTCACAATTTTATAGGGTCGCCCCCATGGGTCCCTGTCTAAGGTTCTCAGGAATTCCTCTCGGGCCTCATCCTTCCGTTTGGCTATGGCCGTTCTCAATGCCCCTTTTGCAGCTACTAGGGCCTCCCGGAGTATCTCTTCCTCTGCCGCTGTGTGTTGTCGGCGCCTGCACCTTATGAATTTACGGCGTGCAGCATTGGCGGTTACTCTGAGGGCCGCAATTTCCTCCGACCACCAGTAGACCTGTTTTTTGCCAGTTGGTTTCTTTGCCCTCGACATGCCAGCATCGCACACCGTGGTGAGCGAGGTACGGAAGCAGGCTGCCCGTTCTTCAACCCCGAGGTCTACTGGCGGGGGAGCGCACCAAGCCTGTATCAATGCAGCCTCCTCAATCATCTCTTTATCTAGGCTAGCCAAGGACCACCTAGGGAAGCGGCCATTGGGACGACGCCTACCCGCTGTATGCGGTAGACCCTGTGGTGGAGCCGCTGGAGATGGAGAAATCCTCATCCTGATGTAGACGTGATCAGAGAGGGTCTCCACATTCTCTAGTACACGCCAGTCCTCAATTCGATTGGCGATAACAGGGGTTGCAAGAGTGACGTCCACAATGGACCCTCCCTGGTGTCGCACACATAACCTAACTCAAAACCTAACCTAACTCAAAACCTAACCTAACTCAAAACCTAACCTAACTCAAAACCTAACCTAACTCAAAACCTAACCTAACTCAAAACCTAACCTAACTCAAAACCTAACCTAACTCAAAACCTAACCTAACTCAAAACCTAACCTAACTCAAAACCTAACCTAACTCAAAACCTAACCTAACTCAAAACCTAACCTAACTCAAAACCTAACCTAACTCCGAACCGCGCCTAACCCCTCTACCAGAAAATTTGCTAGGCTTATTTTAGAAAAATCTTAACAGCGTGTTTTGTCTTTCAGGATTTGTCTAATAAGCGACATCCACCGGTTGAATAAATCACTAATTCTATTTTAGTTTGGCATGGCTTTTCTGACAAGCTCATAGGTTTCCATTCTGTGTCTGCTAGTAATTCTACTCATCAATAGGTGGCAGTAGTAGTACCTTTATTTGGATCACTTTTTTTTTTTTTTTTTTTTTTTTTTTTTTTTTTTTTTCTCGTACGTGTAGGTCTTTTATTCGGTCCTGAATAATTCAATAGCACAGAAAGGTATGATAATTAATGAATACAATATTTTCATGGTGTAATGCGAAGCTTTCCCAGATACATCAATAAGCCCATATGATTAGTTACCCTTAGGACCAACTAGATGGCGCTAGTAGTCCTTGATATCGATGTAAGCAATAATAAAATTTTACTTTTCCCCTGGTAATCCAGTGAAATTGTAGAATTTTGTAACGTGGCTTTTCTGCGTCAAATCCGGTAGTTCTGATTTTTTGCAGACTTATTTATGATGTTGGCCCAATTAATAAGGGGTCATCCATTAATTACGTCACACGTTTAGGGGGTGGGAGGGGGTCAAGAAAATGTGACATATTGTGACATGGGGGAGGGGGGAGACACAAACTTTGTGACGTCACTTTAACTTCATCAGTAATCGAAATTTTTTTTTTAAATTATTTTATTCGTTGTACATTTAAATAACAAGTTTTTAAAACGATAATCGTTTTTATTCTTTTAATTTTCTTTCCTAAGCAGTTTTGGGTTATAAAATTACTAATATTTATATCGTCAAAAATATTTTGATAAAATATGAATAATACTTAGGTACTTACTTAATTCGATTTGGCGATTTCGTAGAAAAAATGTGACGTCACACTAGGGGGGAGGGGTTTGCCAAATGTGACCAAATATGACAAGGGGGGGGAGGGGTCAAAAAAAAAAAAAAAAAAAAAAAAAAAAAAAAAAAAAAAAAAACCTAGAAATTCGTGTGACGTAATTAATGGATGACCCCTAATCCAAGTTTGTGACCTTGAGCGCCGAACGCAACTTTGTCAAAAATCGAAAAACCTGCGAAAATTTCGGATTTTATTTAGTTTTGGGCGATTCTATCCCTAAAGGACTAGTTTCTGATAGTACTTTCCTTAGACGTTTTTAAAGAATACTAAGGACCATGGGCAGAAATGTCCCCACTCACCAACAGAAATGAAACATGTCTCATTTAATAGAGATCTTAGCAACCTGATGATTTTTTACTATGACGAGGATCGCCATATGTATGGGGTTTTCTTTGAAAACCGTGTTTTGTTTTTACATATTTTTTGCTCATTTCATTGAAAGTTTTTGTTTTTTTATTATACTAGTTGATTGATAAACAAGCATGCGGGGCTGCGTGATGGTAAACAGTCACCGCAGCCTATAGACGGATGTAACAACTCATGGTTATCACGTAATACGCGTTACCGACCATGTGACGTAAAGATCTTATGCCACAATACCCAGTAATTGCACTCCCATGTCTCACCCTTCAAACCGGAACACCGCCATGAAAACATAACTGCTTAGGGACAGAAAAAAAAAACCCCATACATAGGGCGATTCTCGTCATAGTAAAAAATCATCAGTTTGCCAAGATCTATTAAATGAGACATGTTTCATTTCTGTTGGTGTGTGGGGACAGTGCCCATACAAATTTGCCCATGGTCCTTTGCCTCGAAAGGTTGTTCAGGTGAGGGAACTGAACGCCACCCATGCGATTGACATAGCTGATAGCCGTCGTATTATCTATACGCAGTAATATATTTAGAACAATCACGACTATCATGTGCGAAATATTTTAAAGCCAGAAAAACAGCCAAAAGTTCGAGCTGATTTATGTGGAAAGATCTTTCTTCCGATCTCCATGCTCCGTGCGCTCGGAGATTATTCGAGAACGCTCCCCAACCGGTCCGAGATGCATCAGAAAATATCTCGAGTGAATAGGTGATAGGTAGCAAAGAGTGTGAGCATGAAGATATCTTATCTTTCCACCAAGTCAGATCGTTTAGAATAATTTTTGCTAATTTTATTTTATTGTTATAGTTTCCATCGCATTGTAAAGTTAGAAATTTCTGTCTTTCTAATATTCTCGTGTAAAGCCACCCATACTTGGCCGCAGGGCAAGCGGTGATAAGAACTCCTATGAGTTGTGAAAATTCCCTAATTGTACAAGAAGGGAGCGACGAAAACTTTTTAACAAGGGCTGCGATTTTTTCGCGTTTTTCGGTGGGTAAAGATAGTGTCATATCCACTGAATTAAACATGAAGCCTAGGTAACGGCAGGTTTGCTGGGGTTCCAGACTACTCTTTTGATAATTTATCACAAAGCCCAGACATTCTAATAGTTTAATGGTTTGTTTAACATTACACAAGCATTCATCATAACTATCCCCAATGCATAATATGTCATCCAAGAAAAACACAGATTTATGGCCTTGACCTCTTAGATAGGCAACAACCTCTCTCATAACTTTTGTGAAGGTTCTCGGAGCTAAAGAAAGCCCATACGGCAAAGCCGTGAACTCATAGGTTAGTAAATCTGAGTTTTCATTTTCAAAATGGAAGCGCAGATATTTTCGGCAATGAGCCGCCATTGCGATCAACAAGTATGCTTCTTTTAAATCTACCGTGGCCATATAGCCGCGATATGGGATCAATTTTGCAGCTGTTCGGTGATCTTCCATTTTAAAATGATCCTTGGGTACAAATTTATTCAATTTCTCTAAATTAAGAATAAAGCGTTTGCCTTCATTAGATTTTGGGGCTAAAAAAGTAGTTTTTCCGTAAAGTGTACCACAAGAATGCATAGTTTGTCGAATAGTGATAGGGCTCGCTTCGCTCGCCCTAATAACTGGAGATGTCATCGCTGTCATTTTCTTTGCGAAACAGTCTGCTGATTTTTGCGGGGGAGGGGACGTCAAATGTATTGCTATTTCTACGTGATTTGTACGTAACGTACAAATAGCCATAATTAGGGAATATTAGGCAAAGCTCTGCGTAGGTGGCAAGAAAATGGAAATTTCGTTATCTAATCTCTCTATCACTTTTGCATATTCGAGCGATAAAGAGGCAGATAACTAAATTTCGATTTTCGCGTTTACCGGTAGGCCCTTGTTAATGTCATATTTTATTGTCTGTGAAAACTTGTCAAAAAACAGTTTAAGGCACAGTATGTATAAGTTAGTCTATGAATTTACTAAGTCGGTAGTGCTGCACTCTGGCGGCAGAACATTGCAGTAATATCCCCTGAGGGGTAAGCTCTTAAAGGCGACTCCAGTTATTAAATGCTCTAAGCGAGAATCGGTTGAGATTTGCGACCTGTAGAAGAGAACACCCGGACCAAAGAGTAAAGTAAGTACAATAGGACCCGGGCATACGAAAGCAGTTTACCATGAGTTTACCCGAGTTTGCCCGAGTCAATACGGAGACTTTCGCTAACGCCTCTACAAAGTGTACAATTTGCATACAACCTCGTGATAAAACTTGAGGTACACTGACATCTTGTCATGTGCTGTCAAATTGTCATTTAAGTAAAATCTAAGTCATACAGTCCATAATTATACTATTTTTTTACTGGTATTTACTTACTATTTAATAAATCGTTGTTTTCCGTGGTGTCCGTATGTGGTTTCAATGCCCCGTGTTGAAATAATTCACCTATTAACTGAGACTACGTACGCCAGTCATAAATTATCGGCGACAGCGTGATGGCGGGCAGCGCGCTGGACGAGTTGCCGCGCTGGAGCTGGCTGCTGGGGTTCGACCTGTGGAGCGCCACGCTCGTCATCGCCACCATCGGCATCGTACGTTCCTACTTCCATATTAATATATAATTACTAACAAGTTTGCGAATATACCGATAACCGCATAAATAGATGGGCACAAGTTAGCCCGTAAAGCGCAGACGCTGTCCTCAATATTTGATCATGTAGCCGCTTAGCCAGCGTATAGTCCGATATTATACGGAATAAGCAAGTGAGTTGTGTGGTGGCAGGTGCACCCGTCGGCGTACATCTACTCGTGCTTCGTGCACCGCGGCTTCCTGTTCACGGCGGCGTGGCTGCTCGCCGCCGCCTGGTGCGGCTTCAGCGTGGGGCTGCTCGTGGGGATCATGCAAGTAAGCTCGGTGTGGCAGCCCTTCCGCCCCGGTTTCGATCCCCGACTGGCCAGTCTCTCAAAAAGGAGTCCAAGTTGTACCGCCATCTGTGACGATGACGATTTTAATATGACGAGTGTGCGCTGCATATCGTACAAATAAACTAGTTATTGAGTTATTTGTCAGTTCAAGATACTTGTATTTAAGACAAGATGTCTCCAAGACATCCTCTCATCAGAGCTAGTTAATGTGAAGGTGTGTGCGCGCAGGGCTTGGTGCTGGCGTACGAGTGCTGGGTGTGGTTCACGCTGGTGTTCGCGCCGCTCATGATCCTGCTCATGGGGGCGCTGGCGGCGCACTGCTGCTGCCGCCTGCGCACCTCGCTCGCCGCCTCCTTCGTGCCTGTGCTGGCCATGGTCTTCTACTGGAGTAAGCAAACTTCATTACTCGTTCATCCAAAACTACTACGACACCTCTACCACGAAGCGTATAGGACTCCGGTAGCCAATAGGTAAAAAATCAATAGGTAGGTACAATCAAAATTGAATTGCAGCTACAAGTTAGGATCAGTTCCCACAATTTGTCTCCAGATGCCATAACTCTCCAGTTGAACTTGGACATCAATAAAGGTTCATCGTTATCTTTATATACACGTGTTATCACTTCATTGTTTCAGTAACACTGTACTTCGCGTTCGTGGTGAACAGCGGACGTATGTCTCGGTTTTCTTGACAAGGCTTTGATTTCATTGTCGATTGATTACTACCTACTAAGTGTACACGTGATTAAGAAGATACCTGGTTTGGAACATGTTGGACTATACTTTAATAAATATTTATTATTTACACGCCAAATGTGTTTCATTATAATTCCCATTCAATCATGGTTGGGCAATAATGGTAAGGCATTTTGTAAAATCTGTGGAAATTAATAAATCAGCTATGCAGCTACTCGTGCTAGTTAGCATTTTTAACATAAATGGGAAAATGCGAGCTAAGTCGTAAAGTTTAGTATACCATGCAAAGTTGTCGACTTCACCACAAAATAATTGAAATCTAAATGAGTACGTATGTATTTTGTCAATAAACAGATATAGCAGAAAATAACTGATCTCCAAAATATAGTTCTTGTATTTTAACGCGTCTAATGCCAGCCAACCTACTACGCGTGTAGCCGATTAAGTACCTACATTTTGTGCGGCCTCCGTCCTCAGGGAATATCTCTCTGTAACAAGTACTAGAAGACCCCAGAACTCTGAACGCCTCTTAATAACTGTGAAGCGTCCCTACAGAGACGCGACAGCACAGTCAATAAGCAGGTGGATAAAGAAAGTTCTGGCAGAGAGCGGCATAGATGTGACAATATTCAGTGCTCACAGCACTCGACATGCTGCCACATCTACAGCTGCATTAAAGGGAGTGAATATTGATCTCATTAGAAAGACGGCCGGTTGGTCTTCCACATCTCTAACCTTCGCCAGGTTCTATAATCGTCAAGTGATTGACGAAACTGTATTTGCAAGATCAGTGTGTAATCTTTAATTAATTATAAACATACAAGACTGAGTTTAGATCTTAACAGATAATTGTAATTTACTGTTGGCTAATTATAAATGACAAAATTTAATAAATCATGTTATGAATACTTAAAGGTTTTTGCCATTATACATCCCGATAGACAAAACTTTGTCTCTAAACAACTACAATAATGTAAACTTAATTATATCGAACAATGAAGCGAGGAAATATTAATATATGATCAAACGAGCTTCGCAAGCGAAGTTCGATCAATATTATATGACTCGCTTCATTGGAAGATATAATTACCCTCCCTCCCAGTAAACCCAGTCACCAAAGTTTTGTAACCAAAGATCTCTAAAAGAAATGAGGATTGCTTCTAGCGACTCCACCAAGATGGGTTGGGGTGGGGAAGGTTTTTTAGTCAATAGAAATACTTATTTTTCAAAATCTCTAAAAATAAGCGTGTTGCCAGTAGATTAAATAAACTACAATAATGTAAACTTAATTATGTTTTCCAATGAAGCGAGTCATATAATATTGATCGAACTTCGCTTGCGAAGCTCGTTTGATCACATATAAAAACCTCAGTGACTTAGGGCCGATACACGACTGCAACTTGTATGGGAACTGCACGCCAATTGCAACGTCGGCCTTGGCAACTCAGGTTTGGTGCAACAAAGGCACATTATGTTTTGGTCATCCGACTCATCTTGATGAGCACTTAGGAGAGTAGTACCCAAGGTAGAGCTGATGCTGAACCCTGGCAGTACCTAGTGGAGCTCGGGTTTGGTGCAACATAATTATATAGACACACGTTGTTTTGGATATCCGACTTGTCATGTGATCACTGGGTAGATCAGTACCCAAGATAGCTGATGCTGAACCCTGACAGGACCTAGTGGAGCTCGGGTTTTATACAACATAGGCACACGCTGTTTTGGTCATGCAACTCGTCTTGATAAGCTTAAGCACTTAGGAGATTAGTACCCAAGATAGAGCTGATGCTGAACCCTGGCTGTACCTAGTGGAACTCAGGTTTGGTGCAACATAGGCACACGCTGTTTTGGTCATCCGACAAGTCTTAATGAGCACTTAGAAGAGCAGTACCCAAGATAGAGCTGATGCTGAACCCTGGCTGTACCTAGTGGAACTGCGTGTGTGTGTTTATGTGCGGAGCAGCGTGATTACCGCCAGTAGGTGTCCAGACGGGATAGTTATTCGCTCAATTGTGTGGTGTGGACGCAAAAATAAATTCAAGGGCATTGGCTCGCTGACCCAACATTATGTAGGAAAGTCAGTTGGCTTCCTTACAAAAAGTACTGGGCGACCGTGTAGGATGTAAGCGCTTATGAAATTGTATACACTTACCCGCGTAATATATTACGTGTGGATGATATTGGCAATTTGATTTTGTCGTCTGGACACGTTTTTAATGGACAAAGTAAAAGCTGTAACTGACAGGCGTACCGGACAGCAACCGTGGTCCGGTTAGTATATTTCTTTCTTGCTCTCACTTATAGCTGCGTTTTTAACGGACTTATTACGTACCCACTCGATCGAACATGAAACAAGCCTCGGATTGGATCAAAGTCGCGGTCCGGTACGTTTAGGTAGAAAAATTCCACGAGCCCTTACAAAGCTCTGCTTTTTGCTAGTATATAGAGAAACTTATTCTAATTGCGGTAGTTTTGACACGAACATTCCAAATAATATACAATCGATGTTTATGTCACCAACTACGCCAGAAGAAATCAAAGCTATAATTAAAACTTTAAAAAACAAAAAGAGCACAGGTTATGACGGTATAAGCACCCAGGTTATAAAATTTGTAAATGATATTCTTCATAAGCCATTAAGCTATATAGTCAATCTTTGTATTTTTGCAGGCATTTTCCCAGATGGCCTTAAAACAACAGTTATCAAACCTCTATTTAAAAAAGGCGAAAGAGAAAACATTCACAACTGTTAAATTGTATATTTAACAGCGCCATCTATCTCACCTCTTACATACTTTTTAATAATGATCTACATAAACGTAAGTACCTACCTACTTAGTTCCCTACAAAGTGCATAGGTGGTGCTGTTATTAGTTTTAATTATTTTAGGCTAGTTAATTTGTGATGTACTCTTACACTTTCCAAATAGACACGATAAGAAGCACACGCTGTTTTCTCTCCTATTCCCTCAAGATCCTCCGATCTCCGCCCACGTGCCATCAACAACTATAGACCGATTGCTTTAATCCCTATCATTTCGAAGATATTTGAGAAGGCAATATATCGCAGAATGTATGTCTACTTAAGCAAATTCGATCTATTTTGTAACGAGCAAAAGGGGTTTAGAAAGAATATCACAATCAATATGGCAATTTATGACTTTCTAAGTGTGATTATGGGAAACGTTGACAAGAGAAATCCAGTGTGCGCACTTTATACCGACATGACTAAAGCATTCGACTACGTAAATCACAGTAAACTACTATCTAAACTTAGTCGATATGGCATTAGGGGAAACGCATTAGATTTTATTAAATCTTATCTAAGTCAGAGACAGCAATACACGGAAATATCTGCAGTATGCCCTAAAAGAAAAAGGGAATATAAATATGTGTCACAAAAACAGTACGTTATGTCCGGCGTCCCCCAAGGAAGTGTACTGGGTCCGCTTCTGTTCCTGGTATATATTAATGACCTTCCTAATGCTATCCGTCATCACATGGTGCTCTTTGCTGACGACAGCACCTCAATTATTGAATGTAGTAATTTGAATGATTATAAGCATGACATCAGTAGCGTATTGGACAGTATAATTGAATGGCTAAATGAAAATAATATATTAATAAACTTAACAAAGACGAACCTAATGTACTTTCGACAGCGAACACAAATTATTGACATGGACATAGACTACAATGGCACAAAAATAGAGAATGTAGAGGTAACTAAATTTTTAGGGTTAATGATTGACGACCAGCTTAGCTGGAAATATCATACAGAATATATATGTAAAAAGCTAAGTACATCAGCCTTTGCATTATTTAAATTGTCAAAAACTGTTAACCTTGAAGCAATGTTGACGGCCTATCATGGTCTTGTAGCCTCGGTGTTAAGATATGGCATCATATTTTGGGGCAACTCAGTTCATAAAGAAATAGCCTTCAAAGCGCAAAAGCGTTGTGTACGATCAATGTGCGGACTGAAAGTTAGAGAGAGCTGTGTACCTTTCTTTAAGTCACTTAAAATATTAACACTGGCATCGTTATACATACTAAAAGTAGCTATATTTGTCAAAACCAACCTAAACTTATACAGTAGCGTTTCTCAAGGCCGGAGATTTCTAACACGTCAACAATATAGTCAGAATCTGAAAACCCTGCACTGTTGCAACACCGCGCTGGTGAAAAATGGCATCTTAGGCATGGCACCGATAATATTTAATAAAATTCCAGACAATTTTAAAGTACTTGACATATATGAATTCAAAAAACAGTTTACTTCGTATCTTATTGACAAATGCTACTATACTATTAGTGAATATATAAATGACGATAATGGCTCAGACTTGTATTAGAATTGTATTGATTATTGATATCTAAATGTATTTTTTTTCTATTCACATTGTATTTAAATTTTGTATTATAATTGTAAGACAATATTTCAGTTTGTATTTTAAGTGAAATTTGTAGCAGTATTAATATTAATGTATGACTATGTTTTCAGATAGGTAGGTTTTTAGACATAAGCATGCGTTTATTTGATAACCGCACGAGACAATTTTGTACACCTGCATAGTGGGTAAAACATAGAGATCAAATGTATATTTATGTACCTACCATCTTTCATGTAACCTATGTTTAACAAAATAAATGAAACTGAACTGAAAAACTGAACTGAACTATATATAAAAAATCTCAGGAGGTTAAGTTAAAGCTTCCGGAGAGGAAAATAGCAGACGTTTTTTCGTGCCTATTAGTGCCATCTTGTATATTTAACTGACCCATCTCTTTTTATACTCGCCACGGGAGGGCGCTATGTGTATAGTTTTTTCACAAGTTCAAGACAAGAGACTTTTCTGCACTGAGCTTATTATCAACTAAATATGCATTTAAAAAACAATATTGTACTTCGTAACATACACAGAAAAAAGTCAATTAAATAAGTTTTTGTCACAAGCAAACTACGGTCAATGTGTTATTGCTTATTATTGTTATGAGAAGGATTTTTCGTTAAAAAAAATAAACACTGTGTTTACGTCTTAAGCCTAGTTACTAGTAGGATACCAAATCAGCCATACAAAACCAAAAAGCATTGGCATTGGTGTGATACCACTACTGCCACCTAGTATAGAGTAGAAATACTATCAAACAGTAAGTAAAACCTATTTCTAACAAAATTAGCTTGCTGAGAATATAGACGGGTGTTAAAATTAATAGTTAGGTAGGACCGAGTGCGTTCCCAGCGCACACAGTGCACAGAGGTTAGCAGTCCACAACAACAACAACACACAACAAGCCAGTAAAGGCAGTGTAGCTTATTAAGTAACGTACAACAAAAAAAACAATTATTAGACAACCGGCAGAATTTCAAGGTACACAAATTACGACACGGTGAAGAAGTCAAGAATCCTGTAAATAAAATAGTTCGGTTCGGAGATCATAGATGGGGCTAGTAGTCCTACCAAGTCCAAATTTTCCAAATCTAACTTTAATAACATGTACTTAATGTGTTGTCTGAGTACCCAAAACACAAGCCTTCTTGAGCTTACTGTGGGACTTAGTCAATTTACATATTATGTCATTTATATATTCGACATTCTTATACAAATTGACTAAGCCCCACAGTAAGCTCAAGAAGGCTTGTGTTTTGGGTACTCAGACAACACATTAAGTACATATATGTAAATGTAGGTTGTAATTCTCCATTATGCCAAAGAGAATAGAGTGTATAAAGAGTTATTATGAAAGTAAATTCTGTTATTGTCACAGTGAATTTACTACCATCTTTCGTCAGACGTTTAAAACTTTTAGAACGCCTTTTGAGTTTGATCCTTATTCATTCACAGATATGTGTTAAATTTCTTAAATATCAAAAAGTGTCGCCACCTACTCGAGACTAGGCCGAAGGTATGGTTCTACTTTTCGAACGATGGCGCAGTATACAGTACATGAAATTATCATGGCTTTTTACTAGCAGTAGACCGGTATTGACGTTTATGGTAAAGGATTTAGACTTATGCATTACATGAATAAAACTCAACAGAGACTTTGTAATAATTTATTGTTGTAAGGTATAAATCTATGGAAGGCGACAGATTTGAGAAATTCTTGTTGTATAAGTAATACTTGTGGTGATACGCGAAAGGACCACGAGATGCAGCACGACGCGAGCACGACGCGAGCACGACGCGAGCACGCTCGCTCACTGCTCGCAATACATAGGTTAGGTACCTTATGCTAATGGTACTTGGTGACGTCATTTATTACGTTGAAATTGCCTAGTTAAGGGGCTCCCCCACGCCAATGACCGTCGATCTGAATCCCTTAGTTTTCTAATGTTTTTTGTAGCTTTGAATATTAACCGCAACGGCTTTGAGCAATATAGTATCCTATATTTACATCAAAGTTCATTGTCTTCGAGATATTTGGCATCAAAGTTGAACAATTTTAGGCAAAAAAACTGGTTTTCTGGCCATAACTTTTGTGTTAATTAGTTTAAAATTAAAACCGTAGACACGTTTTTCGAGACGTCAAAGACGAACCCAAATATGTAGATTTCGTACATGTAAGATCCTTCACAGCAAACGAAAAAAGTGTTTATTCAGACAATGTTTAAAAAATTCATAAAAAATAAGTATTCATTTCTTTCAAAATCCAGTAGACCAAAACGGAGATAAGAAATTAAAGAACCGATAACCGTTTGTCTTATAATTTTATCTGTAGTGCAAAAAAAGGAGTTACGATTCAAAACTTGTTAAAAATCGATGAAAACATCGGGTAGCCCCTTAAAACAATGTATTGCTTATCAGGTGATCCGCAACGATCACGGTTAACGGCACTGATCAATAGGGTGGGTCACTCGTGTATGGAGAAAAAAAAGTATTAGTTATCCTTCGCTTCGGGCACAGTTACAAAAAGTTGCGTAATAATGCCAATAAACAGTATTTCAAATTATTCTGTAATCGGAATTCATTTTCTGCCTCCGGATCCAATTCAAAGTTTTCATATGAATATTGTTATATTTTGTATGGTCTGCGCCCTGCGGAGTATATTTATGTATCGTCTCTTTATTCAAACTTTAGCTAAAAAGTTATACCATTATTAGCTCGAAATAGCATGGTAAAGGTTCAGAGCCAATAAATAAATAAAAAAGTACTCAAAAAGAAAATTTTTTTTTCATAATGTCCATACATTTAACAAAAACTTTGACTAAAATCCGGAGGCAGTAAAATTAAAGCTAAAAATAAAAGAAAAATACGTGCAATAATTAATTACAAAATGGTACCTTTTTTTAACTGTGCACTATTAAATAAAAAAAAAGTAAAAATGACCCACCCTACTGATCAACGTAATAAAAAACGAGTCAAACCGACGGCAATGATACTGATCAAAGTCGTAACATTAATACCTATGTACACGTAGGTAGATAACCCTTATCTACCAACGAAATAGATTTACCGGAATTACCTAATATAATTATTTACAACTCCGATCGCTTTAATATTTACAGACTAGATAAACTCTTCATATTAATACAAATACCGGACAAGTGATCGTTGATAACACGATTTAACACAGTTCAATTCAATAGTAATATTGAATGTGGTGTTGCTGCGCAAGTTTCACGGGCACCCGCCGAGGGCGGCCAGCAGTGGCAGCAGCGCGGTGCCCGCGGCCACCCGCAGCCGCGCGCCGCGCGACCGCGACAACGTCGCCGCCATCTTGTCACCTGCAACATGCATAATAGTTACAGACCGCGAGATATGATACTGTTCAGATCTGTTACAAATATAGCTATGATGCGACCTACGTACTTCAAGATATCAACGAGCCCTTTGAGACTAATATCGTAGATTTTTTATTATTACTTAAACTTGTAATTTACACGAATGTGTACGATACACATAAGAAACGCCATGTTCACTCACTGCCTTCAGACACGTAGACGTAGATGGCGGCGGGCTCGGTGTTGGGCGCGCGGCAGGACTGTCGAGGCGCGGCGTCGCGCAAGGTGAGTGACGACTGCGGGCGCGCGCCCGCGCCGTCGCTACCGCCACTCCCCGCGACGCGTCGTAGTTGATCATGAAAGTGTAGACATAAGAAACGTCTTGTTCACTCACTGCCTTCAGAGACGTAGACGTAGATGGCGGCGGGCTCGGTGTTGGGCGCGCGGCAGGAATAGTTGCCGGAGTGTCGCGGCGCGGCGTCGCGGATGGTGAGCGACGACTGCGTGCGCGCGCCCGGTGCCGTGGCCACGGCCACGCCGCGTGACGCGTCGTAGTTGATCATGCGCTCGTTGTGGTACCAGAACACGTACTGCGGTGGTACTGGGCTCTGAAAACAGTAAATATAGTAGAAGTGTATGACCAACACACAGATAAACTACTACAATATGGAATATATTTATAGTTGGCCGGGTCATAATAATCCGTTTGGTTTTACACGAGGTCGCTCGACAACTGATGCTGGTGTTGAGCTAATTAAGCATATCTTTGATGGCAGGGGGAATCACAAGATGCTTTAGGTAAGTCTGTGATTTGTATAAGGCCTTCGACTGCGTTTGTCATGAAACATTAATCAGGAAACTACACTATTATGGAGTTAGAGGATCGGCACTGAATTTATTTAAGTCCTACTTAAATGGTAGAATACAAAGAGTCGATGTGAGTGGACAGCGATCACCGGGGTCATTGGTCTCTATGGGTATCAGGGGTCTTGGGGCCTTTCCTGTTCCTTGTCTACATAAATGACTTGCTATTCATTGTAAAGACCCACCATGATTATAGTATTGTATGCAGACACCTCACTTATTTTCAAAGTCAAACGACAGCGACAAGCTTACAATGATGTAAACGATGCTATTTCAAAAGTAGTAAATTGGTTCACTGTTAATAATTTATTGTTAAATAAGAAAAAGACTAACCCCCTTATTCATTAACGTTTACTTACCAAAGTTGACAAACCGATAATAATATTTTGTCCCTTTCCATCATACCAATACGTCGGAAAGGGACAAACGATTATTATCGGCTTGTCAACTTTAGTAAACGTTTATGATAAGGGGGTAAATGTATTCAGTTTGTCACTAGTAGTAACGTAAGGCATGTGCAAACAAGTGTCATTGTGAAGGATGAGGATTTAGAATTAGTTGATAGTACAGTTTTTCTTGGTAGGTATAACTTTAGATTCTAAACTTCAGTGGGGTCCCCATATTGCTACTCTTTCGAATACTGAGTAGTTCTGCAAGTTTTGTAGTGAGCAAAATCCGTCAGTTAACTGATGTGAAAACAGCTCGATTAGTATATTTTAGTTACTTCCATAGCATTATGTCATATGGTATTTTACTGTGGGGCGGTGCTTCAGAGATATTGTTCTGCAGAAGCAGGCTATTCGAGCAATATATAAAATGAGCCATAGAGACTCGCTTAGAGATATTATGTCAATTTCCTTTAATTTATGTGCAGTGCACTGTCAATATATTTATGAGAATATTCTGTATGTACATAAAAATATTGTTAATTTTAAGAAAAATGGTGACATTCATAATATAAATACTAGAAATAAACATAAGCTCGCAATGCCCTTCACACGGCTCCATTAAATTAAAATATTATTCATGGACTTCCAAACCATATTACTGAATTATCAATTAAAAGATAATATATATGTAATAACAACTAACCATTCATAAGTGCAGTGCTACATGAATAAAGTATATTTGAACTGGACTGAATTAGAATTTGAACATCTCATATAAAGCCATTCTAGAATTGATCACTTAATGATGTGTTCAACCAATCATATCATGAAATGATTGCCACATTATGTAATAAAAATCTAAGATCTTGCCATGACATACAATATTATACAAGGCAACTCGCGGTCACCATCACCACACATGTTTATGCGGTCCCGTAAATATTAATTTTGTATTGGAATGCGATTGCTCAAGTATTTCATTTGCGTGTTAATGAAATTATGACCTGTGTTTATGTAACTAAGAATTTTTTTAAATTGTGTTTCAATCGCTCTTTACAAGGGCTCGTATAGTATAAAATGGACGCAAATCAGCTGTATTAGTGATGGTCCGCAACATAGCATTTTAGAAGCAAATATGCATCTGTGTGTGGTTACATCACTCTTTTCGTAAATGCTTCAAAATATCTGTTTTTTTTTTATGATATAGGAGGGTAATTCTTATTCTTATGCATTTTTTGTGTAACACGTAAGAATATCATGTATTTTTGTGAAAATAAGTAAACTCTATATCAATATACTTAGCAAATTTACCTCTAGTTTTAGGTCAACCTAAATGTATTGTCCTAAGAGTATTAGAAACATATAAAAAAAAAATTACAAGTGCGAAATGTCACGGACCGTGTAGTGTGACTTCCCCAGATTTTGCGATATTTGATTTTTTTTTTTTTTTTTTTTTTTTTTTTTTAAACATAAAACATAAAATATATATACAGTGGTACTACTATATGAAGTGATTTTGCAATAATTTATATCAAATATAAAATACAAATCCTTGTTCTACAACACTGTTTAAAAATTGTATGGATTTATAACGATTTTATATAATTTTAAACTACATACATTTTGTGATTAGTTTTCGCGTCACCACCGCACGTGTTAATATAAACATGCGGTACTCGGTAGAAAATTATCTTTACTAACTGGCAGCCTTATTAAAGTTTTTTTAGATCAGCAACACTGTGTTGTTGTCAGGTTTACAAATGGCTAATGGGAGAAGTTTTGTCGAAAATTATTTATATGTGTTCATTTGAAAAAATGGTCAACCTTAACGCGTCACCGCCGTGTTAGAGTTTTAAAAGTAAGTTGCAGTTTCACGTTATTGTTTGTAACATAAGATATACCTCATACATTGCAGATTAAGCTAATTATTTAACATTTACAAAATCAAAGGAAATGTTTATGTAATATCGAACATGTTCCAAATTATCACGACCGTGGCCTCAAAAATCTGTCACCACCACGGACTTTTGAGTCCACGTTCGTGACATATAGACACGTGGTCGTGTCATTCTTAATTCGTTTGATTAATTTAGAGGCACATGCACTTTTCAGAAATGCATTTTTATTAGCTACAGATCATTTGCTATTATTGCCCGACTGCCAAAGCAAAAAAAATGTTTTTCGCTTGTATGTATGTATGATGTGTATCGAATTCTTTGTCACGCTCTACAGCCTTTATAGTTTGACGGATTTCAACGTCTGAGCTGTCATTAGGTTTGTCGTAGTCATAGGAGTGACTTAGGCTATGTTAAAATAACTATATAAAACAAAATAGCCGAGTTGGCCACCATAATGCCGAAATGTCACGACTGAGGGACACTTTGTCACAACCGTGTTTATGTACTCATTTTATTTACCTTTCCTGAGGGTATTAAGCTTGACCATATGAATCAAAAAATTGCTTTTTGTATGTACTTTTGATATATGTAATAATATGGAAAAATAAAAACGTTTATGAAAAAAAAATTTTTTTGGACACAATTTAAGAATCACCCAGGAGCAGACGAATATCCTGATGGCAAGCGATTACCGTCGCCCATGGGTTATTTATACACCATAGGGGTTGTAAATACGTTTGTTGCCACCCTTTAAGATGGGAGAAGGTACGCTCCTTTCTTAAAGGTTTAAAGGTGGTATCAGTTCGGAAATACCGCAGGCGACGATTCATTCCAGTTTAGCTGTGCAAGCCAGGAAATTTATGGAGAAACGCACATTTGAGGAATGCCAACCATCTAAATGGTGAGGATGGAAATGTTGTCGCATAGAGCGATGGCGGAAAAAAGTGGCTAAAATGCCGAGCGAGAGGCTACATCTTTACGCAGCACTAAGGAGTCAAGCTAATCTGAAATATGAAAAACTGGCAGCTGACAATTCGAGTCGCTCTCCGTTGGATGCGGTCCAGTGGGAGAAGTTGGTACTGTTTATAAATAGTCAGTGGTGCTCAAACACCCGACCCGTTCAATAAACATTGTCGCACAAGTTTCTCCAAGCCAGCCTAAAGACAAGTAAGTACCTTTTCTATGATGCACACGAGGCTGATGGTGGAGCCGGCGTCGACGTGGTGCTCGTCGGCACCGAGGATAAAGGCCTCGGGCACGAGCACGTGCAGGGCGACCAGCCGCGACAGCGGGCCCTGCGCGGTGGACACCTGGCACTCGTACGTGCCGTTATCGCGCTTCTGCACAAACTTGATCTGCAGCGTCCAGTCGTCTGAACCCTCGCTGTGTAAAACCTGCAACACGTTACAAACTCTTTTAGGTCGCTGTTTTTTGCAGAAATATGTGAGGTACCTACCTACTGAGTGTAATTTTTAAGTGATACATGAGTCTAACATGACATGATACATGATGTACGCGTTTGCACTCCTTTCAATGATCATCTTTTACTATAGCAGCAACATTTAAATCTCAAAAAAATCCTGGTCTACATACAATGTGCCAAAATGAACTACACGGCCCGATTCGAACATTAAGATGCGTCAGTTTTTTAGATCTATTGATCTCAATACGATATGGATTAGATATGTCAGTGTCAAATGTGACGTTTCTTGACGTAAGTATCGTCGTTCGAATCGGGCAGTTCGTTTGGAACATCTGATTTCTTTTTGCGATTTCACGATTGCTATCATAACAAAAGTCGCTTACAGTAATGATAATGGGTACAGTCGTATATCACCTAATAATGACACCCCGTATATGACATAAATAAAGTTAGACCAAGAAAAGTCTGCAGCCATTTTGATAGCCCACACAGTGCAAGTGTTGCACGATACGTCATAATTTCATAAAAGTTTGAGGTTTAAAATAACACTTGCACTGCCTGGGCTATCAAAATGGCTCCAGACTTTTCTCGGTTTAACTCTACATATTTAGCTAATAGGGTATTTTCCTACTAGTCAAATAAGTTACTTTTTTAGAACTGTCAAAACGATTTTCTAATATGAATTTATATGAAACATTACATCGTGACGTCACAGTCAACTCACCTACTTTTATATTTCTATCACATTTATTAAATAGAACTTGTGTTTAAAAATAACTCCTATCTGTGTTTTTCTACTAATTATCTTGTGCTTTATTTCATGCATGGTGTAAAATAATTTATTTTAAATACAGTATAATACCCTATTATAGACCAGCAAATCAATTTATTCTTAGAAATAGGCGCGAAATTCATACTTCGCGGGGATTGTCCATTCCGACCTACATTCTCACAAATTAGTTTGCCTAATTACAAAGGATTAGGCAAGCCAATTCTAACCATTTAATTAACCAGTAAATGTTTGTTCCGTAGAGGAACAGATTAGTATTAATTACTTTCTATGCATATGTAAATAGGTATTTTTCTTACATACAAAGCAACACAATTAGGAAAGAATATATTTTCGTGTAGTAGCTAGATATTTGAACTGGCAACTGCATTTATCTCAAAAGCCCTTCCGGCGCGACACAACCGCGCCACCTAGCGAGGATAAAAAAACTCTTCGCCTGCCGTTAAAACTAAATGGCCGCGTTCGATCCGCGCTCCGATTAAAATAATTCATATTTCGGTTCCCGTCGCTGCGATTTAAGTGAAAATCAACCAGAGACTAATTAGTGACCCAGTGCCCCTTATGGATATATGCAGCTGTCGATAAAGCAGAGGATTTCCCCATCATCATACATAGACCACCACGTGGTACGTCAAGGTGCTGCTGGATTTATGTAAGTTGCTCTCAATTTATCTCGGCTACAATGTTTAAGTCTAATGATCGGTAAGTACTTGGTTAGAGGCAAAATTTGAGGCGAAATACATGTTTACTACGGTTTTGCTTATGTGCGTCATTTAAGTCTTGAGGCTACTCTTGCATTCAATTAGCCTCATGCATGACTTTGATTAAATTTTTAAATCATGATATATCGTTTGAACACCAAAAAATACTTTTATAAACCTTGCCATAATATTATTAAAAAATATTTAAAATGTTGAAAAATTATGAGCGGTTGAAACGCTCATAATTTTTGGCGTGAATTCGACAGAACTGATGACGTCACTCGGTGTGGACGCAACTGACGTTTGCTACTTAGTGGCGAGTCGGGTCATAATGCCATCTCTTTCACTCTTGGTTGGTCTTAACATATTGTTTAAACGAGTGACGTCACGTGACGTTTCGACTAAATGGCGTGGCGTTGCGTTTCGCTCACTAACTTTTCGCGGGCAAATTGTATGTACTTTTTATTTATTATTTTAAGCATTTAAATGATAATTTAATACGTCACTCTAAAAAACGTTTTGGTGAATTTTGGAAGCGAACAAAAAGCCTAAATCCTAAGTCGAGCCTTCCTGCGAGCGTTTCTGGTCTGCATGATCCTGCGGATATAGCTAATGCTTTTAAAGAAAGTTTTAGGGTGCATACGCCGCTCTCTGAGCGGTCGGCGGTGGGTGATTCTGAGGCCGTCGACACCACGAATCTCGCTGTAAAATTTTCAACAAAGGAAGTTGCCACGGTGATAAATAATATGGTTAGAGGAAAATCTCCGGGGTTCGACGGCCTCAGCGTCGAACATCTAAAGTATGCAGGTCCCCACCTACCCAGAGTACTTGCTTTGTTTTTTAATTTGTGCATTGCCCACTCTTACCTTCCCAATGAACTAATGTACACGGTAGACGTACCAATAGTGAAGAATAGGACTGGAGATGCCTCTGACATGTCCAATTACAGGCCGATTTCGCTAGCTACTATTCTGGCCAAGGTTCTGGACAGTTTGCTTGATAAACAACTCGCTAAGCACCTAAACTTGCACGACTCACAATTTGGTTTTAGGCCGGGGTTGTCCACGGAGAGTGCAATATTATGTCTCAAGCAAACTGTTCAGGTACTACACTGATAAAAATACACCTGTTTTTGCCTGTTTTTTGGACTTGTCAAAGGCATTTGATCTAGTAGACTATAATGCGCTGTGGAACAAGTTGCAGCATGAAACCACACTACCGCCAGAGGTCGTCTTGATGCTTCGCTACTGGTACGGCAATCAAAAGAACAGAGTAAGATGGGGTGGGTCATATTCAGATGAATATGGGTTGGAGTGCGGGGTGAGGCAGGGGGGGCTAAGCTCGCCCCGGCTCTTCAATCTTTATATGAACCGGCTAATCGTTGAGCTCAGCAGCACTAATATCGGATGTCACGTTGGCGATGTCTGTGTGAATAACATTAGTTACGCAGACGATATGGTGCTGCTGAGTCCATCGATTGGCGCGTTACGAAAACTGGTCGCAATGTGTGAGTCGTACGCTGTGACCCATGGACTCAAATATAATGCCAAAAAGAGCGAGACGATTATTTTTAAGGCAGGGTCAAAGACCTATACGGACGCTCCTGGTATCTCGCTCAGTGGCACACCTCTCAACAGGGTGCAAAAGGTGAAGTATTTGGGTCACTGGGTCACGGAGGACTTAAAAGATAATTGTGACGTGGAGAGGGAGCGCAGGTCGCTGTCTGTCCGTTTATATGTTGTTGGCTCGCAGGTTCGCAAGATGCTCACAGCCTGTGAAAATTACATTGTTCAAGGCATATTGCCAACCTTTTTATACATGCGGTCTATGGGTCAACTTTACACAGCGGGCATATAGCGACTTGCGAGTCCAATATAACAACGCGTTTAGGGTTCTGTTGGGGTTGCCGCGGCACTGTAGTGCGTCGGGCATGTTTGCGGAGGCGCAGACCGACGATTTTGGTGCCATAATGCGCAAGCGGTGCGCCTCCCTGCTAGCCCGAGTTCGCTGCAGCACCAACGGGATCCTGAGCGCGTTCGCGGACCGCTGGGATTCCGCGCTGATGCGGAGATGGACACAGCTCCATGTATCGCGCTCCACGTAGGTAGGTTATAAGTTTTATTTGTTAAATTTTATTTATGTTGTTTTGCACTAACACTAAATTTAAGTAGTATAAACTTGTTACTAACATAATATGGGACTAGTCCTGAAATAAATATTATTCATTCATTCATTCAATAACGGAAATACATTTGTAACATGATATAACGGCAATATAATTATATCCGAATAAAAAATATTTCGTTCAAATATAAACTTCACGCATGAGGCTAATTTGGATATGCTTTGGTACCTGGAAGCGCTCGTCATTCGTATACATGAAGAGGCCGGAGCTGATGATGTGCCAGTCTCGTCTCCGCACCCACGAGATCTGGAATAAGCACACTATTAAAAACCAACAGGGAGCTTAAGAATATTGACGACGACGATTTAACATTCATAGTTTGAATCCACCTTACGTTTTTATTTAATACTAGACGGGCCCGCAGCTCCGCTCGCGTAAATGAAATAAAGAGTGTGTCAACCCTGCTAGGGTTAATAACGGTGATAGGGATTTCTTATTAGTACCCGTTATTTGGATAACTTAATACGCAAAATATCTGAAAAAAATTATGTGATTTGATAAAAGGCAAAATTATACTTTTTCATCTACGTAGCTATTTATTTAAAAATCGTTTCAACATAAAATTATTATTTATTTTTATAAGCCTAATTGCAAAAACGTTCATTAGATTAATTTCCGCCTTAAGACGAATATGGACGTCCACCGCCCATAAATCGCCTTTTGGTACAAACGTACGTACTCCCCATTTCCCTTTCTGAATACTAACATTACTTACTACGGTTATGTGAATCCTGGCCTCCGAGAAAAGACAAAACAAAACACACCATGTTTCTCGGTCTTGCGATAGCTCTCGCCAGTCCCCATGGCCGAGGATAAGCAGATCTCGAGCAACTACGTCGTTCCAGCGGTAGGTACCTATGACGTCCAATTGGGCGTCTCCCATTTCGTTGTCCCAAGTACGATCTCGTCACGGCACGATACTCTCCCATTCTCTCTAAATGTCCGAGCCAATGTAAGCTTAGCCACTTTTGTCTCTCAGTATTCCGCCAGTATATCGGAACACATCCTTATTTCTATAGCAACAGAGTTATATTACGATATTTGGCCGACTGCTGACTGTACGTTTGCTTATTTTCACCAGGTCGTTTCGCTCAAAAATATCTGAACATGCACTTAAATTTTATCTACCTACATTATAACTTGCTATCAACTTTGTATTTTTGGCCAATCTCGGCAGCCCGGTCCCCGGACGAATTTGTTTGCCGAAGCTGTGAAAGTAAATCTGAATAACATAACTCAAAAAGAAATTTAAAACAACAAAATACAAATTACTATTGATATTGATAAGTCATTATCAGTCATTATATGGCATGTCACTCGTATGGGCATAAACTAAGGTAAAAGGTTGAGGTTGACAGCACTTTTTATTTTACTTCGAGTAAAAAAGGCCGAAATCACTGCATACCAACATAACAAACATAATTTTGGTTATTTGAAGTTCGAAACGAAACCAACCGAGAGTTTCCGAAAATAGCCGATAGTCGTAAAATGAAGAATGTTATGAAAATTTCTTTTGCTTATTGTAAATTAAATACGCATCGAAAGCGATAGTTTTTATGCTCTAGTTATATTCTCATACTTAGATAATATATTAGAACAGTTTTTTCTTATCATACGTGCGTCGTATTTGAGAAACGTGTCAAAAACTTTTTTAGAAATTTGTAAGGCGCCATCTCGCTTCTTCCCTCGTTTTTTATCCCGTTCTGGTTTTTCAATTTTATATATATGATTTCTGATAGATATTTTTTAATTCAACGCAAGTTCTAAGAAGTAGCAGATCAAGGGATAATTTTTCGTCACGCTGAGATCGCCGCTCACGCTTGCGAACAAGAGTACCTCACTAATAATGAGACTCACGCCACGCTCGCCGAGGTGCCTCACGGGGCAGTGCAGGAAGGCGGTGGAGCCGAGCTGCGCCAGCACGTCCTCGCGCGAGGCGTTGAGCACGGGCTGCCGGCGCCGCGCCTCCAGCGACGCGTACCACAGCTCGCGCCACGCCGGCGCCTCCTCCGCGCCCAGCGCCGCGTCCAGCGCGTCCGGCGTGTCCAGCGCGCCCTCCAGCGCGTCCAGCGGCACGCCCACGCTCTCCACGCCCGGCGGGCTCGGCGACACCTCCCAGCTGGCGCGGGCGGCACCTGTTGCCATCGGAAAGGTATATATATACACATTACATTGATGCAGCTTAAAACGATCATATATTGTTTTTATATCCGGGCCCCACGTTGGGCGCCAATAGGAATATTTCTCACGCAGCATAAACTGAGGTTTATACGTGACGATGGCGATGCGATAGTCGGACCAAGCTAACTCTACTTGGCAAAGCAAGGCAATATCATCATTGAGTAATGCGAAATTTCTATGGAAATACGAAATATATAATGACACTCCCTCACTTTGTTCTATTCAAGTAGGTGTAAATTTAGTTTATTGTTAGACCCAAGTAACATTTTAGTCCTATAATTTTAGTTTTTATCGCTAAAAGCTTGTATAGACGTCGTATTAAGGTTTCAGAGATGACCACCTGTCGTATAAAAGCGCTTGGCAACACCTTTTTGCTCTATAGGCTTATACAGCTAATATATTCTATAAGCAATTGATGTAAAGGTTTACATCATCATTTTATAGAGCCGTTACAGGCGTGTACTATAACAGGTTCAAATATAATCACTATACAGCAATATTACTGTATAATAGTATTTGGAATCACTTTTATGCAACTAATTTGCGCTATTAAGGTTCCCTGCCAAGCCGCTATAGTTTTGTGTTTTAATAGTGACAAAAACCCAACTATACAACGATTTTAGGATATAGTGGCTTTAGAGATGACTGCTATAGTACATAATACTTTAGTAGTTTGCGCTATTAAGGTTCCCTGCAAGCCGCTATAGTTTTGTGTTTAAACAGTGACAAAAACCCAACTATACAACGATTATAGGATATAGTGGCTTTAGAGATCACTGCTATAGTACATAATACTTTAGTAGTCATATGAACACTATTATAGAACTGTTTTGCTCTATAGTAGCGTTTTTGGGACATATTTATAGCGTTAAAAAGCGCTTTAGTAGTTTTTAAATCCCTATTATATCTCATCGCTGTAAACGTCACAATGACTCTTTTATATCACAAAACTGTTGTATAGTGGTTTTGTTTTTTCTTTTAAAAGACAACAGCGTTATAGCTGAGTTTTTATGTCTTTTATAAACCGAGTTAGATACATAAAGGTAGAAAACGACTACTTGTAAATGATCAATTTGATCTGTAATGGCTACTTATATCTTGCTTATATAAGTTCAGGCCTAAGCCACATAATGTGGTTCCGTACAAAATATTTTTATATTTTAATGAATTGATAAAAAAGACCCCAGTGATATTAGTGATTGTAGGTGAGATTTATCATCAATGATTTAATACAAGCATAAAATCGTGACGGTTTAGATATTTATCGACATCCATTATTAGCACATTTTTTTTACCAATCTCATTGAAAAAGGAAACAACAGTAATGACTAACATGTAAATTAAAAAAAAATCCTATATCTTTCTAAAGAGTTTGTAGGTGCAACTGGGTCACAGCAAAATTCTTTTGGAACCCTAATTTTAATCATGATGGCGGTGAATATTTCGTCCTAAGTTCTATAGTTAGCCTATAAAAGCGTCGGATTTACTTCTTGGCTGTATAGTAGTAACTATGGTGAATATCATAATATTTTATTAAATTATTTTATTAAAAACATAAATAAATCGAGGGGGCATTTAAAATTCCTCATTAACCTGATACTATTCTAACGGTAAAACTTCCGTCCCATATACTTTTTGCACTAAAGACCGAATTATTCGACATCTAAATGGCGCATATTAATATAACGTCTTTATTTATCACCATTTTACTTAGTACCGTTTTTGTGAAGTAAACACACAACAAGTAGTAAAGGAACTATGAATTCTACAATAGTATAAAAAAGCACTATAATAGAATTTCAAATACTACTATAGTATAAAACAAGCACTATAATGGAATCTCAAATGCTACTATAGTATAAATTAACACTATAATGGCGTTTCTGACAACAAATTAGCACAAGAGTCATGCATTACATCACTTTTATAGACCTAAAACGTCACGGCTGACACTGCTACAGGTCTACTATATCACTGAATGGCACTAAAGATGCGCCATTTCGGCTTTATACAACCTTCTTAGGTCTTTTATAGGACCTTAGGTGGTATTTAGGAAACGTTCTATTGACCACTATAGTACCACAAATTGTTACTTGGGGACGGCCTCTAGAGATGACTCCATAGTGTGTGATACTGACGTGTCCGGGGAGATGCGGGCGGGTCGGGCACGGGGCCGGCGGCCGCCAGCAGCGCCGCTAGCAGCAGCAGCGCCAGGCTGCGCGCGCCGCCCATGCTGCCGCTACTGCTGCGCCGCCGCTTTCGCCGCTCCCGCCACCCGCCGCGCGCCCACACTAACAACTCTGCAAACAAACGTACAATACAGTCAATCCAATGTACCGAATCGGCAAAGTCAAAGAATGTGGAAGTACCACCAACGTCAAAATCCTATAAAAAAAGGACTGTAATGTAACGTTACCAAAAATTTAACATAGGTACTACCGTCTATTCGTATTGTGAAAACAAATAATGACGTTTTACAATATCTTCCAATTATATGCTTTTGAAAGTGATTGTAAACAATGTTCATACTTAGTACAGTTAGTCATCTTAGTAATAAATAACGTGGCCATAAAACTACCATGGACTACAGGAATGTGAACATTTATAAACAGTCTCAAACTTGGATGGATTTTGATAGGCCGCATTACTGATGTGAGGCACGTGAAGAATATCCGATTGGCAGGTCAGTTCAAACACTTCAGTTACAACGTTCTATAAAGTGCGTATAGAATGGGCATATGAACTGAACCTGCGTATGACGTCATGAATGAGGACGCCATTACGTGCACTTCAGCTCTTTCGTGGTGCGCGTGCCGCGGCCGCTGCTGGAAACCATCGCGAGCGAGGACTTCTGGCCGAAGGGTGTGGTGTTTCGGCGGTTCCGTGGGAATCTTTTTTTTTTTTATATATGAAATAGGAGGCAAACGAGCAGACGGATCACCTGATGGTAAGCGATTACCGCCGCCCATGGACACCCGCAACACCAGAAGGGTTGCAAGCGCGTTGCCGGCCTTTAAGATGGGAGTACGGTCTTTTCTTGAAGGTTTGTAGGTCGTATCGGTCCGGAAATACCGCTGGCGACAGTTCATTCCACAGTTTGGCTGTGCGAGGCAGGAAGTTTCTGGAGAAACGCACAGTTGAGGACTGCCAACCATCCAAGTGATGAAGATGGTAATGTTGTCGCGTAGGGCGATGGCGAAAAGAAGCGGCAGGGATTAATCCGAACAATTCCTCGGAGCACTCCCCGTTATACATGCGATAGAAAATGCAGAGCGAGGCCACATCTCTACGCAGCGCCAAGGAGTCAAGCCGTTCCGAAAGACGCTGGCAGTCAACAATTCGAGCCGCTCTTCGTTGGATGCGGTCCAGAGGGAGAAGCTGGTATTGGGGTGCCCCTGCCCACAGATGAGAGCAGTATTCCATGTGTGGGCGAACCTGCGCCTTATAAAGCTGTAGGCGCTGGGCTGGTGTGAAATACCGTCTCGGTCTGTTGAGCACACCGAGCTTCTTGGAGGCTAATTTAGCCTTACCCTCTAGATGACCGCGGAACTGGACTTCACTCGAAATGTCGACACCAAGGATTCCGATACTGGCTGCGGCACTCAGGGGAGTGCTCTCAAAACCTACACCGCCAAACCTGCCAAATCCTACACCGGAAGGGCGATTGTGCACTACAATGAATTTTACTGTCCGGCAGTCCGAGTTTTCATGGTCCGATATGGCATGAAAAAAACGGATGATTGGCTTGTGCACTTGTCCGTCTTTTTACTCGCAGGTGCGGCGCAGTGGCATGAAATAAACGGATGATTGGCTTGTGCACTTGTCTGTCTTTTTACTCGCAGGTGCGGCGCAGTGGCATGAACACACACATACACCCCCCCCCCCCCCTAGCCCGCCCCCGCCCGGCCAAGTCATGAATAATACTAATTCCAGACGCAGTGCACAAGCATAGACACGTTTTTCATAGCTGTCATCTCGGACCGGAAAAAAACTGTCCGGAATGGGGAAAAGTTAAATGTCGGACGGTAAAATTACGTCTAGTGCACAAGCTACGATATACATTTAAAGGCGTGCCATATCGGACCGTAAAAACTCGGACTGCCGGACAGTAAAAGGTGCTAGTTTTAAGGTATTTATGTATGGGCCAATAGTTGCCTGAAAATAAAATATTTTCATTTTCATTTCATTTAAACGCAAAATATGACAGCTCCGAACAACTGACAGGCTGATATCGCCACTAGCGGCGAACTGGTAATCTGTGGGCCACTTTAAACTGAATGTAAGTACAACGAATAAGTACCTACTTCGTAAACTGTGTGTGTGTGTGTGTGTGTGTATGTGTGTGTGTGTATAAAGTTTAAAAAAAAATGCATAATACGTTATATAATATTTAATATTATAATATATGTCTCTGGAGTCTTGACCTAATAGGATACTTGTCAACGGTAATGCGTGATTTTTGGTTAGATTTATTTATGGATGATAAAAAAAAATCTATTGGAAATATTTACAGGAAACTCTTTTTCGTTGGAATATGCAGTGTTCGTCCTCTACCGAGTTCAGGAAATGGTGCCGTAGGTGCCATATGGATTTGCTTACATGAAGTCAAATTCGATGTTTATTAAATAATTTACTTTGTCCAACAGGTCTCCATCGCCATACAGCGGGTTAACGCTGCAAGTGTGATGGGGACCTTTGGACCCGGCATGGCTCAGAACGGGTTTTAGTTCTTAAGTTTTGTATGTACCTACGTATTTATATTATTGAAATAAAAATTTACTTACATTTACTTTTGTGGTAATTTACATATGTCTCTTCATGAATATCACAATAAATACGAAAACAGTTACTCGCAACTGACAGCTATTACAAATTTCAAAAATGGATCCTTATTCGAACACTTCACTCAAACAGAATTAAATCACTACGTTTTAAGAGTCGGCACTCTCGAACAAGCCTTGAACCGAATTATGAACGTACATTGTGCCAACACACCAAATACAGGCGTAAATAACTCGCATCCAGGCCATAATTGTTAAAAAAAAACACACCAAATACATGTCAATACTACCAACACAAAAAAAAAACAACGCTAGGGCTCGACCCTTCCAGTACCTATTGTTTATCGATATCGATAAATGCGCGATACGTGCTGCTGTATTTACTTATAAAGTTGTAGGTATTTATAAAGTCTTGAGAAATAGTCATTGACTAAAATAAATTTTACGAGAGGGGTAGACTGGGTTTTACACGGTACATGGAAACATTGTCACTCCCACCTATCCTCAATAAGTATCAAATTCAGGTAATATTGTGTGAGGGCGCCGTGATATCTCCGTCCGGCGTTATGTTTGTAGTGTGGCGGGTGTACGGGTCACGAGGCCGTCGGCGAGTGCCCGAGTGGGTCACGCACGCGAGCGCGGCGCGGGCGGAGGTCGCGAGCGAGCACCGCATTGCACTGAGTCCCAAGTGTGCAACCACGTCATTCATAATTTAGGACGCATGTTTGGAATTGTAAAGTGTTGCCTATTGGATTCCAATATGACCTAGTCCTAGTGCGTAATAATACTGATTCGTCTAGTTTTCATTTTTAACGAAGCTGTCATCATATATAATAATAATCAAGTATGACATTTGTCGGGCATGCCGCCGTCCCGGAGAGTCACTCAGGCATATCATTTCCGGTTGTTCTCATCTTGCTAACGGCGAGTACTTGCACAGACATAATCTCGTAGCCAGGATTATTCACCAGCAACTTGCTCTTCTATACGGCCTTGTAGACCGCGAAGTACCATACTACAAGTACTTACCTGCGCCTGTTCTCGAGAATGGTCGTGCCACGCTCTATTGGGATCGATCTATCATCACTGACAGGACTATTGTAGCCAATAAGCCTGACATCGTGATAATAGATCGATCGCAACGTCGGGCCGTGCTCGTTGACATCACCATCCCCCATGATGAGAATCTCGTGAAGGCCGAGAAGGACAAGTCCAGTAAGTACCTAGACTTGGCTCACGAGATAACCGCCATGTGGGATGTTGATTCGACGATCATTGTCCCGATAGTCGTTTCAGTAAACGGTCTAATAGCGAAGAGTCTCGACCAACACCTTGAGAGACTCTCGCTAGGTGGTTGGATCAAGATGCAGAAGGCGGTGATCTTGGACACGGCGCGGATAGTCCGCCGGTTCCTCTCTCTGCAGCCCTGACCACCGGTAGCTTGGGCCTTGCCCCGCTGCTGGCGGCACCCTAGGTTAGGTTTTTTATAATGTGTTTATATTATTTTTTACTGTTTTGTAAGTGTTTTTATATTTTACTTTTATATTCATATTATAAATAACCTAACTTAAGATGAGAAATAAATAAAGAGTAAAATCAAGTACCGTACATACATAATACTACATACCACCAAGTCTTAGGAGCACCAATAGTGGCCATTGTCTGCCATGTTGGTATTTAAAAACTACGCTGCCGAGACTTGAAATGTGATTTGAAAAACTAATAGGTATTCACACACAGCTATTAGTGCAACTTGTACCTCTGACCTTTCATGCCGAACGGTCGGCGGGATCGCCAAATTAAAATAGAGATAAGCTGTGAGCCGAGTTTAAGCCTGCTAAGGAATATCAGCGGAGGGTATCGCGGCGGCGGCGGCGGCTCTGCTCGTACAAATGATAAGGATTCACACGTCGTGTGTGAATGCTGCGTGAATATGAACGAGGTTTGGAGGACACGAGTAACTCGAGGCGGGGCGGGGGAGACATTAGCGAGCGTCTTAAGTGGCGCGACATGAAGGGTTACTGTGGGGCGTGCGGGCGCGCGGGGCTCGAGGGGGGCGGAGGTGATGGATGGCCCAGAGGGTCCGGCGCCGAGATTGATGCGTTTTTTACGAGCACGTACCTGCCGCCCGACGCCTAGGATTATATTTCAGCCAATGAAAAACTATTAGCTCGACCCGCTCCGTTATTGAATTATGTTTCTGATCCTCGGGGCGTTCTGTGATTTTTCATAACTCGGTGCTCCAAAACCTGTCGTGTTTCATGAAGATGTATCATTTCATACACCACATTATGTAACTGAAGTACGACGTAGGTAGATACACAGTACCTATTCGTCTTTCTTTATAGAATGTGGTGCGTGTGAAAAAAATAATTTTCATCACCCTTGCTCGTAAAAGGTGCTGTTACACGCAGGCGTTGCGGTCTGTAAATCCCGTACGTCCAAAATGAGGCATAAGTTTTATGTTATCTTCACAAGTGTGTTGAAAAACATTGTGTGTGCCACGGGCGGTACAGGAATTACGAACTCGTGTTAATTAAGCCCTCGCCTTCCGGCTTCAATTCACACTTGTTCGTAAATTCTTGTTTACCGCCCTTAACATACAGTAATATTAGAAGAAGCTATATTATCCCGAAAACATTGGAATCGCAGTTGCGTAAGTATATAAATAATTTGTTTCTTAATTTGAAGATGTGATGTAAATAGGTAACATTAACAAGAAGATTTAACGACCCTTCTACTGTGCTGTCCCTGTGAGAGGGACACCTCACTGTAATCATTGTAACTTTTGTATTGCATATAGATCTTTCTCTGTCTGCCGAGAGTGCCGAGTTGACGGATGAACGTCGATTATCAATGATCGGTGCACACGTATCATCAGCTCGGAGCCCGCCACCTCACGCCGCTCGGGAACTTCAATATTCTTTGTGCGTTTGTGTGAACTTTATACTGAAACGCTTTTATTAAGCAGCAACATTTTCATTAGTACCGTAATGTAATTTTTGGTAAAGTTGGATATATTGTGCTTACGGTTATGTAGCCAAAGCCAATGTTGCCTAAAATATTGGAAAATTTTGTCACGGACAAAAGGGAACACTAGTTTTTGTTAATTTAGAGATTGAATAGCAACATCTACGAGTAATAGGAGAGAAATATTTTGTCCACCGACTTGCGAGTTGTATGTAGGTATAGGTACACTGTCAAGCAACCTACACGAATCTCCGGTGTCAATGATCAGGCGGACGATATTATAGGAAGGCTCAAACAATGACATGTCATGTACCGGCTCCGTCCCTTCTCCCGCTACACCAACCACACCCTGCAGCTTTTGTTCCATTCACAAACGTACCTACATAATCATAATCATTTATACACTCTACAGTGACCTACAGGTTTTGCAAGCGGCTATATAAACGTAATTCTAGGTTAAATAAAACGCAAGTAGCTGAAGGCAACCCAACCGTGAACTCAATAAGATCGTAAAAGCCGCTTAAAACGGAGGGATCACTTTCAGTGTTGAAGAATAGCGAGAAAAATATCAATACCGGTAAATAAACCTTAGAGAGTAGATACATACATATATCTATACATATACCTAAACATGCAACGTAATCTGCACATTTTAAAGCACTATTATCACTTTTCTGGAAGGTTGGCTCATTTTTTTAAAAGGAATTTAAAATGAACAAGTTTGTTTGGAAGGGTTGAAAGTTACATACTTCACTGTTAGTCCCATTGTCATTAGGTCACGCAGGACGCAGGATCCTGGAGAAATTGAGGGGACTCTTCAACTTTTAATTAAACGTTATTTTTTATAAATAATTAACTGACCGAAGCGTAGCAAATGTCTACATGTTGACTCGGCCATTTTGCTTTTGTATGTCCGGATGTTCTCCTCTACCGGTCACAATTCTCAACCGATTCTCGTAAAATTTTGTGACCAGTTTTTTGATTAAAGAAAATTTTTTTGTCGATCCGGATTTTGGTTTTTTTTTTTAAATGGCGGGGTTTTGATACCTCGCGCCTAAACAAGTAGTCGTATCAATATCATAAGAGTTTGTTCCTTTCGAGAAATGTTTACAGAGTAAATGGCGAAAAATGCAGAAAAATTGTATGGTTGGTTTAGGCGGTATTTAGCTATTTAGTTTTTACTCGAGAATAAGTAGCCGAATTTCGTCAGCTTAACTAAGAACTAGAATGCCGCATTTTGCAAACATTCGCTTTTTTTGTTTACACTCGGAAGGTCCCCGGTTCGATCCCCAGTAATTGTATGCTGAGACATAACTTTTGTATTTTATTACACTTAAATTTCGTATTGTTTTATTTTTATTTTATTTTGAATAAATGATTTTTTTTTATTGTTGATTGATCAAACCGCCGTGTGTCGTCGCTCACGGTCCCAATAAGCTAGAGCCACTAGTGTAAGTAAAAGATACTTTTTATTGGACGTTATACATATGTAGCATGACCTGCGGCCATTAGTTATTAACTTTGTTTGACCAGAAATACTGCGGGATTGTGATTGAATGTCACATTTTACAAGTTTTCGGAAAATATTAACGCCAAAATGACGATCCGCCATGTTCCTCACAGGGCATCATTTAGTTCTGTTGCGTTTTATTTGATCAAGCTGATTTGAGCTGTTTTCGGAAACGAATTCTACCAAGCAATCTTTATGTAAATGTCTGTACACCTAACCATTTAGTAGTTTAGCTAGTTTAAAATGAATTTTTCATCTTGCTCTCTGTTCAATTGCTCGAAAAAGATATTATTTCATGCAGGTGTACCACAGATATGAATAGGTGTACTAATGGACAAAGTCCTATATTGTACCCACCGGAGTTATGCATTGTGAAGAAAAAAGCTATACCTCCCTAGGGAGTTATAGATTTTTATATTATGTCACTAATTCATACGAAATGTACCCTCCTCAATACAATAAAAATATATATATTGAATTAAACAACCCCCCTTTAAAAATACCCCGAAAATTTGGCCTTGTGATCGTTTTAGTTGCGGTCGGCAACCTTTTAGCAGCCAAGGGCCAAATAGTAGTTACCGAAGTTGACGCGGGCCGCACTTTGTTAATATTTATGACTTTATCAGACATTGTCGTTTGTCAATATTACATACAAAATAGCCAGGGAGGGTCGCGGGCCGCAACTGAGAGGTTTGCGGGCCGCAGGTTGCCGACCGCTGGTCTAGTTAACACGAAGAACCCCTTGAAGTGGTCCGCAGTAACCTAGATTCTTTAATGAGTATAAGCTAAATTGTGGACTCTGGATTTAAAATACTAAAATAATTTATTGCGTAGCTAAGAAATAAGATGAAAACATTTTATTTAATCACTATAATAGAAAATTCTACGAGTTTTATGGCGTAGTGCAAATGTCATTAATCAGTGGCGTAGCTAGAGGATATGGCGCCCGGGGCAGACACCAAATTTGCGATCGTAGACTATTCATAGGTACAGCGCGCCTTTGGACTGATTTGAAGGGTCCAAGGTGGCATCCAGGTGCTCCTGTCCAAAGGTGACAGCAGTACTCAATATATGGGATCAGTCTACCCCAGAGTAAAGTATCGCCTCCCTTTATTGAGCACATCGAGTTTTTTTGGATACGAGCGCACCCTACCCAGCAAGGTGGCTACGAAATTATTGGGCGTCACTAATGGAGATGTCAACACCGATCGAGGCTCCCAATACTCCCTGACATGGGAAGGGTTGTGCCTTGAAAAATGAGGTTTTCTTAGCGGTAAACGCGCAAAATTGAGTCTTGGTGGGATTGAATTGGACTAAATTGTCCCGATCCCACACCGAAACTCTGGATAGAATGCTCTCGATACCTGACACAGGTTTTTCACGACATTTTAGTATCACAGACCGAGTGATGTTGGCACGGCATGTGTTATACAGGGTGGTCCAAAACTTGACGTTCAAAATTTTTTTTACATTGCTCACGCTGTGGGCTATTAGAATAGGTATGTATGTTAGCCGACTTTTCGTAGTTTTCAAGGCTTTTAACTTTTGTTAAGAAATTCCGGGGTGGGGTATATTTGATAACCCACGACGAGGATTAAAAAAAAATTTTTTGGGCGTCAAGGTTTGGACCAGCCTGTATACAGGGTGGCTAAAACATAACTGCATTTCCGTTGCCAGGGAGGTTTTGGTATTATACTGAGCAACTTTTACTATGAGTCCAACCCAAAAAATTTGGCTGTTTCCTACATTTTGGCTGGTCCATTTTATATGGGAAGGTAAACTTTTTTTTCGCGATTTCGGGGTTGGGGGTTGGGGAATTGACTGGCAACGTGAATGTAGTTATTTTTTAGCCATCCCTGTATAGTACTGTCGTCCGCATATCGATTCGATGAATGTCGTCGATAGACAACATGTCACAGATATGCAGCAGCAGCTATTGGAGCAGCCGGCCTAGCCAAGGTTACAATCGCTATTGCTTCGACAACGAAAATCATTATGTCTCTCTAATAACTCTTCCTTATTAGTGCGACAGTGACAGTTGCGTTTCGATCGCTACAGAGCGTAAGCGATTGGCATCTTGGCTACGCGTCCAGGTTCCGTCTACTACGGCTCATATGCGCCTGCCGGACAAAGGGCTAGCGATCCATTTGGATAGGTAGTCTCTTGGACAGTCCATAAGATGGTAACTTCGACAGGAGACCCCTAACGGAAAAGACGCGCTAACACGGGACACAACTCTGAAGCACTCACAGTTATAAAACGAAAGCATAGCAACTCCCGCCGAATATCCCTCTGCTTGATAGAAATTTCTGGCATAGAGTATTCGGACTGCGGGAGGGTGGGCAGTAGGGTGCTACCGTCGTCTTTCAAGGTCGAGTTCGAGGCAAAAAGATTACCTAAAAGATCGGCTTTCTCTTTTGCGCTGTGGGCCAGATTACCATCCGCATTTCACACTTCACAGTGGTGGTAAATACGACTGAAAAAAGTTTCCCTGCTGCCTTTTGGCAAGGCGGAGAGGTAGTCTTTTGCCCATTTTGGCGCCCCCCTTGGACGGCGCCCGGGGCACGTGCCCCCTCCAACCCCCCCCCCTAGTTACGCCACTGTCATTAATAAAACCAAAACTAGAATGATATTGGGGTATTGCAGCATATGATAGCCTGGCTACTGAAATATTACACAAATGTTTGGCGGGAAATTCAAAAAATCTTGGGCTGGTCACACTTTGTGTAGTAGGAATCAAGTAGGAATTATAGTTTTGGTACTAGAAAATATTTTTTGATTTTCTGTGCACACGTAAGGTATACCTAAGGATATAAGTTAAATATACGTTGACGTGCACTCAAAGTCAGCTCACATAGTTTCTACCACTATGTAAAGTACAGTCAACGATAAACACATATGTTAACACTTTCTCACCATATACCATTGTAACAAGGCGAAAAATGAAATGTAGTGTAAATAAGACCTAGCTCGATAATACCGTAATATTAATCCATCACCAAAAAAAATACGTAATTACAATGCTACATATGCTAAATGCTAAGTACCTATCAAAATATTTATAGAGCACCAACCTTCTAATTTGTTTACATTTGTTTAGGAGTTGTAAACATTGCAGTTTTTCGTTATACAACACTACACGTCGAGACTTCGCACATTGTCGTTATTATTTACGAGCTTAAATAATAGTATGCGAACCTCACTCAGTATAGACATTATTAATATTATTTAAAATAAACCCCTTATAAACCGCAAACAATTTGAATGAATGACATAAATTGACAACTGACTTTTAGTTTTTTTCTAAATCATAGACAATTGGTGATACAATGATACAACAACGAAATATCTGTCAACAATTTTTGGCTAGCCAGACTCTAATATAAATATTAAATATTTAAAAAAAAATGTTAGTAAAATACTGCTATAACTTTCACACCTTTTCGCTTTCTTTTGTTTGCATCTTTCGGGGTACCATAGAAACAGCACTCCGGGGGTAAGCCCATTAAATTTATTCCCTAGCATTTTAATATAATTAACTATCGTCTTCTAAACAAAATGTGCGAACTTCTTATGCTTGATGCAGGTCTGAAAGCTCTTATTCCGATTTGCAATAACAATCGGGCCACCCACCCTACCTCTTTAGTCGGACGGGCTATGACCAACACTTCGCAACCTAAACGTTCCTAGATGATCTGATGAAAAGAAGTGCCAAGTATTCATCAGTCATCAAAGTTACTTATCTTTTATTTCTTTCAAAAGCTAAGGATACTAATCCTTTAATCCCATTCCCCAGAACTAAAAATATAAACTGTATTTCTAGTCTTTTAGATGTATAAACGAAGTACTAAGTTTATAATTATGTTAACTATTAAGTTTTATAAGACTAAGAATATCAAGACGAGTAGGTATATTCAGCTCGAATACCCTACCCTTTGGATTACTCTTGCCTGCCAAAGAATCCCTAAACAGACCAATCTTCAATTTTCTATCTCAGAATAGTGTGTGTTCTTAAACCCAGCTTGATATTTAAAGAATTTATTTTGTAAACACTTTGGAAACCTGATTACAATAGGTACCCAGTACTTCGTCTCTACTCCAGAAGACCAGAATTTTGATAGATAAAATTGGAATAAGATTTTATACAAAAATATTACCTTTTTACCTAGATAAATGATTTCATCTAAACTTTCATTGATATAATGCCTAATGTAATATAATTTTCAAATAGTATATAGACATGTTTTATAATGACATTTGTTAAATTAAAAGATTGAAAGATACACCTTTCCGCACTAATCTGTGAAAATATTATATTATAATTGCTTCATTATGATTTATGATATCAAAATCTATTTGGTAATGACATTCAAATTTCGAACATCTCTGAAAAAATGCAATTTGATTTGACCTCTATTCTATCAGTCGAGATGACGTTATATGCGAAATGAAATGTTAGTTGCAAACAATTTTGACAAATCTCGCATGTTCGTTGGTATCGAAACGTACCATTATCTATAGAAACGGTCACCCATCCAAGTACTGACCCCGCCCGACGTTGCTTAACTTAGGTCAAAAATCACTTTTGTTGTATGGGAGCCCCATTTAAATCTTTATTTTATTCTGTTTTTAGTATTTGTTGTTATAGCGGCAAGAGAAATACATCATCTGTGAAAATTTCAGCTATCACAGATCTCGAGATACAGCCTGGTGACAGACGGACGGACGGACAGCGGAGTCTTAGTAATAGGGTCCCGTTTCGTTTTACCCTTTGGGTAATGAACCCTAAAAACAACGGATGCGTGACATGCACGTGACATGCCAGAAAAAAGTTTCATTTACCGATTTTACCGCCGTTTTACGTATAGTAAATCTTTTAATTAGTTTTTGTGTGTAAAATTAATTTGTTTTGTTGTTTTCAAACTAACTATAGCAAAACTTTCGTGTAAAATGAGAAATGAATGATAAAGTTATTTTGGAGACACCACCTCATATCCGCTGTAACACGTGGTTAGTGAATACATCATAGAGAGTTTATAATATGTATGCACTTGTGTGGTCCTTTTAAGAAACTCGCTACGTTCGTTTCTTAAACTCTCACTCGTATTTTAATGCCTTTTATTATGTAGTAGTCACATAAACTACTATAAAACTGTTTTTCAACACTAAAATTATTTTACGGCATATTACTAATACTGGTACGAGATCATCTTACTGAATGCGTATGGTTGATCTTCTCACGTTTTCTGAATCACTCTGTATAAATGAATACGATACGTCTGATGATAACCGGTGACCGTTAGCCGATGAACACTTGGAGCTGCAGATGTAACGTCTACTCGTTTCGATTGTTCTGAATTAATTTTATACTCTTTTACTCTATGTATATACCTACCCTACCGAAAGCAAAAGCAACACTTTCGTAATGCTATCATTTCAAAATGTCATGTGAAGTTCGTCTCTTGACTTTCGGCGCGATTCGGGAAATGAATTAGAGATTAACTAGATATGAAATAGTAAAGATATGTGACGTTCCACGGCAAAAGGTACCTTATGGCGGCTTGCGCTTACGCTATTATTAACGCCGCTCCAATATTCAGCCGGGACAATGGTACCCTTTTGCCATGGAACGTCACATATCTTTACTATTTCATATCTAGTTAATCTCTAATTCATTTCCCGAATCGCGCCGTTTGTTTGCAATTTAACCATTTCGTGAAACGAAAGTAAACAAGTTAGAGAAGTTTTCTCCACATGATGTTAAACAAGATATATTCCGGGCTATGATTGCACTAAACTAAGTTTAAAGTAATATATTAAAGAAGTGAACACACGTGGCGTTCATGCGGGTGGAGGCGGCTCGCATGGTCCGCACTGCACTGGTGACGCAACCGGGGCGCTCGTGCGTGAGTCGTGATCCGGGCGACGTGCGCTCCCGCCGACGGCGCGCGGTAGACTGCCGGAGCCCCGCCGCGCGCCGCCGCCCGCCCCGTGCGCCGCCCGGGCCGCTGGGCCTGAGCCATTGTGCGACACTTTCGGCTCGATTCGGAAAATGAATTACAGCCGTATTCGAACAATGAGATACGTCAAATACTAGATATTGAAACGATTGGATATGTCAGTGTCAAAAGTCACGTTTTTGTTTGAAGAAACTTCAATTTTGACACTTGTTTGACGTATCTCATTGTTCGAATACGGCTGTTAGATTTCTACTAGACTTCAACAAGTTACAATACGGATAATTTAAAGATATTTGTAAGATAGATATGTCAAATTTAACGTTTCCACGATTCTGGAGGTCCTCTTGAACGATTTCGACAAGTTATGACTTAGATATCCAAGTCACATCCAGTCGATATCTAATGTAGATCTAGTTGATCTCTAAATCGTCTCAAGATCTTGTGATTATCTCGAAATCCGAATAGGCCTGTTTGACCGCCTGCCGTATTCGAACTTCAAGATATTCACAAGAGACGACACGTACTAGATCCATTTTAGATACGTTATAGTTTAGATATCAACTAGTTCTCTTTTGCAGCGCAATTCGGGCAACCAATGTCACTTTTACGTTAGATAGAGTAAGATATCTATATTAGATGTGAATTGGATCTCTAAGTCATATCCTGTGGGAACGTCAAATTTCACAGGTTAGATCTTAAACATATCGTTATCGTATCTTGGTGACGTCTAAAAGATGTCTAATAGATGTCTATTTCAAAATCCGAATCGGGCCCCGCGTCACAACAATCCATGCGACTACTTCATAGCGACACCTTGCTGTAAACGATGTTAAATAGTAAACCTTAGTTGTAGGTGAAAACGAGGTATACAGCGGCGGGCGGCGCGGGCGCGGTCAGTGCGTGACGTCAGCCGGTGCTCGAGAGCGCGGCACGCCGCCGCTGCGATGATGCTCGATCAAACTGAGCTTCAAGTTTGCAATAGTAGTTTTCATACCACCTATTCGGAAAAGAGATTTTTCTTTCCTGCTAGGAGGGATCAAAGTGGCACTTTTCTTCCCTGCTAGGAGGGATCAAAGTAACACTTTTCTGTTCTAGCACACTATTTTTACATTTTTATGCACATTATTTTTTTAGCTTAAATAATCTGTTTAAGCATTGTGTCAATTTGTGTCAACACTAAGATTTTTTATTTTCCTCATAGTTGATGTGAAAAGCAGTATGTGTCACACGGTATCGAAATTATTACGTCTTGGACGTTAACACTTGAATCCCTCAGTACGTTCGGTATTCTATTTTTATATATTGTGACCTTTTTTGCCACTTTTGTGTTATTTCTAGTCAGGATCGCGAGCCCTTTTCATCCTTATAGAAGAAAAAAACATTTTTCAAACTTACCTTTTTGTTACCGCCATACAAAGTGTATAGGGGAAATGGTAACACAATAGGAAAAAAACTCTGGGACATTTTTTATCCCATTAGGATCGAAAGAGCTCGTGATTCTGAAAGAAAGTAGAAATAACACAAAAGTGGCAAAAAAGGTCGCAATAAATAAAAAACAACGGGTTGCACTCCGGGAGTGCCAACAGAAGTGAAAACTCAATAACTAGTCCAAAATGTTTGCAGCACTATGTATAATTGACCCATCCTCCTTTCTATTTAAAAACTTTAGCTATTGCTGGCCAGTGAATTTAAATTTGTAGCGTTAATTGTTTAAAATTCGAATAGAAATTGTAAAGTTACCTTGCAGACCTCGCATCTAAATATATTTGGTCATGATATTTTGAGTTTTATTCACCAGTACTAGAGTTCACTTTTATTAGCGATTTCATCAAGATGTAGCTTTATTGAAATATATTGGAGTGATATAAAGTTAGAATGTAACTGTGAGATCCTCGTATTTCAGGCCGTACAAGATTAGAACATTGATCGAGCTTTATTGCTTAATATAAAAGTCCAGTTTTAAATAATTGACCTGATTATGATACGTTATGACTAAAGTTCTTTGGTGAATAACATTGTCCGTCACACATAACATAAAGTCACGCAAGCGCCCTGCGCCGCCGACATGAAACAGCAGGCTCAGGCATACATTTTCGCCGTGCGGTAGAAAGAGAGGAGATACTCCTTACGCGTTACGCGTTACGCTGTCTCGAGTTTATCAATTTTTCCCCACCTCAAAAAGTGCTCAGCGCCGCTAAAGAAGTTTTCACTTCAAAAATGGCAAAAAATAAAAGAAAGACTCGTAGAATCCGTCGCTTCATTCAGGATTCAATGTACGCCCTTGACGGAAATATATCATTTTGATCCCTTGTAAGCTTGTAACACAAACTACTATTATCTCATCTGTACTTGAGCAGACAATTCTTTGAGGGGCCTACCGCTATAGTGGCGTATTCGTCGTCACGCTTCTACGAGGAATGTAGGCTACAAAGCAGGAAATACTTGTTGCGGGCTACAGCGTAGCACACCAGAAGAAAAGCGGCCTGGAAACCTATTCTGATAGTAATTTACTTTGTTATGAAACAGTTATGGATATTATCAGTTAGGTAGCTGTTAATAGTGTCATTTCTTAAACCAGAATGTCATTGTTGACAGCAGGGCTCGGAAACCGTTTTCGTTCATTAACCCGGGAACGAAAAGGATTTCGTTTCTGTTTGCGGTTACGGGTTAAAGTACTGTTCTTTTGAGATAACGGTTTATACGGTACTATCGGTATACTACCCAGGTGCCACAAACTTGTTGAATGTTGGTGAACTGTCGACAGATTGGTCAAACATTGACATAGGTCCGCGCGCCCGGCGCCGCGCCGCGCACTCGCTCGCGGGATTCAAACTTCACTTATACAAATTAATAGTTATTTGTTTTACAAGGGGGCAAAGTTGTTGTTTAACCGCTCGAGCTAATATTGATACCCGAGCAAACGAAAGATTCCAAAATTGAACCACGAGCGTAGCGAGTGGTTCGAACAATGGAATCTTGAGCATTGCGAGGCAAATATTAAATGTAAAATATCAAACAAAATCAAACCAAATCAAATGCAAATGAATGTTATTAAATATTTATCATCCAAAATCATAATTTAAAAGATAATTCTACCAGCAAACACAAGAAAACAACTCAAAATTTGCATTTGATTACTTTGCCTCACATGTGAATAAAATGCAACTTTGCTATCAGTTTTTGAAGTGCAAAGTAAGTATTTCAGAGTTGGTGTGGTGAAAAGTACTTTTTAAATGGAAAAAGAAGGCGGATGGTCGTCCGTAATGCGGGCGCGGCGCGGCACGGCACAGGCACGACGCGCATCCGACTCGTAAAACGGAATTATTAATGATCTCCCGGCCGTCCTCGGCTTATAGTAATAAGCATTACGGACAAAACTTTTTAAGCACTGCATACGAGTACATTTTGTTCATAAGAATAGGTCAATAAAGCTGGTACGTCGTAAAACCGTCTATAGCCGGGGGGCCGGTATTGTTGCGCTGACTAAGATTAGTTTGAACGAGCATTTTATATTTTACCTAAATGTTTCTTTAAAACGAAACCTGTTGTAGAGCATGCTCTCGTCGCTTGCTGGTTGTTTTTCCTCTTCTTGGTGTTTATGAGCGACTTGGCGTGAACGAGTAATAATAGGTACCTAACAATTAAATGGCTCATAGTTTGCAGTAAAAGCACAGAAAGAACGCTCGAGCAGTTCTGTGTGAATTAGAGCTACTTTGAATCCTCCTTTAGCAAACGCGAGTAACAGCGGAGTGCAACATTCCGCGAAGTAATTGCTTGTTGTTTCTTATGGGTGAATTTTAATAGTGTTTCCGTACGGAACGAATGGAACTGCGTTCGTTTCAAACCCATTTCCCGACGAATGGTCGAATTTTACAGGTAACATCACTTTCCTTTACCGGCTTTATCCGAGTACCTTTTTAGGGTTCCGTACCCAAAGGGTAAAACGGGACCCTATTACTAAGACTTCGCTGTCCGTCCTTCCGTCCGTCCTTCCGTCCGTCAGTCCGTCCGTCCGTCCGTCTGTCTGTCACCAGGCTGTATCTCACGAACCGTGATAGCTAGACAGTTGAAATTTTCACAGATGATGTATTTCTGTTGCCGCTATAACAACAAATACTAAAAACAGAATAAAATAAAGATTAAAATGGGGCTCCCATACAACAAACGTGATTTTTGACCAAAGTTAAGCAACGTCGGGAGTGGTCAGTACTTGGATGGGTGACCGTTTTTTTTTGCTTTTTTTTGTTTTTTTTTTGCATTATGGCACGGAACCCTTCGTGCGCGAGTCCGACTCGCACTTGCCCACTTTTTTTTATTTTATCACTTTCTCAACAAATTCTTTGTTTACAGTCGTATCTTATATTTGAGGGAAATATTATGGGAAAAAGGTTTGCTGAGATTTGAATATTATGGGAAGTGGACCAAACGGCATTTCAGGCACAAAATCGTTTTATGCAAACGAGCTTGTTGTAGCGTCGATATATAAGTTAGGTACAGCCTTTTTCACTAGGTCGCGAGTGCCTTTAATACAATACTTACATACTTATACATCAATATGTATACCTTTCATAAAAACTCTTAAAGCGATAAATTGAGTTAGTACCGGTTTATTAAAAACTATACCTACTCAGTGCGTGGATTTAGTTCCCTACGTCGTGGTAATAGGGGCAAACTTCCCGTGTCCGGTTTTCTCGAATTAATTGTAACAAAATGAAGCGATGAACAAGTTTTATAGGGTTTCCTTGGACCGGCGGCAACTCTCAACATATTTACGAGTCGCCCCGTCCCGCGTCGAGACCGCTTTATTTGCTGATTGACTATGACATTTGTAACGAAGCACTTAGTTTTACTACTTTTACTTAATAACTGTTTAGAGTCGGACCAAGATAACTCTACACACACTTTTCAATACCAAAGTTTGTAATTGTTACCATAAACTTCAAATTTCTATGAAACTATGAAGTTTATTGTGGCACGTTTGCACTTGCTTTGAGCTTAGGTGAAATCTATCTGTCGCAATGCACGTAGTTTAATGGACTCCTAATTAGATCTGGGCAATTCGTTTAATTAAACCATAATAAGTAAAATATAAAGGGAATTGAAAAGCAAATAATAATGGTAATTAGGCTATGTTAGGAAGGGTCATTATAGCGAAACAAACAATACAAACCGCTGGAATACAATTAGCAGCCAATTAGCTGAGCCAACTCGCCCGCGGCGTCCTACACCGCGCGGCGTCCTACACCGCCCCACTGCTCTGCTCTGTCACTAATGTACTACTGTCACACTATCAATGTCGAAGGGAAATCAACCCGTCCGTCTATTGCACACTCCACACGCCTAACACAACGTTGAACACTTGAACAGTTTCACAAAACGACATTAGTCAGTCCAACACACAACAAGCAGCACACAGACAGTGTCACATCACATTTACAGATTAGTGTAATGAATAACCAGAGAGAATCACACAGTGACATGTTGAGTTGTGTAATCAACTCCCAGAGGTTAGATTTCGAAAAACATTCAATAACGTACGTACCTATAGTAAATGCCTACATATACATATAACCCTGCCAATAACTATGTCTACGGTGTAAATATGTATGTGTGTAAACACTTTATTGTACATAAGACACGGCTCGATTCGGAAAATGAATTAGATTTCTACTTAACTTCAACAAGTTACGATACGGATCATTTAAAGATATTTGTAAGATAGATACTTATGTCAAATTTGACGTTTCCGCGATTCTGGAGGTCCTGTTGAACGATTTCGACAAGTTATGACTTAGATATCCAAGTCACATCTAGTCGATATCTAATTATCTAATGTAGATCTAGTTGATCTCTAAATCGTCTCAAGATCTTGTGATTATCTCGAAATCCGAATAGGCCTGACAGGTTAAATTACAATGAAACAAAAAATATATATTATCTACAAAGGCGAACTTATCCCTATAAGGGATCTCTTCCAGTCAACCTTTGACTACGGTGTTTACTTACCAACGGAGCCATAACTCGGGCTTGGTCAATAGTTAAAAAAAAGTTACTTTTATATAAAGGCACGTATTTAACCGGTCAACTAATTAATCGAATTTGGGTAGTTTAAAAAAATAGAAATGGGTACTAAAATTAATAGTTTGGCAACAAAAACGGAGCCTTAAAATATATCAATATGAGTTGTATTTTAATGCCATTACAGCTTTTGATTATTTTTAGGCAGGTACCAAGTATTTATTTGGCAACTGAATTATTATATTGGAGACCATTTATGAAGCACATTTTAAAAAGAAAACGGCTATCTATTAATTCAAAAATGAAGTTCTTTTAAAATATTTTGTTTGGTCATTACACGGTCAACCTAACACGCTCCTCCTCGCTTTGCTCGTCGTCGCACCTATCTGTTGACTCTAGCAGAACACAGTGGTAGAGTCTGTCCGGAAAGAGAAGAGTCGTGGAATGTATGGGGCCCAATACATTCCACGACTCTTCTCTTTTCGCACATACTCTAACTATTGAAATTCTTCTTCTTCTTCTTCCTCGCGTTATCCCGGCATTTTGCCACGGCTCATGGGAGCCTGGGGTCCGCTTGACAACTAATCCCATGATTTGACGTAGGCACTAGCTTTTACGAAAGCGAATGCCATCTGACCTTCCAACCCAGAGGGGAAACTAGGCCTTATTGGGATTAGTCCGGTTTCCTCACGATGTTTTCCTTCACCGAAAAGCGACTGGCAAATATCAAATGACATTTCGTACATAAGTCCCGAAAAACTCATTGGTACGAGCCGGGGTTCGAACCCGCGACCTCCGGATTGAAAGTCGCAGGCTCTTACCGCTAGCACAGATTAATAAATAGTTATGCCGCTAGGCCACCAGCGCTTACTCTAACTATTAAAATTAGTAATAAAAAAATTAAAGATCTAATGGTATAATGGCCATTAGGCGTTTCATGATTGAAATTTCGACTATAAGTATACTGACCATTACGTATTGGTAAATTAATTTGAGGTGTTTTGTGTAAAAAGTGACCAATATTCATTAAATTTAACTGCTTTCGTGTTAAAATACTACCTAGCTGGAACGACATGCTCAGTTATGACTATAGTTGATTACTTAGGTGTGAACAACTAGATGACAACTAAATTTTATGATCGCTTTACAATATTAGTTGCCAATTTATTATTTTAGTCGCCAACCTATCACTTTAAGTTCCCTATAATTTTTTTGGGTGGCTTGATTTTGCTGTCAGTTTTTTTAATAATAATATGATGCTTATATTTGAGGCTAATATATTTTTTTTTGGCGCTAAAATATTAATGCACAGCCAAATTATATATTATTATATGCCCAATGAAAGTTCCTGTTTAATATTTTAGTTGCTCGGTTAATAATAAGCCTTATATAAATAGGTATGTCTCAATATTTTTTAGGGTTCCGTACCCAAAAGGTTAAAACGGGACCCTATTACTAAGACTCCGCTGTCCGTCCGTCCGTCCGTCCGTCTGTCATCAGGCTGTATCTCACGAACCGTGATAGCTAGACAGTTGAAATTTTCACAGATGATGTATTTCTGTTGCCGCTATAACAACAAATACTAAAAACAGAATAAAATAAAGATTTAAGTGGGGCTCCCATACAACAAACGTGATTTTTGACCGAAGTTAATTAAGCAACGTCGGGCGGGGTCAGTACTTGGATGGGTGACCGTTTTTTGCATTATGGTACGGAACCCTTCATGCTCGAGTCCGACTCGCACTTGCCCGGTCTTTTTAATAACTTATACCTACATTTTAGTTTACCTATTTTGGATATTACCAGAACAAATGTTCAAATTGAATTGGTGGTCGCTGCGTGTCCTACCTACTGTTCATTAGGAACGTTCGCGTGTGGCCGCGCCCGCTCCCGCTCCCGCTCTCGCTTCCGCCTCCGCCTCCGCGCCCGCCCTCCGACGCACGCACGTCTCAATCAGCCGGCGCGGCGGGTAATTACAAACAAAATGCTTTTTTATGTTTTTGTAATTCGATAATAGGACAATTACGACTAACGACCCGCCCGGCCCCGCTCGCGCTGGTTTAAGTGCTGCCATTACGGAAACTACTCTCCAGGGCTGAACAAATACATATAGAATTTACCCGTTTCTATGTCGTCTATATGAGTTCGTGTTTTTAGGATTAGAAAAATCACCACTGAACTTGTACATAGGTATATGTCAGCGGTGGATCGAAAAATCCACCAGATCTTAAAGTTCCTGTGTAATGTTTTGACGGTAATCACAGTATTATAGATAGGTAGGATAGGTTCGTTAAGTTGCTTCAGATGCCCGAAGGGTAAACTGTCCAGAAATAGGCTCCGTCGACTCAGGAAACGAGATGATAATGTCCACGTTTCACGATATGCCTAGGAATTTTATGACGATGACGACATATGTATTCACAATTGGATCCAAATAAAATTTTGTTCGATTAAATTTGAAGTTGGTAAATAAATCAATTAAAATCCTGCTGTTTAGTTCTGCACAGTTCATTGTAAAGGCGTGCGGTGTGCGGCACAAACACATTCAGTATGTAGGTACAAAAATGCTTGTGCCGCACAGTGCCGCATATTGCCATAACCCAAGTAACACACAAGCAGGATAATAGAGTAAAATTATCATCTTATTCAAATTAAGATTGCATAAATGTTGTGTATAAGCGGTGGAAATTACTAAATTCGGAATAAGAAAATATGTGGGCCTAGTGGGGCCTAAATGCTGAATAAATTTTGCATAGTATCGGTTTTGCATATTAAAGCTGAATAATACTTATTTCTTACACAGTTAGTCAGACATTATTCAGCTTAAAGCATTTGTGGTTACTAAAAGCTGCATAATAGCAGCATTAGCAGCAATTAGCTGTATATATTTTGTGTCGTGAGATATTAAGCAGACAATATTAAGAAAAATGTGATAGTGGCTACTAAATGCTGAAAAGAAGCGTCGGTGAAGACTTTCAACTGTATAAAAGCGTTTGCAGTTTCTGTTTTAATGCTAGTTTTTGGATAAAGGTGGACGCTATTACTGGAAGCTGTAATGAAATCCACATATTATTTGTTATTCCGTAGCTGCATATATGGGTTAGTTATGGCTTTTATAGACATAACGTCTGAATAATAAATACTAAAACAACACTTATACTTAAGTTATAGCGATTTTAGTACACATATACTATCTTTTCTTGCTAAAAGCTGCAAAATGAACGCAATGAGCAGCGCTATTCAAACTACTGCTTAGTATCAACAAATGCGCGGTGGAGAGGGTTCCGTAGCTTTATAAGTTTATACACGGTCAACAGTGCTACTTGAGCCTGGTTGCTTTGAGCTTGAGCGTGTTTTTATTTTATTTTGAACGCATCTTGCGTATTTATTCTTTAATCAAACCATTATTTAAAAAATCGAAGTTTAGTTTTCTTAACAATTCTCTTCGATTGGTTATTTTACACAAGATGCATTGTCGTTTTAATGACGTAAAACAATTGCTAGCTACCATCGTAAACACTGTTAACTGACCATTTGCATACCTTACTGCAACGAGATAAAGTTTACCAATGGCCATTTAAGGTTGTTGCTAGTTTGCAAACAAGGTGGCAAATGCTAGTTATTGATATTGTTGCATTAAAAACTTGTAGACTGGACTGGGTATGTGAAAAATAAAATAATCACCCCCATTAAAATATAGCGAAATCGGTTCTCCTGTCGATTTTGAACGGACTGTTTTTAGGTTTCAAGTGGGTCTACCCATACCCATCCCACACTATACTCGTACTCATACCTAAACAATACTGCCCATACCAAACTATACTTGTACTCATACCCGTGATACCCGCTACTAATATACCCGCACCTTCGCACCTATACCATATTCATATTCATACCATACTCGTAACCACACCATACTCATACTATACACATCTTTGTACTCACTTCGTACATCTTTGCGTATACCTTTACCTACTACATATTTGTCGGAACTGATAACGGAAAAAATAACTGTGTAGTCTGCCGTGCCCCCAGATTTATCATATAACTTAAATATTATATCGCGTTTATAATATTAGTAGGCAGTAGGATTGAATATTGCCCGTGTTACTTACCTATAATGTTTCTCATCAAACTAGTGAGGATCTATGTGGTTTTTACCATTTGTGTATAGAACCCTAATATGCTTTAAGATTGCGAAAACAATTACTATTATACTGATGTTATTCAAAACTTGTTGTTCTAAAACCATTATTATCTAACATGTAGCTTAGTAACGCGAATAATGTGAATGCCTATTCAGAAATTTAGCACCCACGTTGGGCGCCAGTGTGAGGGGGCAGGTAGAGGAGCCTCACGGGGATGATGGGAATGAAAAGGCAGGATCCAGAGCGATGAGGGGTATTTATTATTTAAATAAAAAGGCACCTGTAACAATACAGGTTACGTGTTAACAGATAGGTATGTATAAAAACACTTTCGTAATTCAGAAGGTTAGAAATCAAATAACTTACAATATGTGCCTTGGTGATGATGTAGATATATACCTGGAAGGTGTGCAGGGCCACAAAACGAGCACTATACTGAACTGCACGCACTTATGAATTATTACGTTTACTAATAAAAATCACACTTAAACGGTCGTGTTTAGAAACTTGTGAAGTACAGTCTGTTAGATTAAATGATGTTTATCGATCAGAGTATGTGATCGAACTGAAAATAAAAATCATTGAATGGAATTTGGAATAGGATTTGAATTTCAAAAGGGAATTTAGAATTTGTATGGTGCCCGAAATAGTATGAAGGTCGATAGTGTAACGCTTCGTTACACGCACCGTTACAATAATAGCTGTGGCAGCAGCTTATATTCAGCACAGTCGGACGCCATTACGGTTGCTCATATTCTAACCTCTAAAATTAAATAGGAATTTAAAATGAACTGAAAAACCCATTTATATTCATTTATAAAACTAGTTTTATCGTAGCATAACTTGTTAAAGTACATTTTCTATCACTAAAACATCTAAACACCGCAAAAAAATTACAAATTTAAAAGTGGAGTACTACATTTTCTATATTTACTTTCTAAACAGTGCATTATTTACGCGGCGCTTTAAAATTTTAAATAAAATGTAGAATAGAAATAGAATAGAAATACATTTATTTATGACAAACAAACACAGATGACAAAAACATGTTGACAAATATACAATGTATAACATTTAGTGAAAAATGCCATAAAAGGGTCACAACTCAGCATGTTGCTGGCAAAGCCAGCGCTGTTCTTCCGTTGTAACCCAGGCTTACGCCGTTCGACGACGAGGCGGTTATGCTATAATTTACTAAACTAATTAAAAACTAGAACTATACCTAAAACATAAAATTGAAACTAAAACTATTTAATATACAACTTCAACATTGCGGCAATTGCCGTATCTGGAACAGGCCTGACAGCCAAGTGACAGCTGGCCGCCACGCCATGGCCACGTCACATACATGGTTTGAATAATAGATACACGTACATGGACATGTAAATATATATTAACAGTAAAGTCGCATGCGCAATGAAATTGATGTTATGTAAACATCAAATCAATATACGGGTAATGTCCTCCTTATTTTGTATTCACTTCAGACACTACACTTTGACACGAGTTCACAAATTAAAATGGAAGACAAATCATACACAAATAGCTGAATATATTTTCTGTAACAATGTACTTTTGAACCAAAAGCTGCATAACGTGTGACTAACTGAGTCATTCTATACAAAGCTGGATAACTTTGGTTTAAAAGCGGTATAGAAGCTTTTGACAGCTTCTATACAAGTGTTATTCAGCGATTCAATGTGTGGGCACACACTTATACAGCTATTACATTACTGTTATTCAGTAATAAGCGGCGTGGGCTAGCCCACTTTGCGCCCAAACCTTCTGTATAACGTCTCTATAAGCGCTTATACAGACGTTATACAGCTACCTTATTCAGCATACAGTACGGAATGCTCTATTATTCAAACAATATTCAGCTACTTTTGTGTTACTTGGGAAACGCTTAAATTAAACACGAAGTGTATATTTAAATATATTCGAACCATTCGACATTAAGTAGGTACCTAACCTATCCAGGCATGTAAATATTTACCCAGATATTTACTTGTAGGTAAGCATACTAACAACACAATACAATATCTCACCATTATTGGGATAAGTTGGTTGGCGCTGTCGTGGCGGGCTGCAAACGGTGGCGTTCAGGCCGTCTAAACGTATCGGGCGTCGCTTATCGCCACTTAGAGTCTTCGCTGATACTTTAGTTAGGGTATTGTCAGAAATTTTATAATGGTGCCGAGACTGGCGAGATATTTATTTCATCATGTACCTAAATAGTATAATGTTGTCATTTTAACGATAAACGAAATAAAATTCACGTGGCCATTTATGTGACTATTGACCCAATTCGAACAATGCTTATAAGATGTCACAGCGATACGATACCGATCTGCCAGTGTCAAAAGTGACGTTTTTGGTTGAAGAAATATTAGATAAAATATATCTGAATAAGACCCCAAGTGCGGCGCTGGGAGGGGAGGTCGGACAACTATGTAATTAAGCCATTCGAGAAGCATGTTCATGTTAACCAGCTACCGAATTTGGGGAAACATACAGGCCAATTTTATAGTTATTAGATCTGATTACAATATGATGATACTGACATGATATTGATCGAATACATAATAGTAGGAGATCCCACATATGGTCGACCTTCACCAATCTGTCTGACGGATGAAACTATGAAAATATGAAAGAAAATATGTTCCACAACATAAATAAATAGGGTTGCCTAAATAAATATGGTCAAGGCTATTTTTAATAAATTTTTGATAAATAATTTTTTCGGCAAATTTCACCGATTTGTCTGAAGAAAGAAATAAGTTTCAATGGAAAGTATACAACTTGTACAACATAAATCAACTAGGTTGCCTATCTTTTTCCGGTCACTATTAGGTGGTTGCCGTGTTTAAAGAGGTGATTTTATATCGATAATCGATAAAAGTCTTCCCTTCTTATTTTATTTAAAAGCCTGGCAACCCTTATTTGTGACCGGATTTTTGCTATACCATTGTATTTTCAATAAAATTACCATCATTTTCAAGCGTCAGACAGATGAGTGCAATTATCGATATAAAATCACCTCTTTAAACACGGCAACCACATAATAGTGACCGGAGAAAGATAGGCAACCTAGTTGATTTATCTTGTACAAGTTGTATACTCTCCATTGAAACTTATTTCGTTCGTCAGACAAATCGGTGAAATTTGACGAAAATTTTTTTTTTTCAAAAATTTATTAAAAATATTATAGCTTTGACCATATTTCTTTAGGCAACCCTATTTATTTATGTTCTGAAATATAAGTTTCATCCGTCAGACGTATTGGTGAAGGTCGAACATATATGTGGGATCTTAGGCCATAACTAAAACTTGAATTGGCCTATAAGTTGAATTGAATGAAAGGAAGTGCTATAACAATTTTCTACACTAGAGAGATGATCAATCAAGGTTCATATTACGAGTAGGTATTATTATTATGAACTCTAATTAATTATTGCAGCTGGAATTGGGCACTTATACAGATACCTTTAAGGCAATAATGCTGCACTGAAATGGTTCTAAAATTTAGATGTCTCGTTTTAATATAGTTCCACTACTACTTAACTGTACCTTCTCATACCGGAATTAGGTAAATAAGTAAGAACGATAAATAATTATGATGTTTTAGTTTTAGCCTTCTTAGTATAACAATTCAACGTGTGGACAAAAATATAGCTGGCACCGCCGCTGCCATATGGCGTGGCGTGGCGTGGCGTGGCATGTAATAGCTCGCCTCAATAAAGAATGCAGTTGGCTCGTGCCCGCCTCCGAGCTTCCTCGCTGGCACTCTCGCATAACTCTCCGCTACTCGGCTGCCCTCTGGTGTCGTGCTCTCATTTCATTTAGGTTATTTTTTGTGGATACTTACAAATTAGGCCACATGATTTAGGGTGGGATTGTAGCCCATTTCTTGTGAAAAAATGTTTGTACAGTGAACGTCAAAGATCAGTACGTTTTTTACCAATATTCATAGTACCTAAACAGTCGAGATATTAAAACTGTACTAAGCCCGAGGCACGTTTAAAACAAACATAACTGGCGTGCCTCAAGGCGGAATTTTGTCTCCGCTCCTTTTTTCCACCTTCATAAATTTTATCACACCTGGCCTTCGTTGTTCCCACCACCTGTATGCCGACGATCTGCAGCTTTACGACCAGTGTGAAGTGACTAATATTTCGAGTTCGATTGATAGGCTCAACCTGGACCTATTGCACATCCAACAGTGGTCTGAGCAGTATGGCCTTTATGTGAACCCGTCTAAGTGCCAGGCCATCGTTATTGGCAGTTCTCGACAGGTGGCCAGACTGGACTTTGACACTATTGCACCAGTAAACTTTAACGGATCACCAATACAATTTAGTCACAGTGTTAAGGACCTAGGCATTATGCTCGACAGTTCGTTGGATTGGAAAGCGCAGGTTTCTGAGGTCAGCCGAAAAGTTATGGGTTCTCTTCATTCACTAAATAAGCTAAAGCACTTTTTGCCTATCAAGACTAAAATTCTCCTTATAAACACTCTAATTCTACCTATAATTGATTATGGTGATGTGTGTTATCCTGACCTAACTGAAGAACTTCTCAATAAGTTGGATCGCCTTCTCAATAACTGCATTCGTTTCATTTTTTGTCTGCGTAAATACGATCATGTCTCTTCATACCGCTCCCAGCTTGGCTGGCTTCCCATCCGTCAACGACGCAGTGTTCGCATGCTGTGCACTCTATACTCTGTCCTCAACGATCCACACTCTCCTGTATACCTCAGGTCCCTCTTTCAATACTACGGCGTTTCTCGCAACCGTCAGCTTCGCTCTTCTGGCAATATGTCCTTATCCATCCCTCCACATCGCACTGGCTTTATGTCAGATTCGTTCTGCGTGCAGGCAGCACGCCTTTGGAACCGACTCCCCCTTAGTATTAAAAATGCCCCAAACAAGTTCGCTTTTAAGAAATCGTTACGTGCTTTCTTTGCTGGTAGAATGAAGGATTCCTAGTTTTAGTTATATAAGTTATATATTTTATTGTATATATTTAATGTTAGGTATATATATATATATATATATATATATATATATATATATATGTATATTTATATTTTTATTATATGTATATTTATATTATATGTATCGTGTATATTTTGATGTACTTGCGTATGTATGTTAAAATTCTTTAAATTAGCGTTGCGTCCTTATATTAAATTTTGTTAGTAGTAGTAGCAGTTGCACCGCCCACAATCTCTCTGCTTTGCCTTAAGGTTGACTGGTAGAGAATGCTTTTGGCATTAAGTCCGCCTTTTGTACGATAAGTTTTCTTTTGTGCAATAAAGTTTAAATAAATAAATAAATAAATAACCAAGAACAATTTCAATAGACATATAAATTTATTAAAATAACCGCACTGTAATTTGTTCATCTGTTTAAGAGCTACGATGTCACAAACAGATACACATAATTATGAAGCTTATTACACGCTAGATGTGGGTTGAGTCGGGAATTAAAAATGTATGCATGCCTTCCTTTGATACTCTACCAAGCGATATTAGATAGGCACACAATAAAACATTGCATATAGTGTGCACCAACTACATACAAGGTATATGCTGTAGCTTGTACAGCAATAACACGTGTATTCGTTGTCCAGCTAATATCTCATTACAACTCACATAAAATCAACTACATTTCCCGAAATCAAAACTATTAGGGTGGCTCGGGAAGAGGGGGGGAGGGGGGAGGGGGGGGTGTAAGGCGAAGGGGGAGGGGAGGATACAAGTTGGCACACGTGTGAACTTTACACGAGCAATAACTAACGCGGATTCATATTGGTTTCCAACATGCCAATGGAAATATGACATAGTCGTGTTCATATTTTCTACTTGAATATTGAAAGCAATTTCGCAACACTAAAACAAAGAGGGAGTAAATGAGGAAATACCTACATACTCGTATGGGTAACGCGGTCCTTTCGCCGGCTGCTGTCGTGTAGTGGGTAGAGAGTGGAGTGCAAGTTACCTCCGAGCTACTGATGCAAACTATCTTAACATAGTCAGATGCAAACACATTGGTCACAAGAATCAACGCTGCGTTTCCACATTCACAATAACAATCTATGTATTAATCAAACTTTTCAAACACTACACTGAAGCATATAACAGGTACCTACATAGGTATTAATTACATTTAATTTAAATTAAATAAGTAACTCCGATTTGTAGGTGTAAGAAGGGCTGGATGAATTACCGTCACGTAGTGGTTCACCCTACTCGTGCAGTCCAATATCCGTCGGCGCGACCTTGATGTGCGCTGTAGCCTGTACCTACATAGATCACGCGAGGAATGCCGGCCGGTATATATTACTCGTAGGCGCGTGCCGGAGTTATCTCCGCGACGTGTGCCGAGCGGTCGCGGCGCCGGCGCGGGTCGGTGACTCGGCATCTCATCTGTTAGAGAACATCCGCCTGTCAATATCTCACCAATGTTGACCTAATAGTATTTATGTATAGGGACATACATACCTAGGTGTATGCAGCATACACCTAGGTATGTATGTCCCTACAGTATGCAGCAGGTGGTTAACAGGTAATTCGAAGTGAGACACTGGAAAACGGTAGGTATATAAGTAATATATAGCAGGAGTGCATAATATATAGAAAGACAAATATAGCTCTAGCTAAGTTAAAGTCGTATCACGCAAGTAACAAACAAGTTGAGGATATTATCGGCCTGATTCGAACTTATTATATTTGACTAACTCGTATATTTTACTTATCTTAAAGTCGAATCAGACCGTATTTCATATCGCAGACGCAACTCCGCGTGTCGTAGCGAGTAGTACGTAGCATGTTCGTAGCGACGCGTAGCACTAGCTGCTACGAGTGTGCTACAACTTCACTAGCTACAGTACTACAGAGAGAGTGATCTAAAAGTATAATATTGTGCGCCGTTCATTTATTTTTACATAAGATTTCGTTTTATCCTGTTTTGATCCAGTCCTTCTCCTATGTAAGAAAAATTTAAAATGGGTCGACCCCTTCTAAAGGAAAATAATGTAAATAAAACAAATAATACAAATTGTGTTTTATCAAAGAAACTACTTTTAGGGACGTTTGTTTTGTAGTCATTTTTTTTTATTGTAACATAAAACCTCTTAATTAGTTTGGTGATTTGACAATTAAATAATGTGTTTTACGAAAAAGATAATTGGGTCGGGAGGTAACCCAATCTCTAAGAATATTTAAGAAGAATGTAGACGATAAATAATAAGAAAGGTGTTAATTAGGTTGTTATAATGCGAGAGTTGTTATTTTGCAGCTAATTAGCAGTCGGGTAAGTACCTCGCTAAGCGTCGCGTCGGCTCCGGTTGCACCCCAAGGGCGAACAGGACGCGACGCCGAGGCGAGGCGAGGCGAGGCGAGGCGAGGCGAGACGAGGCGACGACACCTCCGAGATAACGGCCTGCATTTAAATATCGAAGAATGGCCTGTGGCTCGAGTTGCAGTTTCGCTTTGCGGCAGCAACATTCATATTTCATAACGTGTAAATACGGCTTGTCAGACAATTAGTAGCAACTAATAAGAGCAAGCGATCGTATAATAGCAGAATGGTCCAGAAATGTCATGAATCAATGAAATGTCAGTAAGGTAAACGTACTAGTGCTCGACATGCTAATGCCCAATAGATGACACCTTGCTGTCACTTCTATTGACAATGACAGTAGTGTGTTTGTGCCGGTTTAGGAACTAACTTACGGTGTCCACTGACGAAGGCGCCACTATACCTTTCTTAGAGAATCTTTAAGCGAATCAATGACTCACATACAAAGTGGCGCCATCTAGCGGGGGGTAGTGTGAAACTAAAAGTGGCGCCATCTAACGGATCTTTGCCCGAAGTAACCAGTGGCGCCCTCTGTGGACATTTTTGGTACTAACAAGTGGCGCCATCTAGCGGGGATTTTTGGAACTAACGTTGCGCATACAAAGTGGCGCCCCCTATTGAAAAAGTTTTGAGCCAAAACCGGCACAAACACACTACTAATTACTTAAGTTTCAAGATGACATGTACTGGGACCGCGTCGGGCACCAGTACGTTTACCTTATAAGTAATAGATCCAATCCGTAACAGTTACAAAAAAAAATTAAAATCAGAATCGGGCTCCAGAAAAGGATTTGAAGAATGCTAAAAAACCGACATGTACTCGTAGTACGGATCCACGTGGACACTTACATGCATTTGGTTTCCATTGTTTCCAATGTTACTGAAAACGTACCTTTTATCGTGACTTGTTTAATCTATCCTTAAACACTTCATTACCGCCTTCTTCTAAGATATGAGTTAGAAGAATTTAATATTTTTACTTAACACAGTACCTATACAACGTAAAACGCACGGATACGTGACAAGTTTTGTTTGGTGTGTCAAGCTTACATAATTACATAATTTAATAAGTGGCATATCACCCACGGTGAAAAATATTTTAAGATATATACTGAGGGATCGTGACCCTGCATATTGTTGTTAGTTTAAATACCTTTTGCCAACAATAAGGGCTTTGAAAGACAGACAGTTGGACAACAATAGCAAAAGGATATTTTATCCATTCACTCTCAAATGCTGTCAAAATAATCAGATGTTTACTAAAGCTGTATTTTATAACAAGCAGAGTTGTAAGTACTTCCTTATTACTACTACTCGTACGGCCTACGTAGATACCTACTTAATAAAACATCACTAATTCGATGAGCCCGCAGATTTTACTGTAAATGTCATCATAGGTATTTAATTAAAACTATTTTGTATATTATTGTATATCTTATTGTATTTTGTAGCCTATTTAAATCGGATATAAAATATGTTGCAAGATAAAGTATGGGATTTAATATGTAACTAATAAAATATTTTAATTTATTTGCAGATGTAGATGTACATTTTGTTAGCGATTTCATAACAAGTTGATAAACTTAGCAGTTTCATAAACAAGCTTATATTGATTAGTGCTAGATATAACTATTAGTGATCGTTTTTAGGGTTCCGTAGCCAAAGGGTAAAACGGGACCCTATTACTAAGACCCCGCTGTCCGTCCGTCCGTCCGTCCGTCTGTCACCAGGCTGTATCTCACGAACCGTGATAGCTAGTTGAAGTTTTCACAGATAATGTATTTCTGTTGCCGCTATAACAACAAATACTAAAAACAGAATAAAATAAAGATTTAAGTGGAGCTCCCATACAACAAACGTGATTTTTTACCGAAGTTAAGCAACGTCGGGCGGGGTCAGTACTTGGATGGGTGACCGTTTTTATAGATAATGGTACGGAACCCTTCCTTTGCGAGTCCGACTCGCACTTGGCCGGTTTTTAAAATGAACTTCAGCTTTCTGTCGTTAAACAGTTTTATAATGTACTTATTATCAATTTTATATGAGCGCATGACTGTCTTTTCGAAGATGACGCACTTCTTTTTATCATATTGCTATCATATTCATAGCCTGCCTATTACGTTTGGTGATATTGCCTCGCAATATTTGAACGTGCAATTTCAATATTTTCCCATCAAAAGCTCCAATTTCTGTTGTTATTGAGTTACGCTCGTTGTTTGCGTTCAAGCCGCCGCGCCGCGCCGCGTCGTGCGGACCATACCATACACGCGGAACCGCGTGAGCACCGTCAGTTTAATACGTATATATACAGTTTGTTAAATAAATAGGTGCATTCAACCGTACGCCTCTCGTTATACCGACTATGCCTTTTGTTACTCGTATCGTACTGCTATAATAACTGCTGTAAGTGATCAGAATTGGTTGCAATTGTTCAACATTCATTTGAGTTCATAAAAGTGAGAGTGTGTTTACCAATAAATTTAAACACATTAAATACGTACCTATTATTCGTACTTCCTATTTTATCAGTGCGAGCATTGTCTCTATTGCAATAAAACTGCAGCTACAATAGGTATATGCATGCATTCATATTTTTACTTGACTGCGCAATTTTAAAGTGCAATTAATTGAATACATATTGAAAATGTTACAGTATGTTATATATTTGTAATTTACTCATAAAGACCTTTCATTTGGTACCCCACATGGTATATTTAAGGGAAAATAAAAATAAAGTTTGTACTGCCGACTTTATGACGTCACAGCAACTACCCCCACCACTTTCGCGCTTGTCATCTGATATATTTGTTTTCAGGGCATTATACTGAATGCATTGATAAGCATATTCACCCATATCCGAGACGACATGAGCGAAAACAAGCCTGTGCGGCCGGGGTACTAAAAACGATATCAGCCTGTCAGTTAGTCGCAAAAGGTGACAGTTCTGACAGGCTGATATATCGTCCGGCGAACTGGTAATCCGGTGGGCCCCTTTAGTGTTGTCTCATGCGCTAGCCTGTCACAATCATTAAAGGGGACAAGATATAGCTAAACAGTAGCGGAGTGCATAAAAGCACCTATATTACGCCATATATGTAATAATGAGTTCTGAGTGGACACGGAGGTATCACAGCAGGGAGCGCGTGAAGCGCGAAGCCTAGCCACGTGAGTCCAACTTATCGACAGGTCGCCTGACGCCTGACCGCTCGAGCCAGTCAATAACAATATCTATAGTTGTGATAGAAATTTATTGTTCATACGTTTTATGACTCTTTCATTACAAAGCGCAGGTGAGGCACGAGTAATCCTTTGTATTTGATCGGAACGCTCTCGCTCCTAGACTAGACTAAAACCGTTTGAAATGGAATCAAGGTGCATGCATAAACCAAAACGGACCGAGATTCGAGCGCACCAATTTTCACTTGTGATTAAAAGCATGTTTCGGTAAGACTATGCGGTTAGGCAATATCTAGTGGTTTCACAATTGAATTCATAATAATTAGGTAAGTACCACCAAAAACATTTTCATGTAAAATGTTGCCAAGACGAAACCATAAGGCTCGCACTGTCAAAAATTATCAGATCTCTTGTAGAGCCAAGCTTCTAAACCCTTGTCACCCCTTTAGAGGCTAAAAATTTAAAGTTTTTGATTTTTTTGCTGTTTGTGTACTAATACAATCTTACATACCAAATTTCAGCTTCCTAGGACTTCAGGAAGTACCCTAAAGGTTTAGATGATCATCAGTGAGTGACGGCTCGATTCGGAAAATGAATTAGATTTCTACTAGACTTCAAGAAGTTACGATACGGATAATTTAAAGATATTTGTAAGATAGATCCCATCAAAAACATTACATGTAAAAAGGTGCAAGTCTCGCAACGCTTTTACTACGTTTTGAGATGTAATGTGAAACCAAGTCGGTTATTTTAATCAGTGCCAGGGGGTGTTAAAACCGTATCAATAAGATATCTTTAATTTGTAATACGTATAATGACTTGGCCATCGCACGGCTGCATAATGACAAAAGGATCATCGTCACCTATTAAAAATAATTCTAATTGAACATAACGCTAGCGCTAATTGCAGTTTGAGCATCACACATATTTACGAGTACGGTACGAGTAAAGCGTTATGTGCGATTGCCAAGTCATTACATGTATTACAAATTAAAGATATCTTATTGATACGGTTTTAACACCCCCTGGCACTGATTAAAATAACCGACTTGGTTTCACATTACATCTCAAAACGTAGTAAAAGCGTTGCGAGACTTGCACCTTTTTACATGTAATGTTTTTGATGGGATCTCATCTCTTTTTGTAGGCAGTCCTTCTTTTCGGGTACTCATACCCATACTATGTATACATATATCATAACTAAACATATCTTCATTCATACTCACATCGTACATCGTATATTTATATGGGATTACAAACTTACTTATGCAGTTCTTAGATCTTTAAAACGTGACTGATATTGCAATATTTTTAGGTTTTCCCTTTATGTGGCTATCCTAACCTAACCTAACTCTGTACCAAATTTCAGCTCTCTGAGTTTATGCGAAGTACTAGTTCTATTCTGATGATCATGAGTGAGTGAGTGTCATAAATGCGAAACTTTGCTTTCGCTTAACTTCGGAACTAAATGACCTACAGACTTGAAATTTTGGATTTTAAGTATGTGATTATAGCTTACTGGATGACCAAAATTTCTGCGTTCTGGTCTTATCCAGAGGTTCTCAAATAGGGGCCTGAAAATGTGGCGAATGTCAAATTTGACATTTCCGCGATTCTGGAGGTCCTCTTGAACGATTTCGACAAGTTATGACTTAGATATCCAAGTCACATCTAGTCGATCTCTAATGTAGATCTAGTTGTTCTCTAAATCGTCTCAAGATCTTGTGAATATCTCGAAATCCGAATAGGCCTGTGAGCCAGTGACGAAATCGGGGTTTTTTAGATATGAATAAAATCTAATAAAGTATAATATAGAGCTATGCAATTGAAATTTTGATGCTTAATAAGTCCACTATTGACATCATATCCGGAGAATTTTCTTTATCTGGTATAATCCAAACCAAACCCAAGTTATGAGGGTTCAAAAACACAACAAACCGCTTCGAGAAAAGGTAGGTAAAGCCCTTGCGCTTCGCTTTGCTCGTCTTGGCGGGAGCACTGCCATGCCCCTAGATTTACGAAGTACATCAACAAACACACAAAATAAACAAAAACAAACAAATTAAAATATTTTCTGAAAATAATTTAATTTGTTCTAATACTTCTAATAGTATTTACGAAGTGGCTTAGAGACCAAGCGAAATTAAAGTAACGATTAACACGCAAAAGCCGGGGTAGCCATAGACAATCAGACACGGCTAAAGCGTTACGTACGTAATTGCCTGTTTGCAATGATTAAATCGTAAATCAGATAGAAGTTATTAGAATGTGCGCGGGTGTCAAAGGGTATGGCCAGGAAGATTAATCGAGCGGTTGTAAATCCGCTTTATCGACGGGAGGGCCATAGTTCATGAAATATGCCGCGCGCCGACACTCGCTAGGAATTGGGGCCAATTGTGAGCCGGCGGAGATGGCGAGCTGATGACAAATAGAACCTTCTAGTTCCAGGTGCGTCATCTATGTAGGTATAAAATAATGCTAAGCAAACAATTTGTCCAGAATAATCTACATACTGAAGTAGAGCATTGCATCGCGCGCGATTATTACATTTAAATTTTATTGATCCTTGTTTGTCTCATTAATCCCGTTCGTTCGTTAAGCCTCCCTGCCAGATCCAAGACCTATATATCTTTATAAGGATAAATATATGTAATAAAAATAAAATCTAATCACTTCTCCATTATTTTCGCCGGCGCAAAATCACGTTTGTGATTGGATAAATAAACTCGCAGGAATAAATAAAGCCACATTTTTTAGCTAAGCGTGTTGATTGTGTGTGTTTCATTAGCGGTGTTTACACGCGGCGGTTATCGGGCGTTTACAAGCGTGCCCGTTATCGCGTGATCGCGGAGGGGGCGAGGGTCGGAGGGGGGACGTTATTTATGCCGCCATGGGTAGCGGTCAGGGCCTGTATTCCCATTTGTTCCACGAGTGTTCTATATGACTTTTAGCTCAGTAACAAAAACGCGTAATCAGACAGCAGCGTTACCCTGGTTTGACTTAGCGAAGAGCTGTTCAAGCGATTGGACGAACCCCCGCAGTGGACACATTGTTGAAGCGTGCGAATCCATAAATAAGGTCGAGGCGAGTTTTACGGCCGCCGCTTTACAAACGGCCTCGGCGGATGATTGGAAATTAACGGCTCTTAAAAACGGTCCGCGCTCGCCGTCATCAGCAAGTAAAAGATATTGCGTATCATGAAGAATTTGCTGACTGTAGTAAGAAAGGTGTCATGAATAATGAAAACACTCGTAGTGATGTACTGAAGGCAATATCTATTTATTTAATCTTTGTTGCACAAATGGCGGACTCAATGCCTTCAGGCATTCTCTACCAGTCAACCAAACGGCAAAACCAGTTTAAAATTAATAAAAACATTAAAGCTTATTTCTTTTAACGAATGGCCTCCTAGCCTAGGCGGTAGTGACCCTGCCTACGAAGCAGCAGGTCCCGGGTTCGAATCTAGGAAGGGCATGTATTTGTGTGTTTATCACAATTTATATTTCTTCCCGAGTTATGGATGTTTTCTATGTAAATAAGTATTTACAACAGTATGTATAACAATATATTATATGTCGGCAAAATAAGATAAGATGGTCTATTGACTAAATTGAGGCCAAGGTGCGACCCAGACCAGATGGAGCCACCTAACGGAACTTCGTTAGTGGCTTAGTGGGAAGGCATAAAAACCGGTCCACTGCACTCGCGCCGGCATTCTGTTGCGAACCTCCGACAGATCGTTGTGCCTCTAATGATTAGATTAGAAAATTCCTAGTTCATTATTGATGTTATCATGTTATTTTGTGTAATTTTGATTAGCTCAATATACCGCATTTCAAAAAATTGTACCTTGTGGTACTTTCTACTGCCGAAATAGTCGTCTTATACGCCCACATGTTAGATCTTGAGCAACCCAAAGAGCCTAGCAACGGCCCTAGGCCGTCATATTCGACTACCGTAGGCTCAAAGGGCTTAACGGACAAAACGCGATTTTTCAGGAGAGCCAATAAACAGTTTTGTTTTGAGAAAAAAAAAACATAACTTTTTTGTTTGTTTGAATAAACAGATGCCCGTATGTGGCTTATTCTTAACTGTTTGAGGTCTTTTAAACTGATTGCTTGAACTTGTAATACAATGCAATATAACGTATAATATAATACAATATTTACGAAAATAGCATGTCCGTTACGCCAAAAAACACGACTGTTTTTAAGAAGGGCGTCCCTTACGCCTCTTTTTTATGGTTTATCTTATTAGAAAAAGGGCGTAATGTACATAAAAAATTAACTGTTTTAGTACCATTTGGCGTAAATACTACAATTTCGTTGCAATATTTGCAACTTGCAGTTGAGGAACACTATACTTCTAAGTAATATAAGTTACAATTATTTATTCAAAAACTTATAGAGATGTATTCACTGTTAAGTTTTTTCCCCGTTTTTGTTATTTTTGATACTTAAGATTGGAAAACGTCGTTTTTTTAACCACAAAACCAATATTTTCTTATTTTTTATTTGTCATTATTACTTGAACAGTAATCACTGCTGCTGTCCTACCATCTATATCTATTTATGTATATCAAAACAATTTATTACAATTACTTTTACTATAGAAAGTATTAGGTATGCGTTATATCTGTTTGTAATCTTAATTTGATCATAAAATTTACTTTTACACACTATAATAGGGTCAAACAGATCACTGTGTTATGTCTTTCCTGTAGACATAGACAAGAGTTAAGGGCTATAAGGGTTAATTTTCTTATTTAACCCTTATCCACGTGAAAAGGTCCTCCTTTTATTTAAAGAACTATGATAAAATCATTACTTACATGCCCACAAGCAATTTTCAAGTTACCGAGACGTTAAATACCATTCGATAGAAAGAAAAAAACTGATTATAACTGCATTCATAACTCATTTTCGCCATTTTGTCCCTTACTCCCTTTGAGCCTACGGTAGTCGATATGATTAAATTGTACAACGGAACTTAATATATTATAAATATCGTCTTGTAGTATCCACAACACAAACCTTATTGAGCTTACTGTGGGACTAGGTCGCTCTGTGTAAAATTGTCCTATAATATTTATTTATTTACCTGTTTGACCCAGAACAAATTATGGCATTATTCATAAACGTTTGTCAAATCTAACAATCCATCCTGTTTGTTAAAAAGACCAAATATTAACAGAGAATTGTTGTTAAGTATTATTACTTATATGAAGATAATAATTATGAAGGTTTCATTTTTACGGCGTTCTTCAAGGATGTATTCTGGGTTGACTTCTATTCCTTGTTTACATTAATGTATTTCCCAAATAACTAAGTTTCACTCTCCAATCCTACCGGCGTAGTCCCGGTCGTCTTACGCAACATGCCCGGGACTCGGCTCGGGCCCGGGACGGACGCGAGGCACATTATGACGCGGAATCTGCAGCGAAAAACGTTCGAGAGGAAAATTAAAGGAAGCGTCTGACAATTTTCGTGCCTGGATTGCAAAGTGACGAAGTGTTTAACAAAGAATTTTATGTTTATAATAATTTATAAATAAGTTATTTAATAATCGGTATATTTTAAAGTAAGATATACCTAGGTAATTAGGATTTGTTAGATGAATTTCGCGAACGCCTTATTCGAATATTAAATTCAAATACCGCAACACAAAATAAACGATCATTAATAACCCCAACAATTAGAAATATTTGCTTCGGTTAAATAATGCGACCCTGAAATCCGCTGCAACTAAATAAAGCATTCGCAAAATATAACCAACTATTTGCTTCGTTAAAATATGCGAGTCTATAATTAGCTGCAACTAAATCGATCGATCGATACAGCGATTTAGAGCACGATGCTTGTTTTTGTATTAATTAATCTTAATTGTAAATAGTCGTTATGTTGTATCTTCTTGCTGTGTAACTTTTTTCTTATTTAACTAACTGTTTACTGTATGTTATTTCTGTCTTTTTTCTTCTTGTCTGTTACCTTCCGTGATTCTTCTCACTTGATGGTCTCATCGGAAGATCAGCGCTGGAAGCCACCAGCAACATGCTGAGATGGGGCCATTTCGTGGCACTTTAATCTTATTTTGTGTTTTCTTTTATACTATGTACTGTTCCGATTGTTTGTTTGTGCTTACGAATAAATCTATTCTATTCTATTCTATTCTATTCTAAATAAGGCGTTCGCGAAATGCATCTAACAAATCGATTAATTATAAAATTTAAAATAATTTTATGAATAAAAAATGCTTCCCAGGTCGCTATCATGTGTTATGGTGCCGAGAAGACTGGCAGCGTTACCTCGTTGGATGGCCAGACTTATTTTCTGGCCGAAGTAGCTGACAGCCCTCTGGTCACCTGATGCATCTACATGGCTCTCGGAAATGTATTTGAATAGGGATTTCGCACTGGGCCCGGCCCCCACAGTCCCAGAGTTGATTGTAATAACCGTTTCATTGTCGCGGCAAAACTGCTAAGCCTATTTTGATGGCACGTAGAAAGCTTAAACTCACAGGGTGTCATGCTTCTTAATTTTTGAAAATCATACCTTAGGGTGTTACTGGTTAGCTGGTAATGATGCAGATAAGTCTCTATAGATAGGCGGATCCGTGTTCAAGCAAAACCTATTAATTAGAGAAACGGAAAAGCGTGATGGTGTCTGGCAACACCGGGTGACCCTCGTCATGCGAGATCCTAATTACGCGAAGGAAGGAATCTCCTGGAATCTTAATGTACATACTCGCCACCGCGCCGATCCCACGGCGGACGTCACTAGGGACCACGCCGACTAGGCCGAGAGGGAAATAACACATACCTAAATATTTTGGGGTTGATATTACAGTGACTTCTGGTCTTCACTTAGGTACTTACTTTAGGTAGAAATGAGGCACTGGGCTGGACAAGAGTGCTTGGCATAAACTAATATATTATGTAGACACAGTTCTGAAGTTACAATGGTTCAATCCTCCAAGAAAATATCAAACAACGTCTTTAATCCATTGAAGAGAGGTACTTACCCAGCCTGGTTGGCTGACTAGCTCGGGAAGGGAAGGAATGTTCTCTGAATCTTAATGTGTGATCCGGAGTCACTCCGCCGGGAGCTATCGGATACTTTCACACATACCTACATTACGTAAAATTTCTTCTTGTTGGTAGAATATGCTAGGTAACTAAGTAGGTATAGGCACCTAGTGGCCATATTCATAGAGATTGTAATGTAACGTGATCAAATGTAATGTAATGTAATTCTGACATTCACCTAGCTGCACTTATATCTTATATAAAATAATGTTACTATTTTTAGCAAATTGTCTTAATTTTATTTAGGTACGGTAGTGTACCTAATTTCTATGCCCTCACAGGGCCCGCGCGAAAAAATGACATTATGTAACACATGTTGCAATTATAGGACTAGGCTTCTTAGTGTTAGACTTCCCCAGAATTTGACTGTGTTGACAACCGTTGGATTCAGGATTCACATATCTATCTACCTATCTAATCTATCTATCTATCTAATACCTTTAAACGAGCAAATCTTGTTTATTTATTTATTTATATATGTATTTATAATTATATATATTTCGGTGATCTCGGAAACGGGTCGATTTCGATGAAATTTGCTATATGGGGGTTTTCGAGGGCGCTAAAGCGATCTAGTTAGGTCTTATCTCCGAGAAAACGCGCATTTTTGAGTTTTTATATGTTTTCCGAGCAAAGCTCTGTCACCCAGATATTTAATAGATAATTTAGAAGAAAGTAAGCCTCATAAGCTTAAACTAATGTTAAAAAAGCACTGCTTGAATAATTAAGTAGTTAAGTCAAGGTCAAAACTAGATACACATTATATTATATAAATTATATTAAATAAATAGTAATAATAATAATGTAATTATAAATAAAACTTCATACTTATTTAGCTAACAATATATTAGAATGTAGATTAAGCTAAGTCTGTCAAATGTTAAATAACAGTTCAAATTTTTATTTTTTTTAAGCAGTTGGAGTGCATACATCGCGCAGTGGGCGGGAATCGATCAAACAGTTGGAGTGCACATACGCAGTGGGTGGAAATCGATCACACACGTTCGCGCCGCAATTACCGAGCCCGGCGGGACGTTCGTGTGCACATACCATGGGGGCGCCAGGCCACCAAACGGCGGACGATCAAATATGCACTTTACTTACTTGATTTACTCGATCTACAGCAATCGCGCGAAATGTGCATTGCAACTGTTTGATCGATTCCCGCCTACCGCGCGATGTGTGTATTCAACTATTTGATCGATCTACAACAATTGCGCGAAATGTGCTCGCAAGTGTGCGCGAAAACTATTTGATCGATTCCCGCCGACCGCGCGATGTGTACACTCCGTTTGATCGATCCATAACGACCGTACGATATGTGTACCTATTTCAACTGTGGTCAGCAGAATTCTTCTAGGTGCTTCACGAATATGAAAAAATCCGTAGACTTATATCGACGGTTATATTGACCGTGATAACCTTTTGTTTTTTTTGGAGCTACTACAGTTAGTACAGTCACCAGCAATAATATGTTACTCTTCGAAGGCCCCAAAAATATGTGACACGCTCTTATGGCTCTACAAATAAGATCGTGTCAGATATTTTTGCGGCCTTCGTTGTGTAACATACTATTGCAGGTGACTGTACATGCATCATGTTCACAGGTAACTGATCAATATCCCGATCAATATCACGGGTCAATATCCCGGTCGATATAAGTGTAGTGAACCTAACCGTGAATCATTCAAAACTGTTTAAAAAAACCATTCCGTGCTTCCCCGCTGATTTTCCCGGGACATCAGACACCAATGCTACTAAAACTTGGTGCATCGTCTAAATAAACTCTTTTTAGTACAGCACAAAGAATTCTGTAAAAGCTTTTAGTCCGAATGTAAATAATAAGAGAGCATAATGCCCTCTTCTTTTAGTTGTTAGCATAAAGTGCTTAAACCGCACAGTCGACTTTCCTGAAACGCTCTAAAACTTTGACTTAATTGTAAGCTACTAACAAAACAATCTCACATGTTAAACTATGATAATACGCCCAAAACGGCATTGTTATTAATAAAGCGGCGAGAAGAGCGAAAGTTGGTAAAGAAAAATGGGGAAGTTGTTAATTTGCAAGTTGAGGACGTTATTCCTGGCGCGTGCTGATTCCCGCGCGACTACAGCGTTACGAGAGTTATCACTTCCTCTTCTGCATTATTTATGGCCTAAAGTTTCTGCCGGATTAGCGCTCGACGTACCTAGCCTCAATGCTGGGCGATTGGAGCTGTCCCTTACAAAGCCAATTGCCACATGATTAATGTTAACGCTTACGTTCCCTCGCGTTGTGCGCCAGATCCGCTATATCTCCGGGATAACTGAGATACTAACTATTTGCCTCAGCCGTGTATAGAGCAGTCAGGGTGCGGGGCTCGACCTACACAAACTAGTGATTATGATTAAATGATAAGGCGAAATTCCATAGCGGCATTCGGATTCGAGCAATAGTTTCGGGTTTTAATACACAAAGCCAACAGTTCAGATCTGGCTCCGCAGGAAAACAGAGGACGAGATGGAGTCGGATTGCAGAGCTGTAAGAGTGTCAGGTTCTTGAGGAGCGATTGTGTCCTCGCTCATAAGTATTCGGACAGCTCCTCTCAAATCGCCCTCGTGGACTTTGGCTTCAATCAATTTAGTTAGTGACAGCGACCGGTGAGCTTCCGTACTATCAGCGAACGCTAAGTAAGAGAAAACATCTATATTGGCCTTAACTTTGGCGGTAAGAGATCCTGTGTGTAATCCAATTCAATGTGTAATTAATGGAGATTTTCTTCGTCGTTAAAAGTAATGTCATTGAAAAAAATCAATAGTTGTCAAAGCTGTCTCTGACCCAAAGACGTTCTCCCTCAAGTGACTTTATTTGGACACGTCATGTTACGCTTTATAGGTATCGAATCGGATATCCAGAACTTGTCCGTCCGCAACTATATAAGAGCAGTAATCGTGTCCGGGCCGCGGGCCGCGGCCGGGGCGAACCGGGCCGCTCGCTGTGCTGTAATAATGTTACGCCGAGGCAACATCAAATTGCGTATTTATTGGCCGCGGGACTACAACGCAATTACCTCAATAGCGAGCAAGAAACCTAAAAGAATCGTCAAATTTGTAACTCGCCGGCGGGTCACGTCGAGGGTACACAAACACGTCCCGCGCACAAAGACCTCGAACTTTGTATAAACTGCTCCGAACACCAGAATCGAATTAATATTTTAATGGTCGAACCTCTCAATGGCCGGTGGGAGGGAGGGAAGCTAATGGTAACTAAATCCAGCTGGAAGTTTGGATCACAATTGACTTGATTACATTAGAGCTGCCTTGAGCGGCTGCTTTAACTATAACAAACTTCACTGTTTATCCTGCGCCTTTAAAATGAGTGTAATATTCATAGGACCTATTGCTAATCTCATTTCGATTACAATTTCTCGACGACGGAAATTACAAAGGAATGTGGTTTGGGTATCGCTAGTTTAAACCCGAGGGTTTGTTGACCTACTCAATGGCATGTTTTAATTACCTACTGATTCTACAAACAATAGGATGCGTGATTTTCAATATCCCAAATACATGCCATAAAATACGTCGGTAGGTAATTAACTTTCAGGGAAACATCCATTCGGTAAGCTCATAACAACAACAAATCCAATTTTAGTATGACCCTCACTAAGGGAAATTCAATGTAATGTCAAATGAATTTCGTATTTAGAAATTCATTACGATATCAAACTGGCAACACATTTAAAATGCGTTGCAAGAATTTTAACCACACTCACAATAACCACAGGTGTGAGCGCGATGAATTATTAAAATAATCAATTTGATATCCTATTATTTGTTACCGGATATAATTCTTAAATAAAATATCCTACTGCTGCGGAGTTGTATTCTCGTCCTGCGGTAGAGACCTCGGGTCGGCGTCGGCCGCTGAAGTGCACTCGTTCCATTACAATTAACGTACTTACTTCCCGCTTAATCGTTTCCTGATTCCGCCTCATTAAGGCGAAGGAGACGCGAAATAAGCCTCTTCAAATGTAAATGTTGAGTTACTTTCCCCAAAAACGCTTCTTGTTCCGAGTTGTGGGTGGAGGGAGCAGGAGGGGGGCGGGGAGGTAGAGTTTGCTCCACGGATGCGAAACAATCACAAAAAGAGCTCAGAGCCATATAGATAATATAATATGTATCGCACATGTCTATTTAAAGGATTGTGACAAACGACGCGACGCTTCGGTTGAATAACGGTTTTATTTATCGCGAAGACAATAAATCACGAGCATCCATTATTGCGTTTTCATGCAGTAAAGTGACATGACTTTGCTGTGACAAGTGGAGCTACATTCCCTTGCAATTAGGTTAATAAGTGACATTCAGATATAATCTGCAGCTACAAGCCGTCTAGTCCTTTTTGAGTCCGGGTGTGATATATGTAGATATCATATCTAAAATGTCGACGTATGCCAGCCACCATCTCATCGCGATAGCGACGTTTGGAATAAACTTTATCGTTAGAGGGATAGATATATTAACGTGATAGGTACTTATATGTGTTCACATCGGGCAGTGAGGAGCGGGCGGACCTTCAAGTTGAAACGTAACAATAATACTAGGTCAACTAAACTCAAAGATAAGCAAGCCTTGTTCAATGTTCGTTTAATGAAAAAGGGAAATCGGCGCTTCGCTGTTCGCAGCTCATTAAATTCGTAAAGCGCTAAAGTTTCCGTCGTTAATATTCAGCGGGCCGTCGGTTTGAATTAACAAGCGGATTGTTATCCACCAGCACCGAATGTTGCCTAGCTTCACGAGGCGGGCGAGTGGGATTCTACAAGGAACCATTGTCGATACGGTGAAATTAGGAAATTGTACGTATAAAATAAAACTATAAAACCGCGTTAAATGGCGTATAATGAATTAAAGTTTACCCCGACGTTTAGTTTCGAATCCTTTACAGCGTAAATGTCTTACAATTTAAAACTTAACTAAAACAAAACGTAATCTAATCGTAAACGTAATCTTCAAAATATTAAAATAAAAATAAAATAAATTAATAAATATTATAGGTCATTTTTTACACGAATTGACTAAGCCCCACGGTAAGCTCTGAAGGCTTGTGTTGTGGGTACTTAGACAACGATATATATAATATATAAATACTTATATACATAGAATACAACCATGACTCAGGAACAGATATCTGTGTCATCACACAAATAAATGCCCTTACCGAGATTCGAACCCGGGACCATCGGCTTCATAGGCAGGATCACTACCCACTAGGCCAGACCGGTCGTAAATATTCTCCTTTAGTTATCAACATGATGCCGCAGTAAAATAGTTTTTCAACATTTTTTGGGGCTTCCTGTAATACTGTTAAGTCCGAATCTCCATTATCTCCAACACACCTGTCCTTGGTGGCGTTTGTAATGGCGCCCAGAACAGGAAGTTTGCTAAAACAACTCGCCGCTATCGCCGACCAACCACTGGGGATTGTTATATTACTGTTGTATCGCCCTAATTTACACAATCACACGCAGGCTAATTTTGTGAAGTTAAATCGAATTGGTAGAAGCTAAAATTCAAGTTATTGTAACTCTAACTAGGAATAATACTTGTACATTTTATGTCGGTTGGATTAGATAATACCAGGAATTGCATTCGAATTTCCTAAATATTATAATTTTAAATTTAGTTTAATAAAATTATGTGTATTTGCGAGGTTAACCAGTACTGGCAATCTCACAGTTCTATCATGTTCTATACGACTCCCCTGTTTAGTGTTTCGGCTTTCCCGATGTCACGCACACATAAGGCACAATATATTTTTAATCTCAACACAGTTAGTCATTGATTTATTTTGAAAAAAAAAAAAAAAACAAAGTCAATTATATACAATAAAATAAAAACTTACCAAACTTTTACGTTGGATGAAATTAAATTTCAAGGTCATTTCAGATTGATAAGAAAAAAATCAGAGGCCAAGATCCACTTCGGGTCGCTGCTCCACGGCAGTAAGTAAGTAAGAAAAAAATGCTTAAGGCAGTGCATTGAGTCATCTATTTAGGCTGGGAAGCCTAAATATCCGTCACTAGTATTTTGCTCGTTTTGATAGTTATGAAAATAAAGTATCCAAATCCCTTTTTACCTTATTATTGAATACTAAGTTTATGTAAAACAAAGACAACTTGGCAACGCTACGGTACACAGCGAGTAGGTAATGTCATCCCTTACAACGAACGTGTATCCGGGAGTTGGCACGGTCGGTAGGTTTTCATACGCAGAGGCGATTACAAATATCTAACTCGAGAGTCCTGTACATATTGCATACAGAGATATTCAGATTTTATATTTTGTTATAGTTTTGATATTTTTGTGTGAGAGATATATTATATGATTTTAGGCCGAATGAATGGCAAACGTGCGCGGGACGGGTGGGGCACGTATGAGATGGTCGGACGCTGTGAAGAGGTCTGGCGGCAGTTTGCACCGCGCACTCCACATGGCTTATGACCGTACCGTACAAATTGGAGACAAATCACATGTGGTCGCGGTATGCTATCAAAATCGTTGCAAACTTTTCTTGGTCTAACATTATCAATGATTTTTTGTAATGTCATTTAATTATGGTTGTTGGAAGAGTGGGACGTGTCAACACAGGCCCTGTGTAAGCCTCCAAGGCTGGTAAGAAGAAAGGCTCCAGCAAAAGTCTTTGTAATGTTTGTAAATAGATAATAAAGATAAATCAAACTTGGCTGAAATTTTCGTTAAGTATTTACCATTTTGATTGAAATAGTTTCATATTCATTTCATATAAATTCATTAATTAACCTAATGATAATAGTTTATCTGAGAGGTAGAATTGGAAATAAGGGGATCCGCAAAAGTAATGTCGTGTAACCGATATCGTCTAGGGCAGAAATGTTTTTAAGTAGTCACCATACCGATAGCCGATACCGTAGTACCGATAGACTTAGCGCTACACGGCTTCCAACAAGATTGACCTACGATGTAGTCGGGCTCCCAGGAAACCATTCAATGCGGGATTCAACGGTTTTAAGGAATGTACCTATTTCCAGTAATATAGCTCAGATACAGAGCAATTTGAAGTGTTTGTATAGTAACGCCACCATGTCGGTCCGAGTACAGGAGCAGAGCACGAGGGCGATTCCATTGCGAAGAGGCGTAAGGCAGGGAGACGTTATCTCTCCGAAACTGTTTAAGGTAAGTACCCCTATTAACGAGGGGGTTAAGCAACTTTTACAAAGACAGCCAAAAATGAAACATAAGCTGGCTCTGTATGAACAAAGACATATTTTTTTACGATAATTTGTACATCGAAATTTATATTTCATTCGTTTTTGGACTTGTTTTGGCCAGTTATATAGAAAAAAATAATTATTAAACTTAAAACGTCGAAATCGCCTATTACCGTGGTAATTGATCATTGATACCCAAATACCGCGGATAAGGGTTCCTTTCTACGAGGGTAGATAAACCCATCGCATGTTTAGTTCCTTCTTTATATACCTACTTATATTTATTTGACAATAGTAGTTAAATAAATAGTAGGGGTTATATTTAATCAGTCCAATCATAAGATTCAATTAATATTTTTTTAGGTAGGTAAGTCTATAAGGAAAAATAAGAGGATTTTTATTAGTAAAATATAATTATTATGAAAGTGAATTCCTTTGAGTCTACTTACACCTACTTAGATAATAATATATATGTGGTCGTATCAATAATACATGCTGTATACAAGTATCTACATAAAACAACATAAAATAAATAAATATAAGGGGACATCTTACACAGATCGACATAGCCCCAAACTATGCAAAGCTTCAATAATGGATACTAGGCGACGATATACAGTGGAACCTGGATAATTGCAATCTCAAGGGACCGGCCATTTTTTGTCAATTAACCAGGTTTTTCATTTAAGCAGGTCGTGTCAATTAACGAGGGTCAAAAAATCGTTGTCAATTATAGAGGTTTTCATTAATAGAGGTTGCGTTCTGACAAATTTCTTTTATGGAGGTGCAAATAACCATTGAAAGTAGATTTACACGCTTACGTTCTGGGTTTCTGGTCTATATATAGTTTCTATACTTGCACTTTTACACTACATTAATTACTACTTTATTTTCTTATTAATCAATTCAGGGTTTAAAAAATTCCCTTGAATTGTAGAAGAAAGTTTTATTGGAATGTAAAAAGCATACTTTGTTTTTGATTTAATAAAAAATATTTCACCTACTACAGGCTGTGATAGATAGTGTGTAAGTGTAACGGTGTAGTGTGTAACGGGTTAGCACTGATTGACTAGCACGTTATCTTTTCGCGGATTAGCAAAGTAATATTTTAGTTTTAATTAATATGGATTTCCGCAAAGTAACGCCTGATTCTATTCACTATGTGATATATACCCAATATATAAATTGAATTCTGGATGAAGATATAAATAAAATGATCATTGCTATTAAAATATTGTTTCTGCTGTCTACAACTACATTATTTCAATTACAGAGGTAATAAAGTAAGACTCGTTTCAATAATAGAGGTAAAAAGGAGAGCAAAAATAACGGATTTTTTTAGCACAGTGTCAATTATAGAGGTCTTAGTTGCGACGTGGTCAATTACAGAGGCAAAATTACGAAAAGCCCTAAAATCTAAATTGCAATTATAGAGGTTCCAAAATTTCAATTATAGAGGCATTTTGGTCTCAAGGGACCGGGACCGGAGTTTTGGTTGCAATTATTGAGGTTTTCCATTTATCCAGGTGCCAATTAACCAGGTTTCACTGTACATACGTATATAGATAAATACAAATTTATAAAATAAAAATAATAATTCAGCCTATATACGTTCCACTGCTGGGCATACATTATATATTATATACCTACATAGAAAACACCCATGACAGGAACAAATATCTGTGTTCATCACACAAATAAATGCCCATCAACATCAAATTGATCCAGTGATACAAAATATGTGAAATCAAATATTAAATTTAAATTAATATTGGATGTACTGCATCTTTTATTAATAAGTAATAACACATAATCCAAACATAATTTTAAATTAATTAAAAACTTAATTTGAATATAAATATAAACTAAATATGTATAAAATAAACAACCTACTGAATCCCGTCCCGGGCTGCCCCCGACGCAAAGGTGCCCATCACGCTCGCTGCGTTGCCGCGTTGGATTGCGATTGTATGTTGGTGTATTATATGTTGTAATTAAAATAATACAATAGGTTTTATAATAATTATATTATGAACCTATTTATTTCCAACCAAAGTTGTAGGTGGGTCGGTATTGGGTTCCCATACATCTTATTACCGAGTGATATCTTTTGTAACCATCGCTAAACGGTTTAATTCACATTATTGTAAAACTCATTTACGACTGATAAAAATAAATAAAGATCGCGTATATTTTGAACACAATCAAAATGAAAGATACTAAATATTACGAAACATTGTATAAAACAGACTTGACAGCCATGCTTTTGTTTTTATATCAATATTTAAACAAGATTCTCATATAATGGTTTCTAGGGAAACCTCCAGTTAAGTGCTTAAAACTGTAGTTAAAATTAAGAGTTCTTGAATAGATTTCATACCACGTTAATAGCTCTTTAGCTTTATAGACGGTTAAATATTTCAATAACATCAAGAGTTAAGGAAATATGTATATACATAAGAATATATAACCCTTCGAACTTAAAATACCGTTTCCGCTATTACCGAGGTATACCTCGAAATTAGGAACCACACCAAAAAATGGAACCCAACACCGAGGTTTTTAATTTTCTGTTTTTTACTATTGGCCAGCAAATATTTACAAATTGAGGATTTGGGAACCATACATATCATAGTTAAGAATTGATATAAAGTCTTAGTCTATCTATAATAATCACCATTACTATGAAAATCACTAAATAAAATACGCGTTTGCTTACTTGAGGTGTTGCGCGTTAGTATGGAGCATTCAAATCCTGCGCCCCCGATGAGTTAGTTTACGGTTTTCGAATTGTTTACTTTGTGTTTCTTTAATAGTGCTATACTTATTCGACAGTCAATAGAGAAGGCTTTATTTGTGTGTACTTCAATTTTAAAAAAGTCAATAGGCTTTCTTATAAAACGCCTTTTTGTACATACCGCGGTAATCAATGCCGATTTTAATGGGCTCGTTAATAGGGGTACTTACCTTACTGCCGTAATGGAAGACGCCTTAAAGCTCCTGGAATGGGAAGGACTTGGCATCAACATCAACGGCGAATACATCACTCACCTTCGGTTTGCCGACGATATCGTAGTCATGGCAAAGTCGATGGAGGAACTCAGCATGATGCTCGATGACTCTGTTGGGACTCGGTACTCGAAGTTGTTGACTCGTACATCTACCTAGGACAAGTAGTCCAATTAGGTAGGTCCAACTTCGAGAAAGAGGTCAACCGCCGAATCCAACTCGGTTGGGCAGCGTTCGGGAAACTACGTAATGTCTTTTCGTCCGACATACCTCAGTGCCTCAAGACGAAAGAAAGTCTTTAATCAATGTGTGTTACCAGTGATGACTTACGGCTCCGAAACGTGGTCTTTCACTATCGGCCTCATCTCAAAACTCAAAGTCGCTCAACGAGCTATGGAGAGGGCTATGCTCGGAGTTTCTCTACGTGATCGAATCAGAAATGAGGAGATCCGTAGACGAACTAAAGTCACCGACATAGCCCACCGGATTAGCAAGCTGAAGTGGCAATGGGCAGGCCACATTGCACGCAGAGAAGATGGCCGATGGGGTCGAAAAGTGCTCGAGTGGAGACCACGGACTAGCAAGCGCAGCGTAGGACGTCCACCCACAAGATGGACAGACGATCTTGTTAAGGTCGCCGGAAGACGCTGGATGCGGATCGCTTCCAACCGGCACGTATGGAGGTCCAAGGGGGAGGCCTATGTTCAGCAGTGGACGTCTTATGGCTGAGATGATGATGATGATGATGACAGAGCAAATTGTAGATGAGCGGTGCTGTACTACTGCCTGGAAATTTCCATTTAAGGTAATCCGTTTCCATGGCATGGCATGGACATGTACGTGCACAAGCCTGATGACGCAAATACATCGCATTGTCAGCCGCGGGCTATTTCTGAGAAACCAGTCACTCTATATCTATTCAATCTCTACCGACCTACTATGTAGCTGATTCTGTTTAATAGATAGCTAGGAGCATTTTAATCAAGGGCAAACACCATGAAAAAATATATATTATATTTGCAAGGGCAGACTCCAACCAAAACCTTAAAACGATAAAGTTCGCTCGACGGTCATTTCTTCCGTCGCAAGTTTCGTGCATCACACCATATCTTTTGCCCCTCTTTTTCATCTCATTTTAATACGAACTTGAGGCGTATTATCTCACGAGCGAAATGCCTTATGACACGACGCCTCTTTATTGCTTTTCTTCAGCAGTTGGCGCTCATGCTCAGGGTCGTGTCAAAACAAGATCAATACCATATGCCATTGTTATACAGAATCGGCCTTTAGTGTGTGTGAGCTAGAGATACAACGGATAGTTGTTTGGCCGGATACCGGATATTGGGCCTGACCATCACCCGATTATCCGGTATCCGGCCGCCGAATATTCGGCCAGCGGAACTATACCTACATTTCGGTTTTTCAGGTGCGCATTCTGCAGGTTTGACCTGTTTCCTAGTGAACGTTCGCGCGGACACATTTCTAGGTTCGAAATGAGTGCGCGTGCAAGTCAGTGAAATGTTTAAATTATTTTAAAATAATAGGCAAGTACGATTATGATCAAGACTGTTTCTTAAATCCAATTAGTATACTCCGAAATCAAGCAACCGAATATACCGAATATAACCGAATAGATTTAGATTTAGATTTAGATATTTATTCTCATAATATTAAATTACATTATAAATTATGCTAGACTAATCTACACGAATTTATATTATGATCGTCATTCATATTTACATAATATTATTTAATACATACAAATTAAAAAATGTCTTGCAATAATTAATCTTATGTCAACCATTTATCCATTCATGTCAAAACAAAATACGGTAATAACTTAGTACGAGTATCTCTTAATGATCGTCATGTTCTAAATAAAATACTAGGTACATATTACAATATACATAAATCAATAACTGAGAACATGTCAAATTTATACGATTCAATTTTCAATTTAAAATGTCAGAGTCATATACTCATTTACAGAATAAAGTGGATTATCGAATAAAAGGACTCTCAGTTGACGTTCAAATGTTTCGTCAGATGTTTCCGTTCGTAATTCAGCGGGTAGACGCTCGTAGTATGTCGGGCCGATTACTCGCGGGTTTTTGCATGAAAGTGCCATGCGTCGCGGCACTGTTCTGAGTCTCCCCGTGGATCTGATTATTTTGCCCGTGACCTCAACACGTTTAAACAGTGGCAAGTTTTTTCTAACGAACATCAATACTTCGAATATGTATAGTGAGTAGTGCGACATTATTCGATTTTGCTTAAATAGTTCCTTACAAGGGTGCCTGGGTTTAACTCCTGCCAGTAACCGTATCGCACGTTTCTGGAGTATTAGTACGCGATTTGCATCCGTGGAATTGCCCCAAATAACCGTACCATATGACATCAAGGAGTGAAAATGCGAGAAATATACGGCCTTCAGTGACTTCCTAGATATCAATGGTTGTAGTTTTTTTATAGCAAAAATAGCACTACTCAACCTATTACATAGCCCGTCAACATGGCACTTCCAATGCAGATTTGAGTCAAGTGTAAAACCTAGAAATTTGGTCTCATTACACATAGGCATAGGCCCGTCAGCAATACACGGTGGCACTTCAGCGTTACGTCCTGAAAAAATCATAACATGTGATTTGGCCATATTTAAGAGCAAGCCGTTAGAGGAAAACCACGTTTGCAGTTGGTCACTTGCTTCGTGAATTTGTTCAGCAAGCTGCGTGTGCGTTTTTGCGTTGACGATGACTGTTGTATCATCCGCAAATAGAATAGAATTGCCACTCGTAATTGCCGACGGGAGGTCATTAATAAATAATAAAAATAATGTGTTGCCAGTTGCCGACCCTTGAGGGATGCCCAAATTGACAAAACCAGTGACTGAAGACACTGTTTTGCCACCTATGGACATTTTGACCACCTGCTTACGGCTAGACAAGAATGATGCAAACAAACTTAGAGCGGAATCAGTAATGCCGTACATACTTAACTTATTTAGAAGCAATTTATGATTTATTACATCGAATGCTTTCGAAAGATCGCACAGTATGCCCGCCATTTTGTACCTATCATCTAGACCAGTCGTAATACAGTCTACCATCTTATGTGCCGCCATGGTGGTGGATCTTTTTTGCCTGTATGCGTACTGATGGTCAGTAAGTAGCTTATTTGATTCCAAGTGGGCCATTAGGGAAGATGATAGAATGGACTCCACCAGCTTTGAGATGGTAGGCACGATGGTTATGGGTCTATAGTTGTTTACATCACTCTTGTCTCCTTTCCCTTTATATACAGGGCATACTCGTGTACTTTTAAGAACACTTGGGTATGTACCAACTAGAAACATGTCATTTAATAGAAATTCTAAAATGTCAGATAATATAGGCCATATACTTAATATAATGTTTAAAGATATGTCATAAACGTCAACTGTAGTCCTGGTGTTTAACATAGACTTAATCGTCTTGTCTAGCAGTTCACGTGTTACGACAGGAAAAGTGAATGTCGGTATATCAGAGCCATCCAAGTGCCTACTGACGTACTGTTTGGATAATGACTCATCGCTGTTTATCACGTATTTCGAAGCTATGTTTAAAAAGTAAGAATTAAATGCATTAGGGATTTCCTCATGAGACATGTAATCGGTCCCGTCAGGTTTTTTTAGAGTAACGGTTTGGGTGCATTTTTTCACGCCGACCTCTTCGTTAACAATCCTCCATATCTCTTTAGATGGATTTTTACTTTCCGCCAGTCTAGTTTCAACATATTGTTGACGGGCTCGTAATGTCTCTGACTTGATTAATTGCGAGTAATGCTTTATGCAGTCTGATATGATTTGGTTGTCAGGATATTGGCGCAATATCTCATGAAGGTCGCGGTGCCTTTGCATATATCCAAACAGTTCGTCTGTCGCCCATGGAACAGTTGATTTCTGTCTTAACTTCAATGTCTTAATTGGAAAATGTAAGTCTATATAATATGTCAATATATTAAATAATTTATCAAATTTATAGTTAATGTCAATAGTACTATCATAAATAAAATTAAAATTGTAATATGAAATGTCAGTGTAAAATGCATAAATAGATTGGCTATTGAATAATCGGCGTTCGATTGTCGTATTCGCTTTGGTGTCTAACTTTTCTATAGTAAACACATACCGCTGCGCGTTGTGATCGCTTATAGCGGTATCCACTGCTGTTACTGTGAGATGCTCGCGCGCGTAGTTAGCTAATCCGCAGTCAATGGACGAGGCAGAGTCGTCCGTAACGCGAGTTGGAAAAGTTACAATATCCGGTGCATACATTCAAAATCGGTACTAATTACTTCTCCATTAACTCCCCACATCACATGGCGACCCTGCCTTACTACAGCTGCCATACTGAGTTTGGGAATCTACCGAATCCTACACCAGAGCAAGTGACGCCGCAACAGAAAACTGCGTCAGTCACGAAAATGATTTTTTAGTATTAAGATTTTTATTATTGTATATATATGTTAGTTTGTAAGGTATGTATCTATGGGCCTTAGCAGCCTGAAAATAAATGCTTTTCATTTCATTCATTTCATTTAACGCAACCATATTCGTTAGCGACAGCGCAAACTCACTCGCATTGCATCTTTCTCGTACTGATATCTAGTTTACAAAATTAAACTACGCAGCCAAAGATTAGTAGTACCTACCTACCTACCTACTCATAGTACATTGGATCTCGGCAAGTTTTCGACTTTCATCATGTGTTTTACGTAAAGTGAGACCCTTTCTCCGTGTCTGTAATGTATTCGAATATATTCGTCCCGCATCGGAGATATTAATCTTGTACGTGTAGGTACAGTCGAGGACATAAATATGTATACATTTCTTCACCTTAACCCATTGAAATAAGGTGAAAAAATGTATACATATTTATGTCCTCGACTGTACCTTAAAGCAAATTATATGTTCTCCATCCATAGACACAATACAGTGTGGAAAACCAATATAATCGGATATTTATACTGGGGACAGCATAATACCTAACCAATTAAAAGGGGCCGTAAAGCCAGGAAATTAGAAGGCGACAAGAGATATGGCGCGCCGCGCAAAACTTGCGACGGAAGATTTAATGCCATCTCGCGCATGTTCTCATTTACTCTGAAAATATAAGTCTGTTTCAATTTTGCCAGTGACATGTGACAGCATGCAGGGTAACGCTATACCTACAATTGAAAATAAATGAAAAATAGATCTTTTTCCTATGCAGTCAACTTTAATCTACGAGCCAACTTGAGTTTTAGTTATTACTTGAGTTGTGTACTTTATGAAACCAAGCTTTATCAAAAACGTGAAGAACTCAGTTGAGATGCTTATGGCTTCATCTAATTCACGTACTTTTATTCTCCTGCCAGCTAAATAATCCAGTAACTTTGTCGAATTTTGTAACCTGGCTCTTTTGCGTCAAATCCGGTAGTTCTGATTTTTTGCAGACTTGTTTATGATGTTGGCCCAATGAATAATCCAAGTTTGTGACTTCGAGCGCCGAACGCAACTTTGTCAACCCTGTTTGGGGGTGGGGGGGGGGGGGGGGGGGGGGTACGATCTTGTGGCTACCGGGCCAAATCAGCTTTGATTGACCTTAGAAACAATTGTGCCAACCGGCATCGCCTGAGACAAAAGTGTATACTCACTGCACTTACTTAGCCTACGAATACAAGTTCGAAAAACTTATACATTTTGAAAGGCTTTATCTCGGAAAATATTAGATGTACAGAGACAATTCTAGTGTCTTATTGTAGCAAATTTAGTCTACTTTAAAAACGCCCTAGAAAGTTACTATCAAAAACTAGTACTTTAGGGTTATAATCGCCTAAATCTAAAAAAAATTGCGGTTTAATCGATTTTTGCCAAAGTTGCGTTCCGGGCTCGAGGTCACAAACTTGGATTATTCATTGGGCCAACCTAGGGCTTCCAATACCGGGATCCCGGGATCCCGAAATACCGGGATCCCGTCTGTTTAAACAGATTTTTCAATACCGGTATTTTTTAATGAAATACCGGGATCCCGGTATTTTCAAAAACAAGGAAAATGTGCCTATTATAATGTTTAAAAATCTATTAAAATGGTCAAATTCGGCTGTATCAAAAGATAACTTGCCAATTTAATTAAAGAAGATCATTTAATTGAAACAAGATCTGTGTATATGCGTTAGATAAATATTTGGTGATGAATTCTGATGTTCTGGATATATTAAGGGGCCACCCCACGCGAATGACCTTCGATCTGAATCCCTTAGTTTTCTAATGTTTTTTGTAGCTTATTATATTAACAACAACAGCTTGAAGCAATATATACTGGAAAACGTAATTCAAGACCAAAAAAAGTAAGAAAATGTTGCCACTTTTTACTAGCGCGTCTTGTATTAATGCAAAAATAAGTATATAAAAGTACTTTTTTAACTCGCAGGAGTAAAATTACTAATAAATAAATTATCTTAGCGTGATTATTTATCAAAAGGAATTTACTATTTTACAAACAAATTATTACAGTGGCAACATTGTCTTACTTTTTTTGGTCTTGAATTACGTTTTGCAGTTTAGTATCCTATATTTACTTCAAAGTTCATTGCCTTCGAGATATTTGGCATCAAAGTTGAACAATTTTAGGCTTTAAACTGGTTTTCTGGCCATAACTTTTGTGTTAATTAGTTTAAAATGAAAACCCTGGACACGTTTCTCGAGACGTCAAAGACGAACCCAAATATTTAGATTTCGTACATGTAATTGTAAGATTCTTCACTGCAAACTAGATACGAAAAAAGTGTTTTTTTTTTCTATAATTTTATAATAATTAAATATAATTAGTTCTTAGAATGTTATCAAAAAGTAGAAAGACATTAATTGTAATGGCATACGAATTTTTGGTGCTAAAGAATATTTATTGGCTGATTATTAGGTTGAACTAAAAATGTGACTTGTGAAGTCAACAAGGCGGATAAAATGATTGCCAACCTGGAGGGTTGACATAATTATTGCAGATGGCGATTATTGTTTAATATCCTAATCCTAAGCTATATATTTGGTGTAAAAGTGAGCCTTTAAAAAAAAAACTCAAATTTTTTAAGCTATTTATAGTCAATACCGGGATCCCGGGATCCCGGTATTGATGAAAACAGTTTCGGTATTAATACCGGTATTGAAAGAAGTCCGGTATTTGGAAGCCCTCCGGGCCAACCTCATAAACAAGTCTGCAAAAAATCAGATCTACCGGATTTGACGCAAACGCAAAATGTATAATTTTGCTGTATTAAAAACCATATCCTGAATTTCTATCGAACCAAGTTACCTCTCAAACACCCGTAACTAACACTCGAATTGGCCTGGTAGTAGCGTTTTGGTCAGAGTCTGTCCTTGAAAATAAAATTTTGTTTCCGTTTAAATTATTTAATGGCATTTTTCGGTGGCTGTGATGTGTAAAAATACAAAATACAATTTCAATTTTAACAAATTACGTGACCCTAGGTGTTCAATATTCAATAGCATTGAATTTCTGAACTGTATGAGTTGATGTTGTATTTTGATTTTTTTGAGTTTTTTTTAAACAATTTTGCATGTTTCGCTGTACGCTACAGTATTTCTGAGACAGTGCGCAAGCTATGCCACACAACGGCAACAGGGTAATGAGTAGTTTGCACTCCCTGCCAGCTCCGGGTAGTGTTGGTTAAGACTCGTCTTAGTTTTTCAGAGTCTCATAACTGTGCTGAAAGTCGAGTTCTTTTTTAATTGTTGTAAGCTAGAGATCCAATTTGTAGAGAATGGAGTCCATTTCAGAAAAACTCTCACTTTAAAAAAAAATGCTTAGTCTTAGTTATCTAAAACTCATTGGATTTGGTATACATACTAATAAAACAATTTTCTTTACTACATTATTAGTTAGATAAAACTTATAAAATTGTTCACGGAGTCTTTATTCGGAGGTTACAATCATTTTGAGTTGAGCTTAAAAATACTCAATATATTCTCAATAACTCGGCACTTAAAGGACTTAAAGCTAGTCGAGTTTTTAGACTCAAGGGACTTGACTCGAGTTCTACCAAGACTAATAGCTCATCCGGCAAGTCGCATAATTACACGTGTCGGGCCACACATCCCCGACACGTCGCGTCGCCCGCAAGCGACACGTCGCGTCGCCCGCAAGCGACACGTCGCGTCGCCCGCAAGCGACACTCAATCGCACAACTCCATTTACAAAAGCGAATAGGTACCTATACAATTACCCTCACAGACCACGTGAAGCCGAACCGACGTATGCGACAGAATATGCTAGTGAAAATAAGTCCTTACTTCTCTGTAATAAAGCAGTATATATAAATACGATATGGTTGAGATCCGCGTGTGAGTTGGGAAGGTTTTCGTGGGAGTTTTATGAATACGTTCCCTTTTAACGCGCGCCCCTCAGCTCAGCAATCGGTAAAATTGCGAAGAAAACCTTGGCCGTGAGGTTTAGGTAACGAATTTACAGCTTCTCAGCTTTAGAGTGAATGGAGGCTGCGAAAACAAAACTCGTTAATAATTCTGGAGTTACTTTCTGGCGGTAAATGAAAAGGCGTTAAAAGTTGGAAGTTAAAGTTAATTTTATTACAAATCATTGCCGGGGCTCCGGGGTGACAGGCAGCGGCGGAGCGTTGCGCATTAACTACGAGTATTTATTTAATTCAGTCAGCCCTTAGTGTGAGCAAGGTCAAGGTTATATCACCCCAATACAACTGTCACGCCGAATCAAAATGAAAATACTACCTGTAGACAAATTGTATTTACACGCACTTCATTAAAATATCTCTTCTTAGGAGTTTCTAATATGTATTAGAGTTAAATCAAGAAAAGTCTGCAGCGATTTTGATAGCCCACGCAGTGCAAGTGTTATTTATGCGTCATAATTTCATAGAAGTTTGATGTTTAAAATAATACTTGCACTGCGTGGGCTATCAAAATCGCTGCAGACTTTTATTGGTCTAACTCTACCTACAATATTTTCATAAATCAGTGTGACAGTGCAAGTTAGTGCACTCTCGGTACAATGAGGTCAATCCTAATTTAATATTTTTTTATATGTAGTTTTGAACTGGTTTTGATACGAGTTTGAAGATGTCTCACGCTGCTTGTTGCATGCGACACGAAGTGAAAGTCCTGCAATCACCAAGACACATACGATCGAAGCCGTAACAAGGCGTTAAATCTGAATCGGGCTAAATAAAATTAACTTTATTAATATAAATTACTAAAAGACATAAACAGGAATATAAAACTAAAACTAACTACAGTTAAAATAACTAAAACTAAAAATTAAAAATACCTATCAAAATTTGGTGCCTTCGGGAGGGTGCCCAACACGCAGGCAGCGTTCCCGCGCTGGATTGCGATGGCAATTCTTTATCGGGCTAAATGTTAAAATTTAAGAGTAGGTAACCCCGTGGCAACAAGATATGAGTCTCGATCGGTTATGGATCTGATCTACTTCGTGGCTTGTTCTTAAAATCAGAATACGCATGTAAGAATAGTTTGTTAAATAAAATAACAAACTATAAAAAAAACCTTTGCTTTGTAATAAAGAAAAGCGTCAGCAATTAACGAGCGCAGCGCATGACGGCTCGACGGCGGCTACGGATTTAAGTCCCGCACAAAAGTGTTCAAACAAAACTAGAAGTTTGTCGAGGAAATGGAACGGGCGCGTTAAGCCTCGCGTCACGCTTGCTTTGGGCGAGTTGCACCAAACCTGCTGGAAACGTCATCGCAGTTTGTTCTGCTTGTGTGAGAAGTTTGACGGTTGACTATGGAAAGACTTGGGTGCTGTAATAAACAGAGTATTGCTGTAGTTTATTTTAATACTAGTATTAAGTAGTTCTTTAATATCATTGGATCTCACATGTGGGATGCTCGGCTGCTATCCAAATTAAATGTATCTAAATAATAATAATGTTGTTTCTGAAATTATTAATTAGGGGCATAGTGAAGAAGAAGAAGAAATAGAAATAGAAATAATTATTTTCTTAAACATGGTAAATGCGTACAGATGTCAAAAGTAAATTAATTTAGTATCACATGTTTAGCCAAATATGGCATGCAAACTTAAAGCTAAATAAAAAAACCCTACAATGTCAAAACTAGGTAAACAATACTAAATCATTAATATTACATGCAGTCAAGTAGAGTTTAATTATTACATATATTATAAGTTTCTTTAACAATGAATTTAAAGTCACTATAATTAAAATACATTTAGTTAATAGAGTAATCCAGAAAATCTTTTAAAGAATAAAAGCATTTATCTTTTAACCATTTGTGTAATCTGGTAGTAAATAATTTGTGCTCGTAGAAGTTTCTAAATACGCCCAATAATAAGTATATCGATTAGGTATCGATGTACAGGTCGTTTGCATCGTTTATTCTTTTATTTTAAGCTCATAATTAACCACTTTATTGGATTTATAGCAAAGCGATGCTGTTACTCTCTTGATGAATTTTTAAATACCGACATGTAAAAGGGTGGTATTTTCTAGTATCTAGTTTGTCCCAGAATGCATTTCCCAGCTCTGCAGCTGCACGGGACAGCTACTATGTTATTTACCGCGAGCTTCTTCATTTAGGAGAGAAACTAATTAAATATTTACTTTGAGGTGGCGCTTTGTTAGCTACTTTGAGCAAATAATGAATGAGTGAAATGTCGTTAGTGCGTATCTCGAAGCGTATTAAATCGCCCTGGTTTCCATTCAATTTTAAAGAATCGCCTATCTCAATGACTGTTATGCGATTGTTGCAAGAACGAAAGAGACTAAACGGAGCTCTGAAAATGGACAAAAGCCCCTGAATACCACCGATACGCCGGTCGTACGTCACTCGTTATCGGCCAACGTATCGAGGCTCGGAACTATCCGACAAATGCAAATACCAGTTATTTATTTGTTTTTTATCCGCCGGATTAAACCGATACGTATTCCGGGCGAACGAACGATGTACCTAGATTGAAACACAATTAATTAAAACGTATTTAAAACCGGGTCCATTGCGAATTTATTTTTACCTTTATTTCTGACGTATCTACGCATGTTTCACTGTACGGCTACCACCAGTTTTGACATTGACATAACGTTCACGTTTACGTAACTTACTTTCTATGCATCTCGCTCGTACTCGCATATGCGAGCAATAGTGCAAGCGAGATGTACAGAAAGTAAATTACGTAGACGTGAGCGTTATGTCAATGTTAAAACTGATGGTAGAGGCTCTGGTCGTGGTCGCGGATAACTGCTACACTCACGCCTGTCTCGCAGGCGAGTACCCGAGTCAAGTACAAATGATTTTTATGATTTGGTGACTTCTGTTTTTTTTAGGAATGCGTTCATCACTGTACATGATGGTATGGTCGTGCACTGAATAGGGTTTAAAATAAGAACAGGTTTTCAAGGCGTCGGCTACGTGCACCCTTTTACTTTCTAGCGTCTATAAGCTACCGTAACTGCGTAACATCAAAGATGATGTATGCTTGTTTGATTACTACTGTCGTGTAGTATAAAAAAGTCTATTAACTTTATCCTCCCAGATAAACTCTTTTTATCGCAATACACATTTTTTTTTCTATTTAAATAAATAGGCTTAAAAGGCGGTATTGGTAGTGTTATTCATAGTTATCCTTAATTCTGTATTTTCACGACTGAGACCCTTCTCAAGAGATTGAGAGTGTGAAACAATGTGAAACAGCTCACAGCCTTTTGAGGAACATGTATCCGCAGCAGAGATAATTACCATCGCTCGCTGTCGCGGAACGCATCGCGAGTAGCAACGCTTTGTAGCCAACTACGGGTTCGTGGGAACACGGCTACAAGCAGTTCATTATCGCCCCAACTTTAAGCCACTTAAACTGAGAGTATTCGTGCGCGCAATCTTCAGGCAAACGTTTGTACATGCGTAATAGTACAATAGGTATTGTAAGCCATATTATGTCGGCTTGCTTGAGTTTAGAAAAATTGTCGCATTGCATGTAAAAAATAAGACATGTCCCTAATGTAACCAGGCATATATCGATACCTACCTAAATATGATAACATAATAATGAATTGCTATATAGTCCTCTTCTTTGATAAGGAATATAAATATTTATAGCAAGATATTGAATTTCTGTCATAATACGGAGTCGTTATTAGTTTGCACAAAATTAAGTAATGTTTCTTGGCTTTATTATTCTGCGATCTATACACTAACCAAAATATGACACAAAATACCTCCCAGCTTCTCTCAGCTTCCGGGAGCAGGAATAAACGTTTACCTACTCTTGATGCTTGTATGACAACATATATATACCTACGAGTAAGTGCCCCGTCCCGTGCCGCTTATAAAGTGCCGAAAATGCTCACTATATTTGGGCCAACGCGGTGCGCATAATACGGTGATGACAATAGTGTAAAGAAATGCGATGACTTGCGAGAACTTACGCACTTTCGTGTCCTACAATAGAGAGGCCCGGCAATGGTAGGCCTAATACAGCAGAATTTCGAGTCTAATGCGTGTTACAAGATGTAGTATCCGTACGTCTGGGAAATCTCGGCGTATGTTCATCCCGAGTGTTAGCCGACAGACACTATTACGGCCGCTCGACGCCTCCTGGGACCTAAAATCTCCTTGAATTTTAAAAGACGCCCGGGGCATACAAATTTAGTCCCTAACCACGCCCGGTCTAGCTAGCTTTCGCGCACTGGCAGAAAGGACCTTTGATGTTAAAAGACATCATTTCTGCGAGATATATTCCTGCATTATTGATATCGGAGCATTTCGTGACTTTGTATTTTACTTATATCGAGTGGAGTAGATGCAGCGTATCGACCGGCGTCGCAGCGGGTTCGACATTTATGCACGCGTCTGTCCTTCGTCATCATTGTCCCATCGTCTTCAATTTAACCGTGCAAGTCCCCGCGCCCCGCGCGCGTTGTTTGGTAATGTGAGGCCGTAATCCTCCACGACGCTCCTATTCAATTAAGATGATGAGGGTAGGTACGTATGGAAGTTTTGTGAAGCGGAATAGAGGCTCGAGGCTCGACCCGCTGCGCTCGCCGTCACGGCTCGCATTGTGTTTGCATTTCATCAATTCCTCGCACCCCTTTCATTCATAATGGGGTAGGTAATGTGATTGCGGCGTAGCGTGTGGCGTGTGTGGGGCCGAGTCGTCGATAGATTGAGTCTTCGCAGTCGAGACGCAGCGAGCGTGGGAACTGTGCCAACGTGGCTTTTGGTGACGATATAATGGCGCAATATTTACACAGTTTTTGCTCGATAAGCATCTCTAAAACCATACGATTATGAGAGACGTCCGTTCCGGGGCGAGTAATGTGTGTCGCGAGTTTCCGCCTACATAACGAGCTGACATAAATCATTGTTCGTGCTAACGCAAACAGCAAGTAGCCGCGAACAACATACACCATTAAAACGTCCGCATTTTTGCATGCCGAGTCTGCTCGCCTAGCGCGCGAAATAATGTGAAATATGGCGAAGTTTGGAACAATATCCAACGCGGCAACAATGGCAGGCGGGGTGGGGTGAGGTGACGCGGGAAGAGGCAGGGATGGTGTAGATGGTGTAGTTGTAGATGTTGTTTTTAATTCTCGCCAACATTGGCCATTATCCCGGCGGCCGGACCCGTGGGACCCGCCGCCGAGCCCGACCCAGTGAGACCTCGCTGTGAAACATTCATAATTGTACCTATTCCTCTTCAATTTCATTTCAAAACTATTTTCCGGGAACAATGAACCATATGTTGCCATGCCGGGCAGTGGCAATTAATTACCCAACCAAGGTAGAAATTTTCTTTTATGTAGGCAAGGTAGACTATTTTTTTTAATGTTTCATGCTTATTACGGAGACACATCAAACACTTGCAATACTTAATTATCTTAGTCGAAAAAATCTTTCACGTCTTGGTACTTCTAGGTACTTGGGAAACCTACTGACATATGTAAATTTATTAATTTCCGCTACCCAAAGGTTGTCTGGAAGAGATCGCTTTTTAGCGATAAGACCGCCTGTTGTTTACCTCTGCTTGTATTTCTGTTTTCTTTTGTATTGTTTTCTTTTAATGAGGTGTGCAATAAAGAGTGATTGTATTGTATTGTACATTATCCATGCTTCAACTTTTTTGAGGGTTACAAAGTAACGTATTATAATAAAAAACCGGGCAAGTGCGAGTCGGACTCGCGCACGAAGGGTTCCGTACCATAATGAAAAAAAAAAAAAACAAAAAAAAGCAAAAAAAAAACGGTCACCCATCCAAATACTGACCACTCCCGACGTTGCTTAACTTTGGTCAAAAATCACGTTTGTTGTATGGGAGCCCCATTTAAATCTTTATTTTATTCTGTTTTTAGTATTTGTTGTTATAGCGGCAACAGAAATACATCATCTGTGAAAATTTCAACTGTCTAGCTATCACGGTTCGTGAGATACAGCCTGGTGACAGACGGACGGACGGACGGACGGACGGACGGACGGACGGACGGACGGACGGACGGACGGACGGACGGACGGACGGACGGACGGACGGACGGACAGCGAAGTCTTAGTAATAGGGTCCCGTTTTAGCCTTTGGGTACGGAACCCTAAAAGTCTTAGTAATAGGGTCCCGTTTTACCCTTTGGGTACGGAACCCTAATTATGTTGTATGTGTATCAGATTTGAATCTGTGTGCCAAATTCAATTCAACTGAACTAAAACTCAATACGTAGATCACGCTCATTTTCAGATTTGCTGGTACAGTCAACTGTAAAAATATGGGAGCACAAATCATCTCAAAAATATGTCCCATAGCTCTTATGTCAGCGAATTAAGAACTATGGGACATATTTTAGAATAAGTTGGCTATTACCTACCCATATTTTTACAGTTGACTGTGCCCTGCTGATATCATATCAAGATGATATTTTTAAAATCAGAATATAAAACGACTTCTGTTATGTATGATTGTAGGTGACGTGTGGGTCCCGGACGCGGTAACTCTGGTGTCGCAGCCATTTCCTTTAGCGTGAAAATAAGCACCCAGAGATATGGCGCCTGTTCGCAAATGTGCATTTGACTAAAATTATATTGAAGAAGATTTAGTCTGCTATAGCCTGTCACGTTAAAGTTAGTACACGACCCTTCATTTGTGTTTTGACTTTGGATTTGACTTTTGATATAAGTATGTCATTTAACCTAATTTTAAACAACTTGTCATTTGTGGAAATAGCTGCTACAATATTTATGTTGCTTGTTTTGTTTGGTGATTCCTGGCCGAGGTAACGATCGTATCTCGACAAACGCCAATCGAAAATTATAATAAGTACCTATTGGAGTGATAGATGCAACGAATAGTGACGTGGCCATTTTTATTTCATGCATTATTTAAGTTTTTATACACAATACACATACACAATACACGTACCTAACCTTAAACACATTTGTCTAGTTTTTACATTTCAATTTTATTGTTAGCATAGAATAAGTACTCCCTTTTATTTAGCGCGCAAACCTGTATTTATCCTAGTTCAACCTTATGTAGTATCGTCAGCCTTATAATGTAAAATGTAAAGTACTACAACTATTTGATAATTTGTTAACTTACTTACACCCTAGCCTAGTGTATCATTGGATAAAATGTTTATGTATAACCGGCTCGGCCTAGTTTGGTTGGGACACAGGACAACATTTGTGCAACTTTTACCATGTATTCTGTTAAGATAATAAATTATTCTTATTATAAATAAGCATCGACTGGCGTTTTCTATAAACGATTGTCATTTTGGGTAGGTGTCGAGTTTGTACCTAATATTGGTATTATACGTCGCTTTGAGAATCGGCCCTTGTGCTGACGACGACGGATGCACCGTATGATTTACTCGCTTGATCTGCACTACATCTCGCTACACGACTACCGCAACATGCATCTTATGAGCCGTAAGCGATTCTACAGCGCAAAGATATAGTATAGTCGCGCTCGAGAAATGACTGGTTTATGCAGTGATAAAATCTAAGATGATTTATTTTTATTTATTTATTTTAAACTTTATTGCACAATATAACAAATAAAGTACAAATGGCGGACTTAATGCCTAAAGGCATTCTCTACCAATCAACCACCAGGCTAAACAGAAACAGTAGTAGGTGCAGGCATTAAACAAAAAAAAACGGAGTATAGGTAACTTAAGACAAAAAAAAATAGCGATATATAATACATACTAACGAAAATAAACTTACATATACATACTATAATTAAATAAACTTACATATGTATTACTTTATGTACCCAGTGCAAAGAATACTATGCCTACGATGGACAATTAACCAGTGAGTTTGTCGAACAAATGCTTGCGTAACATGCGCTTAAACGAAAGCTTGGTTTGAGCCTGTCTGATGTTGAGTGGGAGATCATCCCAAAGCCGGATCGCCTGAACGGTGAAGGAGTTAGAGATAAAACCGGTACGATGAGAAGGAAAAGAAAGCTTGAGACTACGGGACTCACGAAGGGTGCAACCTGCTCGGGCGGTGATAAAATGAAATTTGGATCTAAGATAGTCTGGCGCATTTGGATCAAATAAGATAGTGTATAGTGTGCACAGAATACGTAAGGACCTCCGTTCACGAATAGGAAGCCAGTTAAGTCGACGGCGATATGCAGATATGTGGTCATATTTACGGAGTCCGAAGATCATCGGAAGATCAGCGCTGGAAGCCACCAGCAACATGCTGAGATGGGACCATTTCGTGGCACTTTAATCTTATTTTATGTTTTCTTTTATATAATGTAATGTATTGTACCGATTGTTTGTGCTTACGAATAAATCAATTCTATTCTATTCTATTCTAAATCTGATGCTGTTATTAAGAAGCCGATCTAGTTTGCTCAGAGAGACTTCTGTGATATTCGCGTAACAAACATCAGCATAGTCTACAATAGGTAACACAAGAGCCTGAACAAGGAGAACCTTGGTGCCAGTCGGAAGGAAATTTTTAAGCCGGTATAGGGCTCTAAGTGTTAGTGACCCGACGACATACGTCAGACACCTGTGGTTCCCAAGTCAGGCCGCTGTCAAGAATCATGATATTTCTTTTAGTTTAGATTTCTGACAAGGTACCTCTCTAACATCAGCCGGGCTAGCATATCTTGCCGCGAGATAGACTACCCGTCTTTTTCCCTTCTTCTACCTGGCGTTATCCCGGCCTTTGCCAGGGTCCGCTTTCCTACATGCCTTTCTCCACTCTGCGCGATCCTGGGCGTCCTCTCATGTGAGCCCGTTCACGCTCATATCGGCTTTCACGACATCGAGCCATCGCTTTTTTGGTCTGCCTTGGGGTCGGGGGCCGTCAAGGGCTAGGTTAAGGCATATGTTTCCTACGTAGTCACTAGCTGGCCTGCGACAAACGTGGCCGAACCACCGGAGGCGACATTCTTGGAGTTTCTCCGCTACGTCACGGACTGCGAGGCTGCCACGGATGTACTCATTACGGATGCGGTCAGTGCACGTGACGCCCCACATCCACCGCAGCATCTTCATCTCTGTAACGCGAAGCTCCTGAACGTGCCTTCCAAGAACCGGCCACGTCTCGGCGCCATAAAGGTAGGACTGGACGGATAATGCACTTATACACTAGACTAGCCCTTTGACTCTAAGAGGTATTCCGATCGCAGATGACTCCCTGTGACCTCCCGCCATTAAGACCAAGCCGCGCCGATTCGGGCCCGGATGTCGTGATCAATGGTCCCTGACTCACGCAGTACTGATCCCAGATACTTAAACTTGTCCGTTTTCACGGCAGGTTAACAAACCTGTCGTCGTGCTGTCCTCGTGCTGTGTGTAGGGAACGCCCTATAGTGATGGGAGTGGAATCCGTACTTCCGCAAGTCATGTATTCGGTCTTCGCGACATTTAGCATTTTAGCTTCAGGCCTCCATTGTTCACAAATTCATCTTGCGGCCCGGGGCTACAAGGCAAAACCATCTTTATGGCTCTCATAAAAAAAAGATCGGTAGGTATGGTTGTTCTAGAACAATCGCTTCATTGAGATAATCTCTTCATTACAGATAGAGGCAATAATAGATGCTCGTTGTACGCAAGTACCTATATCATATTTCATCTAGAATCAACCTCCAGTTAACATTGAGTCTGGTTGCTTGAGTTCTTTACTTAATGTTAATAAATAGATTTTCACCGTTGGGTGTGCCCTAGGGCGTATATTTATCGAAGGCCCGATGATTAACGGCACCTTTTCCCCTCCCCCCCCCCTCTCCATACATCATCCCCGACATGCGAGATACACTCGCCAAAACTCACGTCTCAATTCCAACTGAATTATTTTTAGAAAGAAATAGGCCTCGATCTAAAACTCTTGGTGTATGTACCTACGTAAGAAAACTATAGGTTTATGTTTTGTTTCGTTCTGTGTTTTGTTTTCATGTGTACCTAAATGTAATTATTAATAATTTAATTAATAATGTAACCATTGATAAACACGGTCAGCAAAAACCATTCTGCTTCAAATTACAAATACATTCAATACATGCACGTTCATTCAATATTGAAATAAATTCACACCCGTGTGTGATAAACATACGTTCAGAATATCGTCTAATTCATATGCCAATAAAAATAAATTCCATTTCCGCGCTAACGGCAGTTTATTTACTCCGGCGTTAATAATTTGGCACGCGCCGCCTTGAATCAAGAACGGAAAGAAATTATGAAAAATGTAACAAGGAGAAACAGGTGGGGGAGGGGAGGGGGGAGCAATTAGAGGCAGGTTCAACACGGGAGGAAAGCGGGCTGGACGGGCTTGAGAAAACTTAGCAATTAAGAGCACAATATGGTTCGCGACTTGGAGCTGTATTCGAAATGTCCATTTTGATTTAAATAATATCGGTTTGACATTACTCGCCGGGCATCTTGCTTCCACTAAGGGTCATTTTGTTATGGCCTTCCATACTCTGAGAGTTAAATAGGTAATATAGTGTATACATATATACTACATAATTATATATTTTTTACTACAGACAACTCCGAAATCGCAAAATAACCATTGTATGCAACAGCTAATCCTTTAACGTTTGTTCGGTGTTAGCCCATAGCAAAGAGGATTTGAAGAAGAGAGTTACTGTCATGGTAAATTATGTAGCTACAGTGCATTTACTGCCATCTTTCGACAGAAGATTAAACCTGTTTGAACGCCATTTGATTTTGCTCCTTATTCTTTAACCTGAGCTTAATCTGAGCTTGGATATGCTTATGCTCGTGGCGGACTCAATTGGGTAATTCTTATTCTTATGCATTTTTTGTGTAACACGTAAGAATAGCAGGTATTTTTGTGAAAATAAGTAAACTCTATATCAATATACTTAGCAATTTACCTCTAGTTTTAGGTCCACCTAAATGTATTGTCCTAAGAGTATTAGAAACACATAAAAAAAATATTACAAGTGCGAAATGTCACGGACCGTGTAGTGTGACTTCCCTAGATTTTGTGATATTTGATTTTTTTTTTGAAAAAATATGAAGTAATTTTGCAATAATTTATGTCAAATATAAAACACTAATCCTTGTTCTACAACACTGTTTAAAACTTGTATGGATTTATAACGATTTTATATAATTTTAAACAACATACATTTTGTGATTAGTTTTCGCGTCACCACCGCGCGTGGTAATATAAACATGCGGTACTCGGTAGAAAATTATCTTTACTACTGGCAGCCTTATTAAAGTTTTTTTAGAACAGCAACACTGTGTTGTTGTCAGGTTTACAAATGGCTGAAGGGAGAAGTTTTGTCGAAAATTATTTATTTGTGTTCATTTGAAAAAACGGTCAACCTTAACGCGTCACCGCCGTGTTAGAGTTTTAAAAGTAAGTTGCAGTTTCACGTTATTGTTTGTAACATAAGATATATCTCATACATTGCAGATTAAGTTAATTATTTAACATTTGCAAAATCAAAGGAAATGTTTATGTAATATCGAACATGTTCCAAATTATCACGACCGTGGCCTCAAAAATCTGTCACCGCCACGGACTTTTGAGTCCACGTTCGTGACATATAGACACGTGGTCGTGTCATTCTTAATTCGTTTGATTAATTTAGAGGCACATGCACTTTTCAGAAATGCATTTTTATTAGCTACAGATCATTTGCTATTATTGCCCGACTGCCGCTCTACAGCCTTTATAGTTTGACAGATTTCAACGTCTGAGCTGTCATTAGGTTTGTCGTAGTCATAGGAGTAACTTAGGCTATGTTAAAATAACTATATAAATCAAAATAGCCGAGTTGGCCACCAAAATGCCGAAATGTCACGACTGAGAGTCACTTTGTCACAACCGTTTTTATGTACTCATTTTATTTACCTTTCCTGAGGGTATTGAGCTTGACCATATGAATCAAAAAAGTGCTTTTTGTATGTACTTTTGATATATGTAATTGTTAGATCTGCGCAAGGGGGTGCTACGGGAGGGTGCACGACCATCAAACAAGCGAGCTAGTTTAACACTGATTTATTATACTTATTGCATTCGAGAACAGGTTACAAACACGCGGCGCGCAGTCACACATGCATACATATCTAACATCCCTCCCACTTATAGCTAGAAATATACCTTAATACTATTACAATGATCTTAACCTAAAACTAATTCACTCGGTGTCGTAACCAGAGTGCACTTGCGAGGGAGTGGCGAACTGAGGGCTGATCGCCTGTCGTCGCCTAGCGACGTAGTCGACAGTTGGCGTTGTCGGACCTCCGGTCTGGGCCGGGTCTGGGTCTACTGATCTGGCAGTTACATCCAGTCTCTCTCCCTCTTCTGGCTGTGATGGTGACTGCTCGCCAGCAGCAGGCGGTGCAGCGCAAACGCTCGTGGTCGCGGGCGCGACAAGTGCGGCCAGCACGACGGCTTCAGACGACGACGACGGTATGTCCGGCACAACGTCGGGATCCCACTGCGAGTTATCGCTATGTATGGGGAATGGATGAGCTCTTAGTTGGTCAATGTGTCTGGTCACCTCGCAGTCCAGTTGTGGTATATAAATTTGGTACATCACTTTCCCAAGCTGTTTTTTTACGATACCTTCCATCCAAGTGATTTTTTTATTACTATTGTTTGTGTATTTAGTTAACCACACGTTATCATTAATTTTAAAATTGGGTCGCTGAACTCCTTTATAATATTTAGCCTGTAAGGACTGGTGTTGTTCCACATTTTCAATGAGGTCTGTGGACGAAGGAGACGGTGCGAACGGATTAATCAAATCTAGCCTCGTTCGTAACTCCCGGCCGTATACTAACTCGGCGGGTGATTTACCCGTAGTACTGTTTTTGGAGTTCCTATAGTCAAATAAAAATTTGCATATTTTTCCCTGTATAAGTTTATTATTTTGACTGCTTAATATAATACCTTTAAGGCCCTTTTTTACTATTTTAACAAAAGACTCCGCTTGCCCATTACTCGATGGATGGTAAACAGGAGATAACACATGTTTTATACCGTTAACGGCGCAAAACAATTTAAAGTCTTGCGAAGTAAAAGAAGTGCCATTGTCGCTCACTAGGGTGTGAGGTATGCCAAATCGTGACATGAAATCACATAACCGTTCAATAACCGCTTTCGACCCGTACGACGAAACCATATTGTAACATTCAACCCATTTGCTATACGCGTCAACAACAACTAGGTAAACGTGATTATTGAACGGCCCCAAAAAATCAATATGAAGTCGGTAAAATGGGTGCGGGGGCACCGGCCAGCTCGCCAGCGGCGCGTGCGGCGGCGCGCCGCGTAGCGCGGCGCACACGGCGCACGCGCCCGCCAGCCGCTCCAGCGCGGCGTCTACGCCAGGGAACCACAGTCTCTTACGCGCCTCGGCTTTCATCTTCACTATGCCGAAGTGAGAGCTGTGTAATTCATTACAAATACCAACCCTTAATGACGAAGGAATGACAACCTTATGCCCTCGCATTAAACATCCATTTTCATACGATAACTGTGATCGACAATAATAATATGGTTTTAATTCTTTATCATTTGTCTTCCTAGGCCACCCATTCATAACGTAATGCTTGACCGTGCTAAGTACCTTATCGCGGCCAGTTTCGCGCTGCAGGTCGGCCAGCGTCACGGGCAAGCTACCCTCAACTACAAAATGACGTAAGCGGTTCTTACCTCACATTCCTCAGTCTCGGCCTGCCCCGCCTCCCCTGCTTCCCCCGCCCCTGCCGCCGTCCGCGTCGGAAGGCACGCTCGCGATAGATAATCAGCACTATTTTGTTTACTACTTATATACTCAATAGTATAATTATAGGCTGATAAAAATATCGCATAGCGTTGCAGTCTGTTAGCGGATATTTCGGGGATGCCTTTATGCGGACCAAATATTGAGAGTAGTGGCTTGTGGTCCGTTCGCAACACAAATGGAATTGACCGACCATACAAGTACTGGTGGAACCGCCTAATTCCAAAAATAATGGCAGTGGCTTCCTTCTGAATTTGCGCATACTTTTTTTCTGCTGACGTAAGCGTTCGGGAAGCGTAAGATATGGGTCTTTCCACTCCGTCGGAACCCAGTTGTGAAAGAATGGACCCCAAGCCCACTGGTGACGCGTCTACTGTCAAAATTAAAGTAGCGTTAGGGTCAAAATGGGCTAAAGTACTATCAGAGGCAAGAATAGTTTTCACCTTATTAAACGCGTTATCGTGGATAGAAGTCCAGTCCCATTTTGTATTCTTTTTTAATAAATCGTACAATGGGCTTAAAATTGAGGATGCCGACGGTACAAAATTTCGGTAATAATTGGTTAGACCTAAGAAAGATTGTAGCTGAGCTACGTTCAAGGGTTTAGGCGCCTCTAAAATAGCCTTAACCTTATCCGGCGATTTCCTTACCCCGTGTTTATCTATGACGTGACCTAGATAAGCAACTTCGTCCTTGAAGAATTCGCACTTGCTCATCTGTACAGTTAACTGTGCGTCTTCTAAACGCTGCAACACCGCGGTTAACCTTTCTTTATGCTGAGTTTTATTTGTGCCCGTAATTAAAATATCATCTAATAAAAAAATGATTCCATCTATTCCTGCAAGTACACACTCCATAGCGCGCTGGAATATAGCCGGTGCACACGCTAACCCGAAAACTAACCTGGTATATTTAAATAACCCCCGGTGTGTGTTAATACATGTCAGATTTTGCGATTTTTCCCCAAGGACGAATTGATTGTACGCCATAGATAAGTCTATCTTACTAAATTGGACGCCTCCGTGTAGTTTAGATAACAAATCGTTAACCGAAGGCAAAGGATATTGATCTATTAATAACTGTTTATTAATAGTGACGGAGTAGTCAGCACATAACCTTATGCTACCGTCTTTCTTCAAAGCTGGTACTATCGGTGACGCATAGTCTGAGTGTTGAATGGGTTCTAAAATACCTAACCCAATTAACCTATCTAACTCTTTATCTATCTTTTCCTTTAAAGCATAAGGCACCTGTCTAGCTTTGAAGAAGATCGGCTTAGCGTCCGGTTTTAGGTGCAAATCGACGGTATACTTATTAAATTTCCCTAGATTGCCTGAAAAGACCTGCGGGAACTTTAAAGACAATTCATCAATAATGTTTTGGTCACAATGTTGCTCGGTGTGCCCGGGCGGCGCGGTTACGGCGTTCACGGCGTGCACGGCGCGGTTCGCCGGCGCCAGCTCCAAGTTAAATGCGCGAATAAAATTCCTGCCAAGAATAGGCGGCCCCCCTTTCCTAACCACATATATGGATATCAAATGGGTTTCTTCGTTATACGAAATAGGTACAGTAATAACACCTAACGTTGTAATAACCTGGAGCGAATAATTATATAATTTTTTGCTTGGGTTCGACAATGGCAATTCTTTAAAATGGGAATTATAAAAACTTTTGGTAATAACGCTTACCGCTGCCCCACTATCTATTTCGAACTCCAAAAACAGATCACCGATCCGGACCCGCTCCGTCATGGGCTTGCCCTTTACGCACCGAATATTGTAAAATTGCTTACCGTCGTCTCCTTCGTCCTCATACCCTTCTTCGACGAATTTCACTGTGTCCTTGAACGTGCACATCTTACGCAAATGTCCTTTTCTATTACATTTTTTGCACTTATAGTTTTTGTAGCCGCATTGATTAGATTTATGATTGGTAAACCCGCAAACATTGCACTTTTCTTTTTTGGAGATGTTGAACACGGAGTCCGGGCCCGCTGCCGCCGCGTCAGCGCCGGCGCCCGTTGCGCTCGCCCCCGGAGCCTGCGCGGCGGTGGCGCGGCGCGCGCACCGTACGCTCTCTGCCAAGTCGATAGCCTTGGCCAGGGTCAGCTCCAGTTGATTCTGTGCGAACAGCTTATCCTTTTCGTGTCCCGCCACCATGCCCATGATAAATTTATCCAGCAAAGCTTCTTCCAAATTCTTAAACCCGCAATGTGCCGCCAATCCTCTAATCCTGGCTGCCCACTGAGTGTGACTTTCACCTGGCCGTTGCGTTGCCGAATAGAAGGTAGACTTCTCCGCGAAGCCGAGTCGCTTTGGAGTGAAGTGATCGTCGAGGATTTTGATTAATTTTACGTACTCCAATTCTTCCACCTTACTGGGCAATGCCAGGTCACTAGCTAACTTAAACGACGATTCGCTTAATGCACTTAATAAGATCGCTCTTCGCTTGACCGCGGACTTATCGGTTTGCTCATTTATGTCGTTGGCAATAAACCACTGACTTAGCCGAGATTTATAGCTGACCCAGTCCTGCGAAGTGTGATCAAAGGTCGAAAGAACGCCAAACGTTGCTCCCGTGGCCATAATTATATTTTAAACGCGAGTCCGAACGTCGCCACGTGTTAGATCTGCGCAAGGGGGTGCTACGGGAGGGTGCACGACCATCAAACAAGCGAGCTAGTTTAACACTGATTTATTATACTTATTGCATTCGAGAACAGGTTACAAACACAGCGGCGCGCAGTCACACATGCATACATATCTAACAGTAATAATATGTGAAAAATAAAAACGTTTATGAAAAAAAAATTTTTTTGGACACAATTTAAGAATCACCCAATTGCTCCTGTACTGTCGCATATAATAAATTTTTCTTTCTTCTCTGGGGTCTTTCTCTCATGCTGGAAAAACGCTCATATAATTCCACTTCCTAAAGTGTCTAATCCTTCCTCGTTTTCCCAATATTGACCTATTTCCATCTTACCAGTCCTTTCCAAGATAATTGAACACTTTGCTAATAGACGTCTCTCTTCTCATCTCAATAGACACAACCTTTTTAACCCTTTCCAATCTGGGTTCCGCCCCGGGCATAGCACCACCACTGCTCTTGTTAAAGTCACCGACGACATTCGCTTTAATATAGAAAATAAAAAGATCACCGTTTTGGTTCTCTTAGACTTTAGCAGCGCGTTCAATACAGTTGATTTCGACATTCTTCTAGCCTTTTTAAATCTTTTTAATGTTGCACCCACTTCATTGTCCTGGTTTCGCAGCTACCTCTTTGGGAGGCGTCAGAGGGTTCGAGTTGATGATAATCTTTCTGATTGGTGTGAACTTTCTTCTGGCGTCCCTCAGGGGGGTATTCTCTCTCCATTGCTTTTCTCCATTTTTATAAATAACATTACAAAGTCATTAAAATCTTCTTACCACCTTTACGCAGACGATCTGCAAATTTATTCAGCTGCCAACCTTGATGATTTCGATTCCCTCGTAAACCAAATTAACGCCGATTTAGATTCCGTCTGTTTGTGGGCTTCATCTTTCGGTTTAAAAGTCAACGCCATGAAGTCGCAAGCGATCGTTTTGGGTCCACATTACATCTCCATACTGTCTGAGCAGGTGGCACCTAGAATTTTCTTTGATGGTATACCAATTCCTTTCTCACCCACTGTTAAAAATCTAGGGGTCACCATGGATCAGACACTTTCCTGGGCGCCTTACGTCACTGAATTGAGCAAAAAGCTGTTTGGATCTCTCCATTCTTTAAGGCGCCTTCAGAACTTTCTTCCACTTGATACCAAAGCCATGCTGGCTCGGTCCCTGTTACTACCTTTACTCGACTACGGCGACGCTGTGAATCTGGACATGAGAGAAGAACTCCTGAACAAATTAGAGCGCTTAAGAATGTCTGTATAAGATTCATTTTCGGCCTACGGAAGTACGATCATGTGTCTTACTACCGTCAAAAACTCAATTGGCTTCCAATCCGCCGCCGTAGAGATCTTCACACCCTTTCTCTTCTCTTTAATGTTCTTTTTACACCTTCTTCTCCTTTATACCTCACTCAAAAATTTCAATTTCTGGCTGAAGGCAGTGGCCACCGTCTGCGTTCGAGCGCGAATTTATCACTTGCCATCCCTCCTCACAAATCTCGAGGATACAACAAGTCCTTCGCAGTGCGTCCAGTGAAGCTGTGGAATGAGCTGCCTGTTTCGCTCAGGCAGGCACAATCGGTTGCGTCGTTCAAGGAGAGGTTAAAGAAACTATGGTTATCTGATCCGACTGGCACCGTCCCACCTCCAACGGACTACCTGTAAAAGCGGGCGGAGCGGCGGGAAGCGCCGAAATTCTAAAACGTAACAAATATAAGAGCCTCGGTAGAGAGTACCATTTTGTACCATTTGGAGTTGAAACTCTAGGTCCATGGGGTCCCAGCGCGCGTAAGTTGTTCGCAGAAATCGCGAAGCGTCTGGTTGACGTAACTGGTGACCGAAGAGCTGGCGGCTACCTCGCACAACGTATCAGCATTGCGATACAGCGAGGAAATGCCGCCAGCATCCTTGGTACAATGCCTCAAGGGCCTATTTTATTAGATTTAAGCTAGTTATTAATTTCGTTTAGTAGTACCACTGTATATATTAGGTCCTTACCTATGAAATTGGCGTTTTTGTTCATAGATATAAGTCTGATCCTAGTTTTTTTTTTTTTACAAAAGTACATACACAATTACAATAAAACTACAGTGCACTCAATAAACAACGATTTTACATACAATTAATTGTTATTTTTTATTGTTAAGTGTTCAGAATTAAGCCTTGAAAATAGGTCTTTTCATGTGCTGTCGGTTCGAGTATTAAAATTACTTATATTTTTCTAATGGTACCAATTTTCAAGAAATGGAGATATTGAAAACATACCTTAAAGGTGTCAAAAATTACTGGAAAAATTTTGTTTGGTTTGAATTAGCCATCAAAAAAATATCCGCAAAATTAATTGTATGGAAATTCGTGTTTCGTTGAAATTCTCCGGACAAAACGCCAATTTCATAGGTAATGACCTAATATATTGTATGTAAATAAATGATTTAAAAAATCTGACAGATTAATTTGTCTATATTTCTAGTGTATAGTTGCTTTATATCGTTCTAATTCTTTCCAATTTTTAGTGTATTTTCCCCATTCCTTTTTGTGTAATATATGTATGTTTATCCTATACATTTTGTATGTATTTATATCCTTTATCTTTCTGGTACCTTGTTGTACATTTTGCTGCATTTGTCACCCTCTTTTCACTTTCTCCTCTCATCTACTCAAAGGTTAACTGGAAGAGATCCCTCAAAGGGATAAGTTCGCCTTTGTACTTCTTACTAATTGTATGTTATTTTTAATGTCTATTTGTACAATAAAGAGTTTACTACTACTACTACTACTTTAACTGATATGTGTTAACTTTTTAAATATTAATATTCACGCCATCTACTCGAGCATAGGCTGAAGGTTGTGGCGCCATCGCTCGAAAACATGGAACCATACCTTTGGCCTATAGTCGAGTAGATGGCTGAATATTAATATTTAATAAGTTAACACATATCACTGAAAGAATAAGGATGAAAGTCAAAAGATGGCAGTAAATTTACAGTGGCTACATAATTTACTTTGACAATCCGTCTCTATAGACTTTATTCTCTTTGCCCATAGTAAAAGTTGCTAGATAGGGTCTGAGAGGCAGAATCAGGCCAAAAAGGAGATGGCGAGACAACCCGAGGGACTCATTTTGTGGCGACATGCACAAAGCCGAGACGAGTAGCAGAAAACTGGAGGTCTCTGCCCAGCAGTGTGACAAATACTGGCTTTATAAAAAAATATATACAATACATAGGTCACTAGATAAGTTTTGCAATAGGCCAATATGAAACAAAGAAGTGGCCTATCACATATACTTTCTAATACTATATGTCCATAGACGATGATTGGCCAGAAAACATTTACTTTCTTTTTAAATTTACTGAGAAATAAAACATTTATTTACATACAATATATATACAGTGGTACTACTAAACGAAATTAATAACTAGCTTAAATCTAAAATAGGCCCTTGAGGCATTGTACCAAGGATGCTGGCGGCATAAGTTTTAAATTTACTTATTAAAAAAAAGATTTTAACTTTTAAAACGTCGGTGTGGCCTAAAGACGATTTACGAACATTTTATGCAAACATTTTATTTCATACAAAGTATATATTGTTTAATAAGTTAATTTAAAAAGAAAGTAATTGTTTCCGGCCAATCATTGTCTATGGAAATATAGTTTCAATAAGTATAGGTGATAGGCCTCCTCTTTGTTTAATATTTTGTTTATTACAAAACATATCTAGTGACCTATTTACGTATTAAATTAAGATGTGATTTGAAAGTTGGAATGTGTCTCTTGGCCGTGGCATCGTGTTGTAGGTGGTAGGTGTTATATCCGTGGCAAATCCGCCGCTGTCTCGCCGGACTGTTGTGAGATAAAATGTGAAATTGGTTCTGTTATTAGACACATTTCTTTATTATTAGTTTTCTTTAGAGGATTTCGTAAGTAGATAGGTACATTCAGCACCAGTAGCTGAGCAGATGAGATGTTTAATAGTTGTTCATGGTGCGCGCGGGCAAGCCGTAAGCTTGTTGACCAACGACATCATGGTAAGTATTACATAAAATCCCGTGTCACTAAAATAGAACAATGCGTGTTTCTAATCCGAAATGGTTGTATCTAAAATATATTCTAGCTTGTAAGAGGCGAGGAATCCAGCGGAGCGGGTGAATGACGGACGTTTTTAATTACTGGCCAGCCCTTTGATCCTCCCCCGCCCTTGGAGTGTATTAGCGCGGAAGGTTCTAGTTGCAATAGCATTGCTGCCGACTATATTTTTAGAGGTCATGGGGTATCCCACAAAACCGGGCAAGTGCGAGACGGACTCGCGCACGAAGGGTTCCGTACTATAATGCAAAAAACGGCAAAAAAAACGGTCACCCATCCAAGTACTGACCCCGCCCGACGCCCAAGTAGCATTGCAAGCTGTATATAAGCTGTATTAAAGTTTATTTGTATACTATAAGCTGTACAACTGTGTAATGTAATGTATTGTACTTAATTTAAGTATTCGATTGCCTGTAACGACATACCATGTAATGCACATATTACTTTATGGTGAATAAATGAAAATGAAAAAAAAAAATACAGTTAGGCTGTATAAAGGCTGTATAAGCGCTTATACAGCCCTTATAAGTAAAAAAAGGGCCCAAATTATACAGCCTTTGGCCTTATTAGAGCTGTAGAGTAGCTGTATAAGCAATACATAAGCTGCATAATAGCTGCATTACAGCTATATTTCGGTGTAACAGGAAAGCTTAACACTACAGATAATCTCTTATAAGTACGATATAAGAATATAAGTTTTAAATGAGTTATAAGAAAGAATTACAAGAGAATAATAATCATTTAAGAAACTAAAATGTCTTAATCTTGTCCATTCGTAATATAGTAATGGCGACAATAAAGTGTTATAGTGGATGGTAAAAGTAAAAGTAAATATTATACAGGACTTGAATGGAATATTACATTATTGGTAAGTGCGGATTATTATTTATTGTGAACCTGTGTATCTTTTCTGGCAAAATATTTACGCGCCTGCAAAATAATAAAGAGAAACCATAAGGAAAATATCAAAAATCGGTAAAGTTACTGTTTGTTTTTAAGGTTAGAGTATCAAAAATATTTATAAATATTAATTCTAAGGCTAAACAATTTATTTTAGCTGGTAATCATAACACGGCGTTAGTCTGCTAAATATTTGCAAGTATTTCTTTAATTATATTTACAAATACGTTTTTATTTTTATTGTAAAATGGCGACAATTTTTAAACAGCCTACAGGATAGTTGGAGAGCATTATAATCTTAGTAGCTGTGCTGTGTAATAAATGGAGTGTCTTTTACAGCTTTTGTAATTAAAACAGCTTTATAATAGAATATTTGTATTCGTTTGGCTGTATTTCGGTTCTCCGTACATAAGTTATAATTCTCTTTAGAGATCTGTATAACAAATAAAAAACCTGTAGGTACTGTAACTGTCATATATTCCTTTAGTTTTATAATACACTTATTTTCAGAAATCATTACACTACTATACTTATACGAGTGTAAAATTACGAAAAAAGATTGTTATAAGCGACTCTATCAGTAATACAGAAAAAAGCTGTACTATAGCTGCCATTTATTCATTTGGTTTTATAATACCCTTACAGACAGAAGTTATACAACTACTATTCTTATAGGAGAGTAAGATTACGCCATAAGAAATAGCTTTAAAACGGGGTTGACAGATACATTTGTACAGCTACAAGTGCCAAGTGATACTACAATACAGCCTGTATACAGCTTTTACGATAAAATTAGCTTGTAGTGTTTTACAACACTTAATGTTTTAAAACGGAGTTGACAGATACTTTTGTACAGCTAAAAGTGCCATGTGTTGCTACAATACAGCCTGTATACAGCTTTTACGATAGAATTAGCTTGTAGTCTCTCACAACACTTTTAGTTTTATAGTAGATTTTTTATATTCTGATAAAGCACCCCATGCTTCCGCAGAATCCTTTATAATGATTTTATACAGCTTGAGCTGTATAATGTCTGTAAAGTACCTTTTATACAGCTTAAATCTTCTCTGACACTCTTATACGTCCCTTAAATCACTCTAAGTTCTTAATTGGCTGCTATATTGATGTTGCCGACACTTCCATGCTACTTGGGCGTTGCTTAACTTCGGTCAAAAATCACGTTTGTTGTATAGGAGCCCCATTTAAATCTTTATTTTATTCTGTTTTTAGTATTTGTTGTTATAGCGGCAACAGAAATACGGTTCGTGAGATACAGCCTGGTGACAGACGGACGGACGGACGAACGGACAGCGGAGTCTTAGTAATAGGGTCCCTTTGGGTACGGAACCCTAAAAACCACAAAAACAAGTGTCAAAGTGACGTTTTTGTATGTAGAAACGTCAATTTTGACACTTGTTTGACACTGACATATCCGATCCATATCATTTCAATATCTAGTATTTGACGTACCTCATTGTTCGAATACGGCTGTATGGCGGGGGCGCGACGCGTATGGCAGCTGCCTTAATAACTTGCAGAAATCTGTATTATATATGTATATGTATGTATTATATATGTATGAATTACCGTTGAAATTAATGCTAAGTTATCATTCCAAATATCGCCTTAAAAATATCCAGGATATTTATTTTATTTTATTTAAACTTTATTGCACAAAGTATATACAAAATGTACAAATGGCGGACTTAATGCCAAATGGCATTCTCTACCAGTCAACCATAGGGCCAAACAGACATCTACAATTGGTGCAGAGAGAGAAATATACCTATTCAGTGAATATAAAAAAAGCAAACTATACATATAAACTACATAAATAAATAAAATATATATAAACTACTACATATTTATACAATACATACTATAAATATAATAATGATGGATATTATTCGAACTCTTGTTTTAGCAAATGCTTACGCAACAACCGCTTAAAAGAAAACTTACTTGGAGCTTGTCTAATATTTAGAGGGAGTGAATTCCAAAGACGACTAGCCTGGACGGCGAAAGAATTAGTCATAAAACCAGTACGGTGAGAAGGTATGGTCAGTTTGAGAACGCGGGAGGTACGCAGCTCACATCCTGGACGAGGAGTATCGAAGACGAATTTACTTTTGAGATATCCAGGAGCAGAAGGCTCAAACAGGATCGAAAATAGGATACAAAGGATCCGAAAGGACCTACGACGACGGATGGAGAGCCAGTTGAGCTGCCGGCGGTAAAAGGAGACATGATCGTATTTACGAAGTCCAAATATAAATCTAATACAGTTATTGAGTAGACGGTCTAGTTTATTGAGTGATTCCTGAGTGGCATTAGTAGTACACACATCCCCGTAATCAATTATTGGTAACACTAAGGACTGCACTAACATTTTTTTCGTGCTTACAGGCAGAAAGTTTTTAAATTTATATAGAGTTCTAAGTGTACCTGTGACCTTCCGACTTGTCTCCGAGAGCTGACCAGACCAGGAAAGGTTGGAATCTAAAACTAATCCGAGATTCTTAACCCGACTGCTCACCGGAATTACAGTATCCTCAAAAAGGATCGGAGCAACAGGTACTGTACTCAACCTAGACATTTGCCACTGGCTACCTAAAATTATGGCTTGGCATTTAGCTGGATTTACACAAATGCCAAAGCTAGCAGACCACTCGGCGATGTAATCCAAGTCAGCATTTATGGATGAGATAGCCGTGTTTATATCTTCCACGTCAACTTGCGCGTACAGCTGAAGATCGTCTGCGTACAAATGGTAAGAGCATCGAATCTTGGCCGTAATAAGATTAATAAAAATTGAAAAGAGAAAAGGAGAGAGAATACCGCCTTGAGGTACTCCAGTACTCAGTTCAGACCAATCAGATAACGAGCGGCTGGCACGGACTGCCTGGGCTCTATCGGAAAGATATGAAAAGAACCACTTTGTGGCATCTGAAGAAACCTGCAAATGAGTAAGAGTAGCCAAAAGTAGGTCATGGTCTACCGCATTAAAGGCGTTGGAGAAATCTATCAGCACTAACACCGTAACTTTGGAAGATTCCATACCGAGTCTTATGTCCTCTGTAACTTTAAGTAGAGCGGTGGTGGTGCTGTGTCCAGACCGGAAACCAGACTGCAGCGGTGAAAGGAGACTGTTGCTATGAACAAAGTGTGAGATCTGTTTGTGGGCCGCGGCCTCCAGTATTTTGGACAGAAACGGGAGAATAGATATGGGACGAAAGTGGCTAAGTGAGCTCGGATTATTAATTTTGGGGAGTGGGATGACAAACGCCTTACGCCAGCATGATGGGAAAACGCCAGTGAGTAGAGAAGTATTGACTATGTGAGCAATAACTGGCAAGACGCTGTCCAGAATGTGAATAATCATAATCAACATAGATTTAGTAATATCTTGCAGCATGTCAATTGAATGTCCTGCAATCCTGCAGACTGCATTGCTATACAAGAAAAGGATATATAAAATTTTGAAGTTTCCTGCGGCAATGTAGCGTTGCAGTATAGGTACATTGCTGCCGACTGCTTAGCTGTAGGAAACCTAAAATCCTATACTATGTCAGAATCTTGATCGATAATTGACGTTTCTAGGATCAGTGCACTGCAGTGCTGTTGCAACCGGAATGTAACCTTTACACGGCCAGTTTCTGATGTCATGACTACGGGACGTGTGCGGTGATTTATTACTGGTGGCTTCATAAGGATCAGAGCAGTGATTATAATTGCCTACAGAACATATCGCCGCCGGTGTCCAGTATGTCAGAGGGGGAGGCCTCCAGGGAGGGGAGGGCTCCAAACCAGCAGGGGCCCGATTCAGATGTAACAACTTGTTACGGTTTTCAAATCAAATCAAATCAAATATTATTTATTATCAGGCAACTAAGGCCCATAGATACATACCTTACAAACTAACATACATACAATAGTAAAATCTTACAAGCTAAAAATTATTTTGGCGACACGGCGTTTTCAGTTGTGTCGCATGTTCCGGTGAAGGATTTGGCAGATTCCCACGGAACCGCCGAAACACCACACCCTTCGGCCAGAACCTCGGTTTTGAACTGGGCATTTCTCAGGAGGGCCATTTTTACGTGTCCGGGGCAATAAATGATTGAATTTACTGTTCAATAAATCTGAATTAATTTAGGCATGATCTTCAGCCTATGTTCTGTCTAGGACACTATCAAATTATTTATTTATTATTTATATAATACAAGAAGAAAAAATTCAAATGCCAAAAATGATGTTCGGTGGGAGTGTCCCGCACCCAGATTTTATGAAACAAAAAATTATTACTCAAGATGGGGCATTAGATCGCAGTTATTATGGGTATTCACGCATAAGGTATTAGTTAACTTATCATATTCTTTATATCACAATAATGTGTTTGCTCAACTCATTGAATAAAACCAAATTTACAATGTGTCCCGGGCTAGTGCCTGATTTCGGTGTAATTTGCAAAACATGTCGGTACTCCTTCAAAGTTGTAAACCAGGAACTCAGTGTCTCAAACATAGTATGCTTTAGTTGTGCCTTAACCGTTGAATAGAGTAGAGGTACAGTCACAGTATATTAAAGTGATTTTTTAAAGGTTTCACCGTCCTTCGGTGGGTTTGGTTCTATGTTTTTTTGAGATCGGTGGTGCAATTTACTCCGAAAGTTTCAGTGCATTTATCGTTATGCAAGTGCTTAAGAAATCCTCGAAAGTACGTAAATCCATCATTATTACATCTCCTTTGTATCACTCATGCTATTTCTGTAATTGCTAAAAAGCGATTAATTTTGACATCACTGGTGTTGATTTCCTTGGATTCGGTGGATTTTTTGACCACCGATATCAAAAAAGTGATCACTGAATTCAAATCCTGCTTTGTAAACTAGCTTGTTGTACTAATTTATCACACCTAAAAAGTGCAAGATACGTTGTATAAACGTAAAATTATGTTTGTAAGTAAATTAAGTCATAATAGGTACAAAAAATCACTAGTTTACTATGAGTAGTTTTTTAAACCAGACGTGTGTTGAAACTTGTAGACCCAATGTTTCTTTCTCTGTCTTGATGTTCTCTTCAAACCAATGAAGTAAATTATGTTAATTGTCCTCTGTATCACCTGAGGCCCTACACCTCGATAACTTTTAACGTGTCAGCCATGTTAAATGAATGCAGATCCCACTTCTTTTACAATAACTTGTGTATGTAAGTATTATGCACCCAAGGGACGGGATGTTCAGAACAAGGGATTAAAAATAAAGTGGCCTTCTAATGTCGAGATCGCTTCAAAGGCACTGAGCGTACCTTACTGATCGATATTTCTAAAGGATAGCCATAGACACAAATTGAACATAGCAAATGTTTTAACAATCCTCAATGTCTTACGTCTTTATGTCTAAATATAGGAGTTACAAATTAGCTCAAGTGTTTCAGAATGCTGGAGATCTCCAGCACCCTCAAATAATTAACAGGTTATTAGATCTTCAAGCATTAGTCGACCACTTCAAATAGTTTTAAATTGATGGAGTTCACGCTTTAAAACTCTGTTATTCAAAAATACTTGTTTTCCGTATTGCATCACATTGCTTTATAAGTGCATTAAATATTTTTTGGAGCATTGAACACCACTCAAAAGTTTCTTGTTTATCGAGTGTAGGTAACATAAGTTTCTTTTTGATGCGTGTGCGGTCGGATTGTGTGAAACAAACATCTTCTCCTTTATGGCACTAATGTGCGAATTTGTGGTCGACATGTCTGAAACTCGTTCCAGGACCATACATCGCCCACCACCCTATTATATGAGAGGACAGTCAAATAGTGTGGGATATCTTCTAGAGATGTTGTTTTACAAGCCGTAATTAGGTTATTTTAAAATCTTGGGTCTATATCTATTAAATTTATGTAAGCTTTTGAGATCATTAGCCTTATTACATCGCTTATAATCAAATAAGAATGAAAAATATGATTAAAATGTAATATGATTGAGATATAAAATTGAAATGTGATTTTTGTGTATGCATTATTGAATTCGGTGACGCCAATTGATTTCAGTGCCTGCACATGATTTCGGTGTTTTTTCAATCTCAAATATCTTAAAAACTATAAGGTTCTAATGGAGGCCTCCACTACCAATATTTTTTATTCTAAGGCTAGATTTTAGGAAATAAAGTCGCATATCAAATAAGTTAAAAAAAAATTTGGCACCGAAGTCAGGCACCGAAGGTCATCTCTGAGAAACGCCCAACTAGTCTTGATTGGCCCGCATCTTATGCACGACACACTTCATTTCGCATGCACCAATCAGCGTGAGTGGTCGTGAAGGTCGTAAGAGCAATCAATCAATCAATTATCATTTATTTCGAACAAAAGTCCATGTGTGTTAGTAACATACTAATTTTACTTAAATCTAAAACGTAACAAATTATTAAAAAATCTCGTCTTGTCGCCTGCAACGATTCTTACAAACCGTGTTACAACACCTAACAATGCAGCAACCCACCTAACAGCAGACCTAAGAATGGTAAGATGGCAACAAATTAGCATAATTTCCTGTCGTATACTGATTGTTTATCAGTAAGTTCATTGACCCTGTCATCTGTTTAGGGTTGGCACAAAGAACTTTTAGCATGAATGTTTAAACGGCTATTTGAAAATGGTTACACATATTTGCATAGTATATATGGGGAGAATATAGTACTAATGCTAAACTATCTCCCATTTCCGGAAAGGCCCATGGTCGTGTTCCACCCTGTATAGGTATTGTTGCGGTCCTAATGTACGTGTTATCAGTGCTTGTCATTTTTAATGGGCCATTATCGCGGATTACTTACGTCTTTTTTGCTCGTATGTAAATAATGTTTGTGAACTTATACTATTGTCATTTTCTACTCGTAACACGTTACCCTCTCGCATTGCTTCCAGTGCGACTAAGAGCTTTTTCACATTGTCCGATCCGATATCGGACAGCGTCCGATTTTTGATACAACTTTTTAAGCCGCATATTCCTCTAAAATCCATTTTTCTCTATTTTAACTGGTTCACAAAAAGTTAAAATCAGCTATGTAAAATAATACTCATATAATGCGCCGTTATAGCCACACAAAATGCGCTAAATGTAAAAAAAAAACATAGCGGTTTTTAGAAATTGCGCCTTTTTGTAACACATTGCGGATAATCGGTACTAATCAGCTAAGTGCTTTATCAAAATTATATTTGTAGGGACACATTGTAACAGGAATGCTGACAACGCATTCTAGATACGACCTGCCCGGTAGTTCCCAAACGTGTAAGCGTACTTGTAAATTACCTTTGGTCCGTGTTAGAATAGATAGTTAAACGCAAACTATAGCAACACAGTTTTGACATGTATGTGTCACATCTCTATTTAAAAATAAATCTCTTCTTGTCTATGTCTTACATCCGATGGTTTCATTTCGCATTTTCCTAAGCCCTTAAATATTAATTAAAACATTAATCTGCTTAATATTAGAGGTTTCTAAGAGGTTATGGGCTATTTTTACCTCAAATAATTAAAATTAGTGTTTTACCGATAAGTTTCGCGGCTCAGTTGTCAAAAAAGGTTAACTTAACCTCAAAGTGCCCATGCGCTGTGTGGCAAGTTTTTATCTTTTCAGCAATTTCAGCCTAAATTATCATTGAATCATGTCTGCGCAAATATCAATGGGCACAATTGAGAAGTTAATTGGCAGAGAAAATTACCCGACATGGAAATTTGCGGTCCAAAATTACTTGGAACATGAGGACTTGTGGGAGACTATCGAACCAAGTGCCGGTTATGTGGCAAACGTCAAGAAGGATACAAAAGCAAAGTCGAAGATAATACTTCTGATTGATCCTATTAACTACGTCCATGTACAGGAGGCGACCACGGCGAAACAGGTATGGACAAAATTAGGACAAGTGTTTGACGACTCCGGGCTCAGTAGAAAAGTAGGTTTATTACGAGATCTGATTTCAGCCAAGTTGGAGGACAGCTCTGGTATTGAAGAGTACGTAAATAAAGTAATGACAACAGCTCATAAGCTTAGAAATATTAAATTTGTAGTTGAAGATGAGTGGCTTGGTACTTTGCTGCTCGCTGGTCTTCCTGATGTCTACAAACCGATGATCATGGCTATTGAGAGCTCAGGTGTGTCCATTACAGCTGATTTTGTAAAAACAAAGCTGCTCCAGGAGGTGAAAACTTCAGATTCTGCAGCGTTATATGTAAACCATAATAAAACTAAAAATATACCTAAGTCTCAGAAAAGTTCACATGGAAATCAACAAAAGAAGGGGCCTAGATGCTATAATTGCAATAAATATGGCCATTTTAGCAGTAACTGTCACTTCCAGAAGAAAAATAAAACAAATACCCAAAATAATGGTTATTTTGCCGCTTTTTCTGTTGCAGACAATTTGGATGAGAACCGCTGGTATATCGATTCTGGCTGTTCTTACCACATGTGTAGGGACAGAAACTGGATGTACAATGTTACTTCGTCAACAGTAAGTAGCATTAAGGTGGCAGATAAGGAGACTTTAAAAGTGGAAGGATGTGGCAACGTGAACTTACAAATAAAAGACTCCGAAGGCAAACCTCAGACAATTCAGGTTAGAAATGTGTTATATGTACCTACTCTGGCTACTAACTTACTTTCTGTAAGTGAGATGACAAATAATGGCTGTGTGCTTCATTTTGAAAAAAATGCCTGTATAGTTTATCAAAATAAAAGACTGATCATGACAGCTTATAAGTGCAATAACATGTATCTTTTAAAAGAAATTTCTGTAGCACCGGCATTTTTATCAACCGTTGAAGAACAAGATATAAATATTTGGCATCTTCGAATGGCTCATCTGAACTTCACAGATTTACAAAAAATAGTTGATTGTACAGAGGGTGTTAAATTATCAAAAAAAGGCAGCCAAGTCTGTACAACCTGTATGGCAGGTAAAATGAAACGACAACCATTTAAAAATATTGGAACCAGGGCTACCGAACCTTTGCAACTAATTCACACAGATGTTTGTGGACCGATGGAAACTAGCTCTATAGGGGGTTCCAAATATTATGTCAATTTTATTGATGATTATAGTAGGAAAGTTTATGTTTATTTTATGAAAAACAAGTCTGAAACTTTACAGAGCTTTAATGATTTTAAGAATCTAGTGGAAAATGAGACTGGAAAGAAAATAAAAATGATCCGTTCTGACAATGGAACAGAATACATTAATAAGGAATTTAAATTATTTTTGAATAAATTCGGCATACAACATCAAACAACTAATCCTTACTGCAGTGAACAGAATGGGATGGCCGAAAGGATGCACCAAAATCTGGTGCAAAAAGCTAAATGTTTGATTCTGAATTCCAGGTTAGAAACAGCATTTTGGGCCGAGGCAGTATCTACAGCTGCTTACATAATTAATCGGTCACCAACCAAAGCTCTGGACTACAAGACACCATATGAAATGTGGTTTGGTAAGAAGCCTAATATTGATAATTTAAGAATATTTGGTTGTCAAGCCATGGTTCATGTGCCTAAAGAAAAAAGACAAAAATGGGACCCAGAGGCGGTCAAAATGTTATTCGTCGGATACTGTGAATACACTAAGGGATACAGATTTTATGATTTAAAGCAGAGAAGAATATACAAAAGCAGGGATGCTGTTTTTCTTGAGCACACAGTTCAAAATAATAGTGTTATTGTACCATTATCAGAACTGCAGGAAGAGGAGACCGAAGACTTGTCTCAAACAGCTGATACTTCTAGTGAACCTTCTGACACATCTGAGCCTCAAAATTCAGCCGATACAACTCTAAATGGGAGCCTTAAAAAAGAATTATCTGAAGATGAGGATACTTACTTTACTGATAATGCCGATGAGGAGTACATACCAGATGAAACACTAAGTGATGAATTATCTCGTAAAATGATGCTAAGGCCAAGAAATAATAAGCCTGTTACCTACTTATGTCGAGAAAGCACGAGTGGTTCAAACCAAGCAGTAGCTTTTTTTGCAAAAGAGCCAGAAACACTGAAGGAAGCTCTTTCAGGCCCAAATGCAAAAGAATGGAAAAATGCCATGAGTAATGAATATGAGTCACTCCTGCAAAATAATACATGGACGTTAGTACCCTTACCAGAAGGCAAAAGAGCCATTCCGTGTAAATGGGTCTTTAAAATAAAGACTGATGCCAAGGGTGAGATTGTACGATACAAAGCAAGACTGGTCATTAAAGGTTTCATTCAGAGAAAAGGAATGGAATATAATGAAATATTTGCTCCGGTTGTTCGTCATACTTCAATCAGATATTTATTAGCATTGGCAGTCAAGTACAATTTATTCATTGAACAAATGGATGCAGTTACGGCCTTCTTACAAGGGGATATAGATACAGAAATATACATGTACCAACCACCATCTTATGAACATGGAGAAGAAGTATGCAAGTTGAATAAATCAATTTATGGTCTGAAGCAGGCGAGTCGACAATGGAACTTGAAGCTTACATCTGTGTTAAAGGAATTGGGACTGAAAAGTTCATCAGTGGACCCTTGTATATTTTACAAAACAATTGAAGGAAATATTTTAATTGTACTCATTTATGTTGATGACATATTGATTTTTTATAACAATGAACACATGGGTCAAGAAATAAAAAAACAATTAAAAAGTAAATTTGATATGAAGGAACTTGGTTACATACATCATTTTGTCGGTTGGAGAATTGAACAAAACTCGTCTAGAAGTGAAATTTATATTAGACCGCTTACATAGAGAAAATTCTGCAAAGATTCAAGATGACAGATTGTAATCCGGTGCATTCACCATGTGACCCTAGCATTAAATTGATCAGCACAGAAGATGAAAAAAATATACTTACAAACATACCTTACCAAGAAGCAATTGGAAGCCTGTTGTATTTATCCCAAGGGACCAGGCCGGATATATGTTTTATAGTAAACAAATTAAGTAGCTTTAATAACAAGCCCGAACAGCAGCACTGGCTAGCTTTGAAAAGAGTGCTGCGATACATTAAAGGTACTAAGGAAATGAAATTAATATATAGCCAAAATACTGAAGAAAAAAGAACAACTGGTTACTGTGACTCTGACTGGGCTTCAGACATTAACAGCCGAAGATCTTGCTCCGGCTACACTTTTTTGTTTCAGGGTGCAGCAATATCATGGCGTTCTAAACGTCAAAACACCATTGCGCTTTCAACCATGGAAGCAGAATTTATGTCGCTTGCTGCTGCCATACAAGAAGCAATGTGGCTCCGATACTTGGAGTCCGAATTACATCATGATGTTGGAACATCATCGATTAATAATATAGCTAGTAGGTAATAAACAATAATGTTGCTTTATAATATTATGATTGTAGGGTTGAGTAGCTTTTTTTTTTTTTTATATTATATGTATTTTGTACCTTAGACATTTTTTAGTTTAATCTTAAGGTTATTTGAACTGTACTATATGTATTTTAGGAATAAGGACATTGTATACCGTAAACCGGTTGATTGTGACACTCTCTAATCAAATAATATTGTAACATCTGTATACTGACATTGCACAATCTGACAATAAATGATTACTTACTTACTTACTTACTTATCGACTGTTATATATTGTGATAATCAAAGTGCCATTAAATTTGCAGGTACAGAATCCTATTGTGCCCGCAGCAAACATATAGACATCAGGTACCACTTTGTCCGAGAGAAAGTAGCTAAAAAGGAAATAGAAGTCATCTATCTTGGAACTGAGGACATGGTGGCTGATATCCTGACCAAATCCACTTCACAAGTGAAAATTCAAAAATGTTCCAGTGCCATGGGTTTGCGCTTAAAGGGAGGATGTTAGAATAGATAGTTAAACGCAAACTATAGCAACACAGTTTTGACATGTATGTGTCACATCTCTATTTAAAAATAAATCTCTTCTTATAAACTGAAATAAATGTCATATACTAAGAAAAAGTGACCAAGGCTAGGGGGCGCCACAAGCCTTCAGTAGGAAGTGCATATACTTGGAAAATTTGACTAATGTCGCTGTGGCCCGGTGGCCGAGTGGTTCAGGCACCTGCCGCGATAGCAGAGGACGCTGGTTCGATTCCAGCCTGGGGCACTGGAGGCCTTGGTCACTTTTTCTTAGTATATGACATTTATTTCAGTTTATAATTTATATAGTAGTGTTTCTACTTGATAAAAACAAATTAAAATATTTTCTGAAAAATAATTTAATTTGTTCAAATACTTCATAGTAAATCTCTTCTTGTCTATGTCTTACATCCGATGGTTTCATTTCGCATTTTCCTAAGCCCTTAAATATTAATTAAAACATTAATCTGCTTAATATTAGAGGTTTCTAAGAGTCCGTTTTCATAACTATGGTTTTCGTAGGTAACTGGCTGCCAAAGAAGATTAATTTTTCCTATTTCATAATTAATTATCAAACAAGAATTTACTTTCTGGTTTCGTAATCGAGTTTCGTAACTGGATATGAAATAAATAAAAAAATTCTGTTTTCGCCTGGATTGACTACGAAATATGAATTATTTTTCTTCCATATTATATATATCGTCGTCTAGTACCCACAACACCAGCCTATTGAGCTTACCGTGGGACTAGGTCGATTTGTGTAAAATTGTCCTAATAATATTTATTTATGTTTTTTTTTATAAAATGTTAATTTTAGAACATGTCATGGATCGGACAATGTGAAAATACTCCAACGCTTTAGCCCATTTGTGCACTATAACAGCAGTAACAGCACCAAGTTACAGTATATCCACTTTGCTGCGATGTTTAATTCATATCGCATAATCTAGTTTCTGCTCGAGCGCAGACGAGAGGGAATAAGTTACCGTGGCCGCAAAAAGCCAACGTTAATGCGTTAGGGATTCATGGCCACTACACTATCCAAATTCCTGCAAGAACTGACTGTAGGAGTCTTAGTTCTTCGTCGGTTGGTTTACGTTCAAGCGAGTGGCTTCCCGATATCTTCTCGCTTCCCGCAAAGCTTTCACTCCAACTTGGTGTTTAAATAACGAAAGTTCTTTCATTTGCCGCGTCTCCGCGTCGTTCGTTAGGACCATTCTACTTTTTAGTTCCGAAGATTTATGTAGCTCGGATTTGTGTTATTTGAAAATTTCGACTGCATTTTTAGATTTTTATTGGCACAATCCATTTCAAGTTATTCTATAAATCAGATAACATTCAATCATTTTGTTAGTTCATACCAACTCAATGAGCCAATTGGTTGTACAGTCGCCATCAGATATATCGGAGCGGCCGAGGTGCTCAAAAATATCTGAACACGCATTTTAACGCGTCGACAATAGAGCCGTGATAATTTAGAGCACCTTGGCTGCTCCGATATATTTGATGGCGACTATACCTATGTACCTATAAGCAGCTATAAGTATGTTATATTGTAGTAGTTAGTTGTACAGTAAAGCCGAAACGACATCGTTTATACTGCCCATGACGCATAACAGCCGTCGGCAGTTACTTAACTTTTTACTATAAGTAGGTACCGAGAAACACCGCGAGAATAAGTAAATCATTCCAGCCTAATGGATGAACCTGATCTTCAACAGAAGGACATGATGCCACGATCCTCAGCATTGAGGGACCGACTGAAGAAGAAGAAATCATTCAAATCATTCTGGTTTTTTAACTCTTATAACAGATTGATAGGGCACACCAACACCTATTAGTCATTCGATTTGAAACCTTTATCGCGGGAACAATTTCAAATAAATAGGCAGCTAATTGATTTACCTACGTATTGAAAAGGAAATAGCCCCAAAGTCGGCTTATTCGGCCCCGGGGCTTCAAGTTTCACTCCACGGAGCGCCTAGCCCCCCATCAACAACTAATTACCTGCTGGAACAATTCCGGGAACTTGCGATAACAAAGCAAGTTTATAATGATTGTAGCGCCGCGCCGCGTGCTGTCGACAGCTCCGATAAACCGTCATTTTAAAATATCAAACCGCAATATCTCCTTTCGCGACAAAATATGAGCGCGATTAGAACTGAGACTCGATTAAATAAAACACTTTTACGATTAAATTTGTAAAAAAAAATCATATAGACATACTCGTATTACTAAATACTCTTATTTGCGCGGAATTTTCAAGAATTAAGAGTACTGAGTATCGGAGGCGTATCTTGAATTTAATAACGGGTTATGAATTTGACCTGGATTTGTTTGACTTTTCTGGCTGAAGAACTTTTGCCACTGACAGATCATATATACATATACTACAGGCTTTGTGGTAATCTCCTTAACCGCGTTAACCAAATTCGCGACTTAGGTATCATTCTCGATGACCGACTAACCTTCACATCACATATTGATAGTGTAATCAAACGAGCATTTAGAAGTCTAGGTTTCATAAATAGAATTACAAAACCATTCAAAAAAATTATCACTCTTAAAATCCTATATTTCGCTTTCGTTAGATCTATTCTAGATTTCGGATGTGTAATCTGGAGCCCGTATTACAAACACCATATCGATCGTATCGAAAAAGTGCAAAGAAAATTTATTAAAATATTAAATTATCGACACAATCGTCCCAATGACCATTATGCCCATTCTTTGACACACTACCAACTCACAAGTCTTGCAAACCGCCGCAAGCTGTTCGATATATCCTTCCTCTACAAAATTGTCAATAACGAAGTTGACTGCCCTTTATTACTCTCTAAATTAAACTTCATCACTAAAGCCAGACTTCCCGCTCGCCCCAACCGTAACCTTCATATGTTCGTACCACCCATTCGTCGAAAGAACTACACTAGAAACAGTTTTATTCCCCGTATTATGTATCTTTACAACAAAGAATTCAACGAAATAGATCCTTTCAATACCACTCTTAGAGGGTTGAAAAACAAAATTAATAATAAATTAAATAGTTACGATTAATACAATCAAAAGTGAGTAATAATAATGTATAACATAAGTACCAGTAACACGCTAGATATAAGTAGGTAGTAAACAATTGTACTTCTTCTTATAGTTTAAGTTAAATAATTCAGGTCCGTTGCAACAACAATATTAACTATAATCTATAACGTTTTCGGCACTGTATTGTCAATCTTATATGTAATAGTTTTCAATGTATCTTTTTTGTAATGACTGTTTGTGCCAAAATAAAGAGAAAAAAAAAAAAAAAAAAAAAAAAAATATCCATAACAAATCCAGATCAAATATCGACAACGAGATCGGACAAATTTGCGACATTGCTCGCAATAATGTAGACATGACTCCAAAATTGATTAAATAATTAATCATTTAATTAATTTCTTACCTGAGGTTTAATTTTGATTCCTAATCAATAAATAACACAAAGATTTCTTATAATGTAAATTTATTAAAGAAAATAATCAGCATGTTTTTAAAATTTTCTGTAGGTACTCATTTTTTATATCAAAAATATATTTAAATTATTTAAGTGCTATTTAAGGAAAAGTCCTGGGCCGGATGGATTGCACAACTTCTGGCTAAAATGGTTCCGATGCTCACACTCCTGCTTGGCAGCACAATTTCAACAAGCTCTCGAGCTTTTTTCTCCCCCACCTTCCTTAACAACTGGTGTCACCTTCCTGCTCTATAAGTCCGGTAGTACCACGGAAGCGAAGAACTACAGACCCATCACATGCTTGCCTACACTCTACAAGCTCCTTACATCCATTTTGAGAGCAAAAATCAACGCGCACATTGTCGCAAACAATATTTTGGCCTCTGCTCAAAATGGATGTAGGGTTGGGTCCCGTGGTACTAAAGAGCTCCTCCTCATAGACATGACCATCTGCCAACAAATCCGGCGGAACAGGGGGGCCCTCTCAGCAGCCTGGATTGACTACAAGAAGGCCTATGATTCGGTGCCTCACTCATGGCTGGAGAGGGTCTTAGAGCTGTATAAAGTTGATACAGCTTTAAGAGCCTTTCTAAGCGCGTGTATGAGGCAATGGACCACAGTCCTTCGTCAACCAGGAGGCGGGGATGAGAGCCCTGGCCCGCAGGATTTTATAAGGATTGAGCGAGGAATATTTCAGGGTGATAGTCTGAGTCCTCTGTGGTTCTGCCTAGCTCTGAATCCTCTCAGTACCTTGCTGAAGGATTTAGAACTAGGTTGCCGGCTTCGGAGAGGGGGTGAAGTCATTTCTCACCTTCTGTACATGGATGATATCAAATTATTTGCACCAAATAGCCAAGACTTGGTGGAGCTACTGAAAACTACCGAAGTCTTCAGTAATGCCATCAACATGGAGTTTGGTGTCGATAAATGTGCGGTTATGCATGTACAGCGGGGGAAAGTTGTAAATTCAACAAATTTACAACTTTCTGAGACAATGTCTTTCAGATCCATCTCTGAATCAGAAACCTACAAATACCTTGGCATGTCACAGTCGTTGGGTATTGAGGAAGAAGGTATTAGACGGTCGGTGAAGGAGCGCTTTTTCAGTCGGCTCACAAAAGTCCTTAACAGTCTTTTGTCAGGAGGCAACAAAGTGCGCGCCTTCAACGCCTGGGTAATGCCCCTACTCACATACTCCTTTGGCATACTAAGGTGGACTCAGACCGAGCTGGACGCCCTGGATCGGAGGGTCCGGTCACTGCTCACCACACATCGCATGCTGCACCCACGCTCGTCAGTTATGAGATTGTACATCCCACGGAAGTGTGGAGGCCGAGGCTTCCTAAACGCCAAGGATCTCCACAACCGCGAGGTGTAAAATCTCAGGAATTATTTCCTTAACAACGAGTGTGGGATGCATCGTGATGTGGTGGCAGTAGACAGGAACCTCACGCCGCTCTCCTTGGCAAACGAGAACTGGCGCAAACCTGTGGTACTAAGTACTGCGGGTCGCAAGGCGGCATGGGAGAGTAAGGTGCTACACGGGCGGTTCTACAAGGCCCTCACGGGACCCGATGTGGACCTGCTCGCGTCGGTGAACTGGTTACGATTCGGGGACCTCTTCGGAGAAACCGAGGGTTTTGCCTGTGCAATTGCGGACGAAGTGATGATGACGAACAACTATCGGAAATATATCCTGAAGGACGGTACGATCGACATTTGTCGGGCATGCCGCCGTCCCGGAGAGTCACTCAGGCATATTATCTCCGGTTGTTATCATCTTGCTAACGGCGAGTACTTGCACAGACATAACCTCGTAGCCAGAATTATTCACCAGCAGCTTGCCCTCCTATACAGCCTTGTGGACCGCGAAGTGCCGTACTACAAGTACTCACCTGCGCCAGTTCTCGAAAATGGTCGTGCCACGCTCTATTGGGATCGATCTATCATCATGGAGTCGTGTTCAATGCGCGCAGCGACATAGACGCATTGATGTGTAATTAAATTATTTAATTGCGAAATTAGCGCGGCTCGGCCGCCGCTGGTAAATCGACGCGATGAGTGACTCCGAACAGAGTCAACCCATCGTGAATGAGTTCCTTGCCTTTCTGCAACTAAAAAATAAGCTGGTGCAGGAAGGAGCGATGGATGCGGTGAATTCGCGTGCGTCGAGTTTCACCGTGGAAGACATCTGTGCAGCGAAGCAAGTGCTATGCCAGTCCCTTGGGATCGTTGGCACCTATGTACCTCACCGGAGAGGGGATGAAGCCGGGAAGAAGTCCCTCGAGGATATAATGAAAATCCTAAGGGAAAACAAGGATCGGATTCCGGAGTTTGTGGCGACGGGTGTCCCAATCCTGCCGTCGTGTGCCCCGGATAATGTCGACGTTCGCAGCTTGTTTAAGGAAATCGTGGCCCTTAATACAAGATTAGCCGAAGTTATTATGAAGTTTGAAGCTAGCCTAGTCACTATCGCCGAGTTACGCGACGAAATCACATGTTTGCGGAATGCTCCAACTCGGTCGGCGGTTTCAAATTTCAAGAGCGATTATCGACCTGACACTGGAGTCGAGTCGGTTAGTTTACGTGTTGCTGACACTGTAAAATGTGTCGCACGCGCCGCTGCACCGCCCGCGCACCCCCCGCGCGCGCGACCGCCTCCTGTCCCCTCGAAGTCACGTCAGCGTGCTTATGCTGACGTCGCCGGTCAGCCTGTCGCAGCTAACCGGGTCAACGCGCCTTCTAAGGCGTGTGAATCACGGGCTCCCCTTTTGGAGAAGTCCTCCCGCACCAATGTGGATAAGGAGGGATTTACACTGGTGGAAAGGAAGAACAAGGTGCGCAGGGCACCCCGTAAGACTCTGTGTGGCACTGCGGAACCGGTTAATTCTGGTTTACGAATTGCGACACCGAGTAAGGCGCTCTACGTGTCTCGCCTGCATTACTCCGCCGGGGCCGACGAGGTGGTGGAGTACGTCCGCCGGAAGACTGGCTACACGCTGAGGGTGCACCAGCTACAGTCGCGTCACTATGTGCACTTCAGTTCATTTGTGGTGCGCGTGCCGCGGCCGCTGCAGGACACCATCGCAAGCGCGGACTTCTGGCCGAAGGGTGTGGTGTTTCGGAGATTCCGGGGCAACCTGCCGAACCCTACACCAAGTCAGACGACGCAACGGAGCCACGCTGTTACGTCGTCGCCCAAATTTAATGTTTAATTTGTGTTTGGTTTTTATTTGTAGTTTTGTTGTTGTTTTCTTGTATTCTTATTTTGTAGTTTCACAGTGCCTTAGTTTTTACTGTAATGCTGTGTCACTTATTTGAGTAATAAATAAATAAATAAAATCACTGACAGGACTATTGTTGCCAATAAGCCTGACATCGTGCTGATAGATCGATCGCAGCGCCGGACCGTGCTCGTCGACGTCACCATCCCCCATGATGAGAATCTCGTGAAGGCCGAGAAGGACAAGTCCAGCAAGTACCTAGACTTAGCCCACGAGATAACCGCTATGTGGGATGTTGACTCGACGATCATTGTTCCTATAGTCGTGTCAGCGAACGGTCTCATAGCGAAGAGTCTCGACCAACACCTAGAGAGACTCTCGCTGGGTGGTTGGATCAAGGGTCAGATGCAGAAGGCGGTAATTTTGGACACGGCGCGTATAGTACGTCGATTCCTCACTCTGCGGCACTGACCACCGGCAGCTTGGACCCTGCCCCGCTGCCGGCGGCACCCTAGGTTAGGTTTTTTATAATGTGTTTATATATTCTTGTTATGTTTTGTAAGTGTTTTTATATTTTACTTTTATACTCACATTGTAAAACCCTAACCTAAGACCCTAATTGAATAAAGAGAATATGCCAAAATATGAATGAATATGAATATGTTTTTTAAGTTCGCCTTTTGTACAAAACTGTGCAATAAAGTTTAAATAAATAAATAAATATGCCTCCTGAGCCGTGCCATCCCGCAAGCTGGAAACGAGGCTAATAGATACACTCCGCTGCAGAGCAAGCACATCTGTCTCGCATGCACAGTGGAGACGCCGCCAAATTTACTTATATTACAGATATAGCCGGATGAAAACTCGCATTTCATAAGCTAGGGATTTTCATTATCAAAATTTTCTTAATGTTTTTTAGGGTTCCGTACCCAAAGGGTAAAACGGGACCCTATTACTAAGACTTCGCTGTCCGTCCGTCCGTCCGTCCGTCTGTCTGTCACCAGGCTGTATCTCACGAACCGTGATAGCTAGACAGTTGAAATTTTCACAGATGATGTATTTCTGTTGCCGCTATAACAACAAATACTAAAAACAGAATAAAATAAAGATTTAAGTGGGGCTCCCAAACAAGGGGCCGGTATATGAGGTTTTCGATTTAGATCTCACTTTGTAACCATAATTCGTTCAATAAATGTTTAATAATTGCATTAAATTACACGTAAATTTGTTCACGAAGAAACCGAGTACCGACTCTTCATGCCATTATATTTTTAATTTGCTGTTATCCTCTACAATTACAGTCGAATTTAAGTATTATGTTCCTTCAAAACTCGCTTAAAATGAAAAAAGTTTAAAGACTCATCTTTAGTTATGTATACCTATGTATCAAATGTTTTATAAATTACCTATAAAAAGCAATGTTTTATTTCGATTAGGTCTACATTTTGTGCATATTGCATATCTGAAGTATTTTCGTACTACTTAAACTTGAAACTTTCGTTGAAACTAAATAAAATAATTATTCCAAATGTACAGTCGCCTGTGTTAGAATATTGTTATTCTATGTACAAATTGTATTACGTATAAAACTGACCTGTTTCTCTTTGACGTTCAATGTTGATAATATATTACACTATTTAAACACTTAACACAACATTACTTGAATTTTACAGAATTTGCTATTTATGTGGGTAGGTACGATACGAAACCACCGTTGACAAGAGAAACAGTAAGTCTGTTAACTTACTACTTAAATTTGTAAACTACTTTGAAGTAATTATATTTTGAATTAATATTACTGATTAATAATTATGTATAACGGAGTTTATTGAAAATATATTCTAATAGTTTTATTCTGCATGATTCGATAAATGGACGAGATACATGAGAAACTACTTCTGTGACGTCACTTATCGAATGACAAGTGGCATGATCAACCAGTTGCCAGGTAGAAATGGGTATAAAAGGGACCGACCGATCCATTATTGATCATTCTGATTCTGATTCTGCATTCTGCCTTGCCCTGCAGCACTGAGTTAATCATCGCCAAAGGAATATTGAAAGTTAAGTAAATACTGTGTTGGTAATTATTGTAATAATTATGTACCTACTTGATTAATTAGATGGATGAATTAATTAATAATTAATTAAATAATCTCTTACTGAATTATAAACTAATAGTGGTTGTATATATTAGTTGTTGATGATAAGGTGAATAAATTGTATTATTCAATTTAATAAAACAGTTTTATTTTCAATTACATCTGTTTATTATTTTATTTATCTTGCTTAAAACTTAAATAGTATCCAGTTATTGATTTAGCAGTTTTACATAATTATGAATCAAGGTAAATAAATTACTTCCTGACAAGTTTTACCTTGTAAGTAATTATCGACTATCAATTTTGTGTTTGTAATATATTTAATATTAAAAAAAAAAATCGATTCATTTATCTAACATCAGAAGTGGGATATTATCCAGCTACACTACATATATACTTATATAATTTCAGACAAATTTGGAAGCTGTGAAAAGCCTTCTGAAAGCGGTCACGAAAGCCGTGTCCGGTGCTCGCGGAAGAGACAAGGATATCGCTTTGCCCACCTTTAACCATGCTACAAGCGACAGTGGAGCAGAGTCCTGGTGTACAACGAAGCCATGGTGAAGTAGAAAGATATGTAGCAACTGTAATTAATGTTTAACACAATGTGCAATGATTCGTCAGATTGGCCGAACGATCTTTACATAACATAATGTTACTCTATATTTGAATAGTGATCATGCAAAGGTTATACGTATAATTAATATTTATTGGTCAAACTCACTTAAAAGTGATTGATTAAAGTTATTCATTGATTGATTATTTTTTATTGGATTTGTACCGATGTTGAACACTTTCGCTGGTCGGCCTTTCATTTGGTGTTTTTCTGTCTCACTAGCAGCGAGTGAATGAGATTGACATGTCGAGATGATTGGCAAAGTGTTGAGTTAGTTAAAGCACTCCGCTGGTCGGCCATTTGTTTGGTGTTTGTTCATTTCATTAGCAGCGGGTGAATGGGACAAACATGTCTAGATATCTGGCATGTGGTCAAAGTTAATATTATTTTAATCAATCACTATCCTATGATTATGCTATGGTGTTTTTTTTTTATTATTATTAAGATTATTGATGAATTGTGTACTTCGAGAACGAAGTATACGTCAGTATGGCCGTGTTAGAATATTGTTATTCTATGTACAAATTGTATTACGTATAAAACTGACCTGTTTCTCTTTGACGTTCAATGTTGATAATATATTACACTATTTAAACACTTAACACAACATTACTTGAATTTTACAGAATTTGCTATTTATGTGGGTAGGTACGATACGAAACCACCGTTGACAAGAGAAACAGTAAGTCTGTTAACTTACTACTTAAATTTGTAAACTACTTTGAAGTAATTATATTTTGAATTAATATTACTGATTAATAATTATGTATAACGGAGTTTATTGAAAATATATTCTAATAGTTTTATTCTGCATGATTCGATAAATGGACGAGATACATGAGAAACTACTTCTGTGACGTCACTTATCGAATGACAAGTGGCATGATCAACCAGTTGCCAGGTAGAAATGGGTATAAAAGGGACCGACCGATCCATTATTGATCATTCTGATTCTGATTCTGCATTCTGCCTTGCCCTGCAGCACTGAGTTAATCATCGCCAAAGGAATATTGAAAGTTAAGTAAATACTGTGTTGGTAATTATTGTAATAATTATGTACCTACTTGATTAATTAGATGGATGAATTAATTAATAATTAATTAAATAATCTCTTACTGAATTATAAACTAATAGTGGTTGTATATATTAGTTGTTGATGATAAGGTGAATAAATTGTATTATTCAATTTAATAAAACAGTTTTATTTTCAATTACATCTGTTTATTATTTTATTTATCTTGCTTAAAACTTAAATAGTATCCAGTTATTGATTTAGCAGTTTTACATAATTATGAATCAAGGTAAATAAATTACTTCCTGACATGTTTTTACCTTGAAAGTAATATTGACTATTGAATTTTGAGTTTTTAATATTTAATATCTTAAAAATTATTCATTTATCTAACACCTGCAATTTATGTTACACAACGAAGGCCGCAAAAATATCTGACACGATCTTATTTGTAGAACCATAAGACCATGTCACATATTTTTGCGGCCTTCGAAGAGTAGGTACCGTCATTATCACCAACTTTGCCCGCTTTTTTTTTTACGAATTTCTCAAAAAACTTCACATCTAATGACTTTTTTTGCTCAGCACGTCCATTGTGATCAAACGCATCAGTTTATTTAAAAAAAAAATATTTTTTATCGTGTTTTTACCCATTTTTTTGCGTTTTAGAGGGCGGGCAAAGATATCCGGGGTTTTTGCCAACATTGCCCACGTCGATTTGGTATTCAAATACAGCTCGTATGATGATGATGTCTACGGATCGCTTAAAGGTTTTGGGCAATCCTACCATTCCCTGTTAATAACTTAGCACATAAGTGTAAAAACTTTTAAATAAATTTGCTGGGCAATGTTGCCTACCCGTTTTTGCCCATTTCCAAATAAGGCTCGCCTAAGCATTTTACAAAGGCTAGGGTTGTCACTTTTGAGAAAATCTGTTACAATAGTTTAATAATATGATTTTTGTTGTGTTTTTCATTCGTTAACGGGATAAAACATCTAAATAAAGGATAATAAGACAAATAAATACAGTATATATTTATAAACTTATTTTAGTGTACAAACATAACCTCTTTTACTTGCGAAGTTGGGTAAACTAGATGAAAGTGACAACCCTAATCCGTTTTTGGTGGTGGGCAATGTTGGTATGGATGCCAAATTGATAAATTAAACGAAAATTAACGGGAATCTAGTAAAGATTGCTTTAATTTTCTATAAAAAGGACTCGTAAAATACATGGGTCGCGGAGTACAAGAATATAAAGTGACATTGACATAAGAATCGTCAAGTGCGAGACGGATTCAAATAAGGCGCGATATTCGAAATTAGAATGACATTTAACACTCCCTTTGAATTCGAGCCTCTTAAAATAACATAACAATAGCATGTAGCTGCTTGACAAAAGTACAACATAAGAACAATTTCAAAGAAATAACAATCATATAGATCCAAGTGAACACATTCCAAGTTTGAATTTAAGAGAATTGAATTTATCTTTTGACAAAGCTTTGGTAAGAATATCAGCATATTGATTTTCATCATCATCATCATCATCATCTCAGCCATAAGACGTCCACTGCTGAACATAGGCCTCCCCCTTGGACCTCCATACGTGCCGGTTGGAAGCGACCCGCATCCAGCGTCTTCCGGCGACCTTAACAAGATCGTCTGTCCATCTTGTGGGTGGACGTCCTACGCTGCGCTTGCTAGTCCGTGGTCTCCACTCGAGCACTTTTCGACCCCATCGGCCATCTTCTCTGCGTGCAATGTGGCCTGCCCATTGCCACTTCAGCTTGCTAATCCGGTGGGCTATGTCGGTGACTTTAGTTCGTCTACGGATCTCCTCATTTCTGATTCGATCACGTAGAGAAACTCCGAGCATAGCCCTCTCCATAGCTCGTTGAGCGACTTTAAGTTTTGAGATCTCAAAACTTAAATTGATTTTCACTTGTAACAAATTCTAAAGAGATGATTTTTTGCTGATACTTTTCCTTAATAAAGAAGTATTTCACCTCAATATGTTTACATCTTTTATGAAAGTTCACATTTTTAATCACACTTATGGCACTTTGATTATCTAAGTGAAGGCACAAAGTGTCTTGTTGATATTCACCAATGTCGGTGAGAAATTGTTTGATCCACATTGCTTCCTTAGTAGCTGCGCATGCAGCCATAAATTCGGCCTCGGTTGTCGATAGTGCCACGGTTTGCTGTCTTTGACTAGACCAAGTTATTGCTGCTCCACTCTTTAGGAAAACATAACCGGTCACAGAACGACGTGAGTCTGGGTCATTGGCATAGTCAGCATCACTGTAACCAGTCACTTCTGAAGACTGATTAGTGTTTTTGTAATATAAACCATAGTCTTTTGTTTCTTTTAAATATTTGAAAATTCTTTTCACTGCATTCCAATGTGTTTGGTTGTAACAATTAAGAAATCGACTCACCAGGTTGACAGCAAACGTTATATCGGGTCGACTCACAGTTGCCAGGTGTATGAGAGATCCCACTGCTTCTCTGTATGGCAGATTCCTCTCAGGCTCTTCTTCTTCCCTCTGCAACTTCATGTGAGGATCGACAGGAACACTGTTGGGATTAGCATTATGCATATTAAATTTATTCAACATTTGCTCTATGTATTTTGTTTGGTGAATAAATATATAGTCACTAGACCTTTCAATTTGCATCCCAACAAAATTGCTAGGCTTATCCATAACTTTAATTTGAAATACTTTATTCAGTTCCTCAGTTACTGTTTTTAAAGCTAATTCATCAGTTGAGAATAATAGTCCATCATCAACATATAGACATAGGTAACATTTCTTGTTATGGACTTGACCAATATAAACACATTGATCAGCTTTACTACTGATAAAGCCAAACTTTTTCAACACCGAATCAAATTTGCTGTTCCAACATCGTGGCGCTTGCTTTAAACCATATAATGATTTGTTAAGTTTACATACCATATTTTCTCCATGAGGAAGTCCTTCTGGTGGGGCCATGTATATGGTCTCTTCAAGCTCGCCATAGAGAAAAGCTGTCTTGACATCTAGTTGGACCATCTTGAGATTTTGTTGAACGGCCAGAGAGAGTAATAACCGAATTGAATCATACCTTACAGTTGGTGCGAAGGTTTCTTAGTAATCAATACCTGCTGTCTGTGTAAATCCTTTAGCGCACAGGCGTGATTTGTAGCGCTGACCAGTTGATTCTTCTTTGATGCGGAACACCCATTTGCATCCTATTACTTTGGCATTTGGGGGTTTTTCTACCAATGTCCAGGTATTGTGTTCATCATGAGCATCTAATTCTTCTTTTATAGATTTTCTCCACTTTTCAGCAGCAGTTGATTTAATTGCTTGTTTATATGTTTCAGGAACATTTTCCATAGGTTCTTCGTCATAGCACAGGTAAGTATTTTCTTCTGACTTTTTAGTACCCATATTCTTTCTAGGTCTCAGCTCCATCTTATTGACTGCAGTTGTATCCAGAGTTGTGTCAGGTACATAATCACTGTCTGAGGTAGACCTGTTTTCACATACTGTATCATATGAGCTGTCTAGACATGTGACATCTGTGTCACTGACACTTTCATTTGCTTCCTCCTGGGTATTATCATTTTCTGCCGGGTCACTTGAAGATAGTTCTACAGGAACATAATCTCTTTTCACAGTAGATTCTAGAAATACAGCATCTCTGCTCTTTATTACTGTAGTGGTCTCAGGTACTATAAATCGGTAGCCCTTAGTATGATCACAATATCCAATGAAGATCATCTTGTGTGCCTTGGGGTCCCATTTCTTACGTTTCTCCTTGGGCAGGTGGACCATAGCTTCACAGCCAAATATGCGCATGTGTTTCACATTCGGCTTTTGTCCAGACCACATTTCTTGAGGAGTTTTGAATGATAGAGACTTAGTTGGAGAGCGGTTGATCACATAAGCAGCAGTGTGTACTGCATCAGCCCAATATTTCTTTGGTAGCTTGGCATTCTGAAGCATACATCTTGCTCGTTCCACAAGGCTTCTATTCATCCTCTCTGATAAGCCGTTGCTTTCGGGGCTATAAGGTGTGGTTGTCTGGTGTATGATACCTGCACCTTTTAAGTAGTCAGAGAATTTCTTGTTAACATATTCGGTTCCACCATCGGTACGAATAACCTTGATCCTGGCATTGAGCTGGTTCTCAACTTCGTTTCTATATTCTTTAAATTTTTCTAGTGCATCTGACTTGTTCCTGAGAAAGTACACATACACTTTCTTTGAGAAGGCATCAATAAATGTAATGAAATACTTTGATCATGTAATTTTCTCAGCAAAAACAGAAAATCTGACATGCATAACATGCCAAGAAGGTAAACAGACCCGACTACCTTTTAAAAGTGAAGGCCCCAAAGCTAACAGTTTACTTGAAGTCGTTCACTCGGACCTATGTGGACCTATGGAAACTCAGTCACTTGGTGGATCAAAGTATTTCATTACATTTATTGATGACTTCTCAAAGAAAGTGTATGTGTACTTTCTCAGGAACAAGTCAGATGCACTAGAAAAATTTAAAGAATATAGAAACGAAGTTGAGAACCAGCTCAATGCCAGGATCAAGGTTATTCGTACCGATGGTGGAACCGAATATTATGTTAACAAGAAATTCTCTGACTACTTAAAAGGTGCAGGTATCATACACCAGACAACCACACCTTATAGCCCCGAAAGCAACGGCTTATCAGAGAGGATGAATAGAAGCCTTGTGGAACGAGCAAGATGTATGCTTCAGAATGCCAAGCTACCAAAGAAATATTGGGCTGATGCAGTACACACTGCTGCTTATGTGATCAACCGCTCTCCAACTAAGTCTCTATCATTCAAAACTCCTCAAGAAATGTGGTCTGGACAAAAGCCGAATGTGAAACACATGCGCATATTTGGCTGTGAAGCTATGGTCCACCTGCCCAAGGAGAAACGTAAGAAATGGGACCCCAAAGCACACAAGATGATCTTCATTGGATATTGTGATCATACTAAGGGCTACCGATTTATAGTACCTGAGACCACTACAGTAATAAAGAGCAGAGATGCTGTATTTCTAGAATCTACTGTGAAAAGAGATTATGTTCCTGTAGAACTATCTTCAAGTGACCTGGCAGAAAATGATAATACCCAGGAGGAAGCAAATGAAAGTGTCAGTGACACAGATGTCACATGTCTAGACAGCTCATATGATACAGTATGTGAAAACAGGTCTACCTCAGACAGTGATTATGTACCTGACACAACTCTGGATACAACTGCAGTCAATAAGATGGAGCTGAGACCTAGAAAGAATATGGGTACTAAAAAGTCAGAAGAAAATACTTACCTGTGCTATGACGAAGAACCTATGGAAAATGTTCCTGAAACATATAAACAAGCAATTAAATCAACTGCTGCTGAAAAGTGGAGAAAATCTATAAAAGAAGAATTAGATGCTCATGATGAACACAATACCTGGACATTGGTAGAAAAACCCCCAAATGCCAAAATAATAGGATGCAAATGGGTGTTCCGCATCAAAGAAGAACCAACTGGTCAGCGCTACAAATCACGCCTGTGCGCTAAAGGATTTACACAGACAGCAGGTATTGATTACCAAGAAACCTTCGCACCAACTGTAAGGTATGATTCAATTCGATTATTACTCTCTCTGGCCGTTCAACAAAATCTCAAGATGGTCCAACTAGATGTCAAGACAGCTTTTCTCTATGGCGAGCTTGAAGAGACCATATACATGGCTCCACCAGAAGGACTTCCTCATGGAGAAAATATGGTATGTAAACTTAACAAATCATTATATGTGGTATTATCTATGAAAAGGGACCTTATTGTCGATGGCGCTTACGACACTAACATCGATGAGCACAAAACGTAGTAGTTTAAAATTGGGGATTCTGGCCCATTTTAGTTATTTTGATTTCCAATTTAGCAATTAAGTTTCTTTGATTACTGGAACATTCAATGTTGCTGTCTATCCAATGCGGAGGTCAATTTATGTTATGTGACGCTGATGAACTTATCAGTCATCGGGTTTAAAGGTCCCTTTGTAGTTTTTTATAAATAACTCGTAAACGGTGACCTGTAGCAAAAATGTTCTGATACATAAGTAATCTGCGTAAAATTGTCTACATTAAATATTCTATACACTTTTTCGCTAGGATCAGTATTTAAAAAAATATTTAAGGTAAAAAGTTAAATATCGTCGCTGTGCGTGCAAAAGTCGCCATGTGTTTTTAACCTACTTTACAGGAGACACAAAAAACTGTTTATTTCGATAATTATTGAACATATACAAATCAATATTTTTATGACAAAAGTATTTGCACTTTTACATATATTACGGAATTATCTGAAATGATAGTTTAGTTTCAATAGCGTGAAAAAAAATTTTTTTCAAAAATATGTTACATAGCGATTTTTGTTTGAGTCGTAAAAACCTCTAAGTGTCTTAACCCGTACATGGCCAGATTTAATTATTAAGGACCTTATACAATTTGTGTGCTTTATCGTCACATGGTTATTTAATAAAATGACGTGGGTGTTCAATAAAACAGAAAAAAAATATTTAAGACGATATAATGGAAATTTTATCATGAATGAATAGTTTACGTATTTTTTTTATTATAACTAGATATTACTACATATTAATATTTCCTTGCTTGTAAATTGAAATTTTGTTGTCTTCTAATATTTCTTTAAACTTCTTTCTCCCAACAGCATACGAATAAAGGATTCAAACGACTCTTCTACATATATTCTGGTACTATTTATTATCTGGTACTAGTTATTTATAATTTTCATTTGAAAAGACATGAATAATATAATAATGTATTGGTCTGATGTTTACTACTTTTTTTTCATTTATTATCTATAAATTTACAATATTAAACACGACACGATATTGCCTAACTGAGTTTTAGCCGAGTTGAAAATAAACAATTGTCTTTAAGATAGCGACCTTGCCTGTGAAGCCGATGGACCTGGGTTCGAATCCCAGTAAGGGTGTTTATTTGTGTGTGATGACACAGATATTTTGTTCCTGAGTCATGGCTTGGTCATGGTTGTTTTCTAATATGTATTTAAGTATTTATATATTATATATATCGTTGTCTGAGTACCAACAACACAAGCCTTCTTGAGCTTACTGTTGGACTTAGTCAATCTGTGTAAGAATGTCCTATAATAGAATATAAAAAAAATGTCTTTAAGTAATGCATAAACGCACTACATGTTCATGTTATAAAGTACATTGCGCTAACTTTATAATTTTTTTTATTAGATATAAATCACAATTACATAATATTTTGATCCAAAAGCATCGTTAAACCAGAATGGTTTGTCTCGATACTCCATTCCGCAGTACTTAAATCATGAAATATACAATAGGCAATACATATTTCTATCTTTTATGTAATTTTCCATTCACTTATTACCTTTAAAACTGCCAACAACTTGTAACGCAAAACTCACAAAACTCAATTATTTGTACACACACGTAATTTATTTTGCTTGATGACTTTTTAGTGGCAAATCAATCATGATACACTTTAAAATGAACATGTTAACGTGTTTAGTATACAACTTGAGGGTAAGTAAAAGTACTTACCTATAACGTAATTACGGTAGACTGGATACTGGATTGTTATAAGAAAATTCCGCCATGTGTCGTAAAACGCACGGCCTGGAAACATAGCCTCGACTCCAACCAGTACAAAAATTATCGCTATGTGCGAAAAACTACATATCGGGCGCAAGCGCATCTAATCATTTTTCAATAAACTTGTAGAAAATATCGCTATGTGTCAAGAATGACATAGCGAGCGCACGTCTGTAATTGCTGTTCAAATAAGCTAATGTAGTTATGTGATTTATTCCAGTTAGCGATTATAGGAAGAGCATTCATTGTATAGGCATCACATACCTACATTTGTTAAATCCTTAAATATTGGAATAAGCTCAACGCTGTTTTTGGAGCATATGCGTATGGAAATAAGGTTCAAAATGGCATCAAAACCTAAAAATCGTCAAAAATCACATAGCGACTTTTGTAGGCACAGCGACGATATGATCAATTGTTAATATTTTTTGTAAATAACTCGTAAACGGTGGCCTGTACCAAAAAATGTTCTGATACATAAGTAATCTACTTAAAATCTACTCACACCAGAGGATGCTGAAGACCGGACGCTTAGCTAAAACGCTAGGTTGAAGGAGAAGAAGATTGATCCTAGCGAAAAAGTGTATAGAATATTTAAGGCGCTCTTATACTCGAGTTTTACGTTTTCAAGGGGGTGAAGCAGACGAGTGGTAGAACGGGCAGGCGGGCGCCCCGCGCGGCGCACCGCACCATTCCCGCGCAGCACGTCTACGTCCTTATTCTGACGACATCGGTATTCTGAATCGTCAGTTCCGGGATTTTTAGTTCGGCAATTAATATTGAAAAAGATTTATTAGTAAATTCGAATTTTGATGAGTACTTAATGAAATTAAAAACCGGACAAGCGCGAGTCGGACTCGCCCACTGAGCCCACCGAGGGTTCCGTACTTTTTAGTATTTGTTGTTATAGCGGCAACAGAAATACATCATCTGTGAAAATTTCAACTGTCTAGCTATCACGGTTCGTGAGATACAGCCTGCTGACAGACGGACGGACAGCGGAGTCTTACTAATAGGGTTCCGTTTTACCCTTTGGGTAGGGAACCCTAAAAATGGTAGGTAAGACGGTGAGGTCGGTGAGTGTACCTAAATAATTATTAATTATATGTATACAATATGAGTGTATACTTGACTGATCATGTTTTTGTAAAAATCGATTTCGACTGGCAAAACATATTATTTTTTGGCAACCGGGTTTTTTAACCTAATTAGACCCCGCTGAATCCGAAATTGCCGGTTGATTGATCGAATTCTTGACTGGAAGTGAGATAGTTGATATTAAAGGTCCCTTTTTTTTAGTTTTTCGTAAATAACTCTTAAACGGTGGCGCATAGCAAAAATTTTCTTAAACATAAGTAATCTACATAAAATTGCCTACAAGAAAGATTCCGTACAATTTTTCGCTAGGATCAATATTCAAAGAGATATTAAGGCGGGAAAGTTAATTATAATCACTTTTTGAAGGTCTCTTTTTTAGTTTTTCGTAAATAACTCGTAAACGGTGGCCAATATAAAAAAAATAGTTAAACGTTAATAATCGACACAACATTTTCAATAAAAAAAGATTTAGTACATTTTTAGCAGGGATCAATATTTAAAAAGATAATAAAGAGGGAAAGTTAATTATAATAAATTCTAAGGTTCCTTGTTTTTATTTTTTCGTTAATAATTTGAAAAGTATGACTCATAGCAAAAACAAATTTTACACAAATAATAAACATAAAATTTCCGACAAGAAACATGTATAACACTTTTCGCTAGGATCAATATTTAAGAAGACAAAGCATCCGGTAAGTCAATTATAATAAATTTTAAAGTTCCTTTTTAGTTTTTTGTAAATAACTCGTAAACGGTGTCCCATAGCACAATAGGTTTTTATGAATAAATAATCTCCATAAAATTTTCTGCAAAAAACATCTGAACACTTTTCTCTAGGATCAATATTTAAAACGATATTAAAGGAAGAAAGTTAATCACAATCAGTTCACAGGTCGCTTTTTTTTCGTAAATAACTCGTAAACGGTTGCAACGGGGGCAGTTGCAAAAAATATTATACATAAAATTGTCCACAAAAAAGGTTTTGTACACTTTTTCGCTACGATCAATATTTAATGAGGTATTAAAGGGGGTAAGTTAATTATAATCAATTTCCAGGTCCCTATTTTAAGTTTTTCGTAAATGACTCGTAAACGGTGGCCCATAGCAAAATAGGTTCTTAATGTTAACTAACCCCCCTTGGCTAAAAAGTGGCCTCCATGTTTAAAATTCATTTGTTTACGTAAGATGTCCGTCTTTGGGTCACGAATTTACATGTGTGTACCAAATTTCAACTTAATTGGTCCAGTACTTTTGAAGAAAATGGGCTGTGACAGACGGACAGACAGACAGACAGTCGTGCGCGGTCGGCCAAACGTCACTAACGGATGCTCGTATATTTTGCAATTTTAACGGGCAAAATGGAGAAAAGTGATACGAATACATTGCAAAACTTGCTAATAGACCTAATCAAACCGATCGAAAACAAAGTGTCGGAGTTAAGTGCAAAATTAGACGCCTTATTTGCTGAAATACGTGAAGTGAAATCAGTTTTACCGATCAAAAATACTGTGAGGTCAACCGATCTGTCCAATAACAGCGTAAACAACAGCGCCTCGTCTACACCATGCAGCGCGGTGTCGACACCGACTAGCCGTCCTGCTCGCACGCAGGCGCCTGCGCCGCGTAAAACGCGCGCTTCCGCCATCCGAACGAAAGAGAAGCTGGCTGCGCTTGTAAGCAAACCGTCAAATTTCAAACAAAAGAACCAGCTACCAAAACCGGAGTCCCAGCGCATACCGACCGCCATGACAATACAAAATGACAACGCAAAAAATGCTGAAATTATCAAACCAAAAAGTGACCAAATTGTGAATGACATTGTACAAACGGATGATTTAAGTAAACAAGTGAATAATACCCCACATAACCCTGTACCGAAAACAAACAGTGAAAGTTCGTCTACCGAGCCCTCTAACAAAGAGACCCAGCCCGAAAAGCCTGGTTGGGAGCCCCCAAAGAGCCGTCACCAACGTCGGCGCAGTCATAAACCTGCCCCCGTATCAATATAGGGGACCGCAAAAAACACCGAGGTCGCCGGAGTAGAAGTGCTTAGATACTTACACGGGTGCTACTTCAAGTACGATTCAACGCCTGAAAACATTATTAGCCACCTAAGAAGTATTTGTGATGATGTCCAGTACACCGTGGAAGCTATACCATCGAAAAGAAATACTTACAAGTCATTCAAGATAGGCATACCTACAAATGTTTATGACAACTTCCTAACGGCATCTGCATGGCCCTTAAACACCTGCATAACCGATGGCGGCCCTTTCTCCGACCCAGGGAGTCAAGAGCTCCCAATGCAGATGCCAACTAGTAGGACGCCCTCACCTGCAAACCTAAACAATGATAAAAGACCATTGCATAACACCGTACAAATGAAGATTTTACATCAAAACATAAATCGACTAGCAAACAAAACGTATAAAATTGAATCTGAACTACAGATAAGTGATCAAATTGACGTGCTTTGTTTTACTGAGCACTGGCTACAGGCTAATCAAATAGATTCTGTTAACATATTAAACTACAACCTGAGGGCCCAATTCTGCCGATCAACAAAGAACGGTGGAGGGAGCTGTATCTATGTCAGGACCGGAATCCCATGCATCGAGCGAAAAGAAGTCACGGACCTCGGAATTGAATCCCAGTTCGAGATCTGTGCTGTGGAGTGCATCGGACTTGACCTCGTCATCGTGTGTGTATACAGACCCCCGAGCGGTGATGTACCTTTATACCTATCTATGCTAAATAAACTTTTAAGTCTTAATTTTATTCAAAATTATAAGGTGATAATAACTGGTGATATCAACATTGATTTAATACCTAAATGTAGTAATGTAAAATCCCTATTAAATACAGTACATCAATTTGGGTTTAAGCAACTAGTAAATGTACCTACTAGGATAACTAATACATCAAAGACCTGTATCGATCACGCATATAGCAATATAAATAGAAATGACATTAAATCTGTATCGTGTTATGACTTGAATTTATCTGACCATCTCTGTGTATGTATAATTGTTGACATTTCAAATAATCGATTAACTCAATTAAATCACATTTCCAAAAGATCATTCACATTTCAACGAAAAAATGACTTCACTCAGTGTCTAAATTTTTATCAATGGGATCAAATTCTTAATAAAAGTGACTGCCCTAGCAAAACAACTGAACTCTTAATGAATGTCATCAAACATTATTATGATATCTGTTTTCCTATAAAAAAACATTTAGTAAAAAATACTGTAAGTGTGTGGGTCAACGAAGCTGTAAAAACTTTACGTAAAAAGATAAACAAAACTAAACAGGTTTTATCATCGCACTCGCAACCTGACAGCACTGAGTCACGCACCGATCGGCTGACGCTGCAAAGTTTAGAATCTGACTACTGGACAACGTTGAGACAAGTACGTAGTAATTTTATTAACAACCTGATATCGAACAGTAATGGTGATAACATGTGTAGAAGTGTATGGCGGGTAATATCGGCAGAGACGGGCAAAAATATGAAATGCAAGGGCGGTGCAATTGATGTATTTGTTAGTAAGGCTGCGGGCGACAGCGTCGGCCAGCGCGCGGCCGCTGCCGCCGCGCACCTAAACAGGTATTACATTGATGCGAATGTAAACAACTCAAACCCGTGCGCTCGCACCGCGCTCGCATATCTAGATCAATACCTACAAAATGCACCGCCTGCACCCTACGTGTTTGAACCATTCACGTTGAATGAAATTTTAATAACATGTAAGAAAATTAAACGCAAAAAATCCAAAGACAATAATGACATGTCTACTGAAATTATTGACTGCTTCCCTCCGGTTGTAATCTCATTATTCCTATTATTATTCAATAAGTGCATTCACGCCGGAATATATCCTGATAGCCTAAAGGAAATTAAAGTACAGCCGGTTTACAAAGGCAAAGGTGAAATGCACCTACCTAAACATTTCCGTCCGATATCACTGATACCAGTTATTTCAAAAATATTTGAACGAATGATGAGCAATAGGATAATGAATCATATTACATCTAATAACCTATTAAACCGGCAGCAATATGCCTACCAACCCGGGCGGTCGACGGCGGACGCGGCGCGCGATGTTGTGACGCGGGTGCTGGCACACCTGGAGGGCGGGCGACAGGTCGCAGCGGTGTTCTGCGACCTGTCGCGCGCCTTCGAGATGATCGACCACTCACTCTTGCTAGCCAAACTCTCCCGCTACGGCTTCAGTGGAAGTTTTCATGACGCTGTTGCCTCGTTTCTAAGCAATCGAAGGCAAGCTACATACGTGCTCAATACGAAGTCAATTCTGGAACCGATAGGATGTTCTGCTGTTCCTCAAGGATCCGTGATGGGCAATAACTTGTTTCTGATCTTAGTAAACGATATCACAACCGCTTGTCCCTACCCCGAGTACGTGATGTTCGCCGATGACACCTGCATCATAGTCAACGCCGATAATTTCGACAACTTAAAATTGAAACTTGCCCATGTAATGCATCAAATGGCCGAGTGGTTTACGGCAAATGGTATGTTACTAAATGTCGAAAAGACTAATATAATTCATTTTCAATTAAAAAAGACACACAACCCAATAAATATAAAAGTGAACGATATCACAGTTCCCCAAGTTGACACGACAAGGTACTTAGGGTACATGATCGACGCCGGGCTGACGTGGGCCGCGCACGTCGACCACATGTTCGACAAGCTGTCCTCGGCATGCTACGCCCTGTCCAGACTCGCGCCCACCCTGTCTGCCAATAACCTGCGTAAAGCGTACTTTGGATATTTTCACTCTGTCTTAATCCAAGGAATTGACTTATGGGCCACGTCGGCCACCTGGGAAAGACTCTTTAAATTACAGAAACGTGCCTTACGCATCATTGATCGGAAACCACTCGACCATCCGGCGAAAGAAATATTTAAAAATCATAAGATCTTAACCTTGCCAAGTATATATATACTGACAGCTTGTGACTACATACGCGAGAACCTACATAACTACCAAACACTAAATAGGACGTCACGTAGGCAACCGCTGCTAATAGCTCCGAACCGGCGGCTGGCCAAGGGCCGTGCAGCGCTCAGTGTTGCCGGGGCGAGCATATATAATATAACCATGTTCCTCTAAACATAAAAGAGGCTAAAAGCAACGCAGCATTCTCGAAAAAACTGAAGGCAATATTAATGGACCTAGCATGTTACACTGTCTCAGAGTTTCTGCAAATGACCAACCCGTTGACCCTAACACATCAAATACCTAATATGTAAATCATAACCTGTAGGTATGTTTACTAAAAACAAAGGAATGTAATAAATAATTTTAAGATAATATACTTAATGCATAATGTAAATAATTAATTAATTATGAACTGTGTGTACCTATTGTGTGACTTATAAATATGTATGTGATATTTACGAATAAATGATCTGAAATCTGAAATCTGCACGAGTGATCCTATAAGGGTTCCGTTTTTTCCTTTTGAGGTACGGGACCCTAAAAACTAAAAAAAGTGACATGTGAATTGATTGTAATGAACTCTCTTCCTTTAATATCGTTTTAAATATTGATCCTAGAGAAAAGTGTTCAGATGTTTTTTGCAGGAAATTTTATGTAGATTATTTATTCATAAAACCTATTTTGCTATGGGACACCGTTTCCGAGTTATTTACAAAAAACTAAAAAGGGACTTTAAAATTGATTGTAATTAACTTACCGGCTGCTTTGTCTTTTTAAATATTGATCCTAGCGAAAAGTGTTCTACATGTTTCTTGTAGGAAATTTTATGTTTATTATTTATGTGTGATCAACAGGGTAAAGACCGGTAGTGATCACCGAATCGTAAGAGGCACACTGAATATCAATATTAAAATTGAAAGGTCCAGCCTGATGAAGTCTACGCTCCGACCTACTCGAGCCCATGTTCAAAACCCCGAAAGCTTTCAACTCGAGCTCTCTAACCGCTTTGCTTGCCTAGAGAACTTGGCTTCAGTGGACGAAATCAACGACGGGCTAGTGGAAACTGTCCACACAGTAGGGTCTAAGTTTTTTAGACCCCGCCGTAAAGATAGACCTCAGAAATTGACCGAGCAAACCTTAAACCTCATGGCTGAACGACGCTCGCTACAGTTGCAGTCTCCCGATGACGCGGAGTTATATAGGCAGCTCAATAGACGTATATCTAAGTCCTTGCGACATGATCTGCGTCTCTTTAATACTAACCGTATTAAAGAGACTATTGAGCGAAACCAAGGCTCCAAAGTGTTCGCAAAGGACAAAGCAACGCAAGCAAAGCAAGGGTCTATTGGGCAAAGCCAGCTGACAAAGCTGAAACGGGAAGATGGCAGCATAGCGTCGAGCAAAGCGGAGGTTTTAGGTGAGATCGAGAGGTTCTATGGACAGTTATACACTTCGATCGCAAAGCCCGTTGACAGCTTGGTAGGAGATCCAAGAGCCAAGCTGTCCCGACATTATACCGAAGATATCCCGGACATCAGTCTGTACGAGATTAGGATGGCCCTGAAGCAGCTTAAGAACAACAAGGCGCCGGGCAAAGACGAAATCACTTCAGAGCTTCTGAGAGCGGGTGGAACACCGGTACTTAAAGTCCTCCAGAAGCTCTTTAATTCCGCCTTGTCCGTGGGCATAACGCCTGAAACATGAAATAGAGGCGAGGTGGTGCTGTTCTTCAAAAAAGGTGATAACAACCTATTGAAGAACTACAGACCCATCACGCTTCTGAGCCATGTCTATAAGCTGTTTTCAAGGGTCATCACGAACCGGCTCGAACACAGACTTGATGACTTCCAGCCTCCCGAACAAGCCGGTTTCCGAAAAGGCTATAGTACCATAGACCACATCCATACGCTGCGGCAAGTTATACAGAAGACCGAAGAGTATAACTTGCCATTATGTTTAGCGTTTGTGGACTATGAGAAAGCCTTCGATTCGGTGGAAACATGGGCGGTGCTTGACTCTTTGATGTTTGATGTTTGATTCCATTGCAAAGAGGCGTAAGGCAGGGAGACGTTATCTCTCCGAAACTGTTTACTGCCGTAATGGAAGACGCCTTCAAGCTCCCGGAATGGGAAGGACTTGGCATCAACATCAACGGCGAATACATCACTCGCCTTCGGTTTGTCGACGATATCGTAGTCATGGCAAAGTCGATGGAGGAACTCAGCATGATGCTCGATGACCTCAATCGAGTTTCACAACGGGTGGGCTTGAAAATGAACATGGACAAGACGTAACTTATGTCAAATGCCAATGTTGTGCCCATCCCAGTCTCTGTTGGGAACTCGGTACTCGAAGTTGTTGACTCGTACATCTACCTAGGACAAGTAGTCCAATTAGGTAGGTCCAACTTCGAGAAAGAGGTCAACCGCCGAATCCAACTCGGTTGGGCAGCGTTCGGGAAACTACGTAATGTCTTTTCGTCCGACATACCTCAGTGCCTCAAGACGAAAGTCTTTAATCAATGTGTGTTACCAGTGATGACTTACGGCTCCGAAACGTGGTCTTTCACTATCGGCCTCATCTCAAAACTCAAAATCGCTCAACGAGCTATGGAGAGGGCTATGCTCGGAGTTTCTCTACGTGATCGAATCAGAAATGAGGAGATCCGTAGACGAACTAAAGTCACCGACATAGCCCACCGGATTAGCAAGCTGAAGTGGCAATGGGCAGGCCACATTGCACGCAGAGAAGATGGCCGATGGGGTCGAAATGTGCTCGAGTAGAGACCACGGACTAGCAAGCGCAGCGTAGGACGTCCACCCACAAGATGGACAGACGATCTTGTTAAGGTCGCCGGAAGACGCTGGATGCGGGTCGCTTCCAACCGGCACGTATGAAGGTCCAAGGGGGAGGCCTATGTTCAGCAGTGGACGTCTTATGGCTGAGATGATGATGATGATGATGATTTATGTGTAAGATTTGTTTTTGCTATGAGTCATACTTTTCAAATTATTAACGAAAAAATAAAAACAAGGAACCTTAGAATTTATTATAATTAACTTTCCCTCTTTATTATCTTTTTAAATATTGATCCCTGCTAAAAATGTACTGAATCTTTTTTATTGAAAATTTTGTGTAGATTATTAGTTCATTTCTTTTATATTGGCCACCGTTTACGAGTTATTTACGAAAAACTAAAAAAAGGGACCTTTAATATCACATATCTCACTTCCAGTCAAGAATTCGATCAAGCAACCGGCAAAGTCGGATTCAGCGGGGTCTAATTAGGTTAAAAAACCCGGTTGCCAAAAAGTAATATGTTTTGCCAGTAGAAATCGATTTTTACAAAAATGTGACCAGTCTAAATTATTCAATTTGATTAATTTTATAGCCTTTTAAAATATGTTTACACAAATTATCAATCGTGACTGAATTCCGGATTGGTTAGATGGGTGTGTGCCTTTGCTGCCCAACTTGTTATAAAATGACACTATGACGGACGAATGTCTGAAATGTCACCGTATTTAAGAATTATTTTGCTTTTCTTCGTAAGTATGTTGAAAAACATTGTGTGTATAACATATTTGCATAAATTTATACTGTGATTACCCATTTTATGAAACGTCCGCTAAACTAGCACAGGTCCGACGCTGACAGTGGTCACGGGCGTACTGGCGTGAGGAATAGGCGCAAGGTATTGCCGCATAGGGTGTAATTTAGTAGGCAAAATGTTGAATTCATCAAATGATGAATGAAAAAATTAACGTATCGATAAAAGGACAAGCAATAATGAAGATTTACTTAAAAGCTATCGACTGAAGTAAGTTTCATATACATTTTCGTCCTAGTACTTCTAACATAAGGAAATAAAGACAGTGTTAGGCATGTTTTCAACTTAAGATTCTATCGAGAAAATAATGAGCCGTCGTGTTTCTGACAAGCAATAACGTAGTTCAAGGACTGAAGTTATACATACTAGAAAATAATGCATGAAATCCTTGTAAAAGTCTGTAAATATGGTGACAAAAAAGTGCATTTTACTACACACTTCGCCTTAATGTAGACAATTTGATGTAGATTACTTATGTGTCAGAACATTTATTGCTACAAGTCACCGTATACGAGTTATTTATAAAAAACTACAAAGGGACCTTAAACCCGATGACTGATCAGTTCATCAGCGTCACATAACATAAATTGACCTCCGCATTGGATAGACAGCAACATTGAATGTTCCAGTAATCAAAGAAATTTAATTGCTAAATTGGAAATCAAAATAACTAAAATGGGCCAGAATCACCAATTTTAAACTACTACGATTAGTGCTCATCGATGTTAGTGTCGTAAGCGCCATCGACAATAAGGTCCCTTTTCATAGATAATACCACATATGGTTTAAAGCAAGCGCCACGATGTTGGAACAGCAAATTTGATTCGGTGTTGAAAAAGTTTGGCTTTATCAGTAGTAAAGCTGATCAATGTGTTTATATTGGTCAAGTCCATAACAAGAAATGTTACCTATGTCTCTTCTTTAGACTCGGAAAGTTGAGATGTCCCATTCTCTGGTGCCACAAGTAAGTATCTTCTTGTTCTTCAACATCAGACATGCATGCATAGCCTTTACCAGGTATATCTAGCCGGTACATGTTGTTGACATGAGTGCCTGTTGCTACTATCTGACCTCTATTGTTTATAATAGCGCACCCATCATTATCAAAACTTACTTTTCCACCAGTTTTTGCGATCTCACTTACTGACAGGAGATTGTTAGCAAGATCAGGAGAATACAGCACATTGGTAAAGAGCACCTTGTTTTCTTTACCTTTATCATCACATGTGTCTAAACTTACTTGCCCTGCACCATGCACGGATAACACTTCTTTGTTAGCAACCTTTATATTGTTTATCGGAGGGGCTACTACATTCTGTAGCAAATTTCTGTGCTTCGTAAGATGATAGGCTGCTCCTGAGTCTACATACCACACATCATCTTGACTTGATGTAGCTATAAACACTGCAGCATATGATGCACTACTTGGCTTATGACGCTGTGTATCCTTTGGCTTTTCCTTGCATTCTGGGCTTTTATGGCCATATTTGTTACAGGAATAGCATCTTGGCCCTTTAGACTGCTTCTCGTGGCTTCTGTGCAACTTCTTGCTAGCGACAAATACTGAAGGTGAAGAATCAGTCTCGATACATCTGACATCTTGCAATAATTTTGCTTTTACAGAATCTGAGGTTATTTTCACGCCAGAGCTTTCAATAGCTATGATCATAGGCTGGTATGACTCAGGTAGACCAGAGAGTAGCAATGTTCCGAGCCATTCATCGTCCACCTTGAAGCCTATGTTCCGGAGCTTATGGGCAGTATTCATTATTTTGCTCACATATTCTTCTACATTTTGACATTCAGTTAACGAGGTATTACAGAGATCACGCAGTAAGCCGACTTTGCGTGTCAGCCCAGAGTCGTCGAAAACTTTTGACAAGTTCTCCCAAACTTCTTTGGCGGTGCCGGCCTCTTGAATATGTACGTAGTTTGTAGGATCGACTAAAAGAATTATCTTTGATTTTGCTTTTGTGTCTCGTTTTGTATCTGTTTTAGCGTCTGCAGCCGGTTCAACACAATCCCATAACTCTTCGTGTTGAAGGTAAGTTTTTACCGCAAATCGCCATGTAGCATAATTATCACGGCCGGTTAGTTTTTCAATTAATGCCATTTGATTATTTGATGCCATTTTTCAAACACTTTTTACAATCTTTTTACGAAGAAACAATTGCAAATCACGTTTTTTTTTTCCTGTCAAATCAATGTACACATTTTTACACTTTTTGCACTGAGAGTTTCGCACTGCCTTCTTTTCTAGGCTTTACTGGGCCCATAACCTGATAAATTAAACGAAAATTAACGGGAATCTAGTAAAGATTGCTTTAATTTTCTATAAAAAGGACTCGTAAAATACATGGGTCGCGGAGTACAAGAATATAAAGTGACATTGACATAAGAATCGTCAAGTGCGAGACGGATTCAAATAAGGCGCGATATTCGAAATTAGAATGACATTTAACACAAATTACCGGATTATTTTGCCCACCGCTAAAACTTTTATGTATTTAGACCTTTTTAGTTTAAATCTCAATACACATAATCTATGCTTCATGTGTTATAACTCAAACCCGGAAATATTTGTCAAAGGGTTCTCAATTTTTTCTACTTGCATTCATTATTTATAAATTTTTTGCCCGCCGAAATATACCCTATATTAGGCAACTCGCTCAAACTCAAAATTCCCAAGTCAAGTTATGCACAAGTTTGGTATATAGTTTTGTCAGAAATATAACCTATTTTCTACTAAAAATAGCAGGGTGGCCATAACTATTATAATTTTTTCTACATTAACGAATTTGTTTAAAATTGTCGTTTTGGGCAAAGTTTCCCTGGAGGCAAAGTTGGCGCTAATGACGTAACATATTATTGCAGGTGACTGTACATAAATGTTTCGGTGATTTTGATATTATTTTCCAGGTTGGTTTACTAACAATCAAGTTATGCAGATACCGATTTCGTGAACGTTTAAGTAGTTTAGTACCGCTATTGTTTACCGATACCGATTATTTTTGAAGGTAAAACTGTACCGGTTGAAATATAAAGATATTAAAATTACAGCAGGGACAACCATTTTTTATAGGTGTACCTAAACCATCATTGGCCGAGCGTTAGCAAAGGTCTCCGTTTCAGCTTGGGCATAAATGCTTTTGTATGTTCTCCTTTGCAGATCACATCTCTCAACTGATTCTCGTGAAAATTTGTAAGCAGGTTCGATAGAACTATTCTGTTTCGGTTTATCCGCCAAAATGGAATTGCCACCCTGCTGAAACTTTATTTATTTAAATTCCTATTAAATGGATTTTGCACCTTATGAAAAACCGTATAGAGTAGTAAATAACATTTTACATCTGACTTAATGACATCTTGTTTTATTCGCTTTAATTGTACAAAACGCGTATCTCGACAAAGCAATATTAGGTAATAAAACAGTCAACAATCAAATGAATTAAATAGGTACGTCACGTGTGACATGAACAGACAAGGAAAGCAAGATTAAATGAATTGTTTCTCTTTCATCTTTCAATGGAACGCTTTTGCCCTCAAAGGAGGCTAGTGGTCAATACTAAACTAAAAGTCCAATCTTAAAAAAACGTGATGGGTCACTGACCTGTCCCAGTAAAGTGAGGTAGTGTGCGTGAAGTGCGCTTGTGTGTGAAATGGGGTAAATTGACAGAATCTGAAATTTTACCCACCGCTACCGTCGCCTTAAGCAACGTCGGGCGGGGTCAGTACTTGGATGGGTGACCGTTTTTATAGATAACTAGCTGTGCCCGCGGCTCCGCCCGCGTGGAATTCGGTCTGTGTCAGTAAGCGGCTAATTTCTAATCCTAATTTCTCTCCCTCTCCCCTGGAGGCGGAACTTGAAGTAAAGTTGACAGATGGATATGCTAGAGGACTGTAGTCCAGATAAAATATTTTACAGTTAGGTACCACTAAATAAAAGTACACTCCAAAATCAATAGTACTTTTCGCCCTTATTAAAATTTTACACGTGATTTTAACGACAGAGTAGTAGGTGTATATCGGACGATACAGTAAGGTATACGCGCGCGAGCGAAAGCGAAGCGGCCTGCCTGGCTAGAGCGCCACTCACCGTGGTCTTCTTCAGACTCCCGAGGAAGACCACGTGCCGCTTGTCAATGCGTTGCGAGACTTTCGCGAATGATTCGATTTTTTTCGGGAAGGCATGGAAATGCGTATAAAATGCGAGTCCCAAATCGTTTGACTCCGCAAACGACCAGTGCCCGATTAAGATATTTTGATGCCCTAAGCATTTCTAGACCATGGTGCCCCCTCTCCCTAGGGTCATCAAGATTACATTGAATTGTTTTGGTAAATTGAGTGACGTTCACTGCCGCATTACAGCGGAGAATGGAAATCAGTCACAACATTTTATCACGAAAATTGACAGTGCCGCAGCAGTAACGTTGCAACCTTATGCTGCTGCAGTCGCCATATCTTAAAATTAAATAGAAAACGCGAGCGAAGCGAGCGCGAAAATTTTTCGATATAATAACGCAATTTGATAGACAGTTGTACATTTTTAGGGTTCCGTACCCAAAGGGTAAAACGGGACCCTATTACTAAGACTCCGCTGTCCGTCCGTCTGTCCGTCCGTCCGTCCGTCCGTCTGTCACCAGGCTGTATCTCGTGATCTGTGATAGCTAGACAGCTGAAATTTTCACAGATGATGTATTTCTGTTGCCGCTATAACAACAAATACTAAAAACAGAATAAAATAAAGATTTAAGTGGGGCTCCCATACAACAAACGTGATTTTTTGACAGAAGTTAAGCAACGTCGGGCGGGGTCAGTACTTGGATGGGTGACCGTTTTTATAGATAATGGTACGGAACCCTTCGTGTGCGAGTCCGACTCGCACTTGCCCGGTTTTTTTACTTTTAGTATGGAAATCAGTCACATAATTTTATCACGAAAATTGACAATCCTGCAGCAGTAACGTAGCAACAGAGTAATGCTGCGGCAGTCGCCACCCGAATGTCACCTTTGTCATATCTTAGAAAGTAATTGAAAACGCGAGCGAAGTGAGCGCGAAAATTTTTCGATATAAAAAACGCAATTTGATAGACAGTTGTAAATTTTTACTTTTAGTATGGAAATCAGTCACATAATTTTATCACGAAAATTGACAGTGCTACAGCAGTAACGTAGCAACAGAATAATGCTGCTGCAGTCGCCACCCGAATGTCACCTTTGTCATATCTTAGAAAGTAATTGAAAATGCGAGCGAAGCGAGCGCGAAAATGTTTCGATATAAAAAACGCAATTTGATAGACAGTTATACATTTTTACTTTTAGTATGGAAATCAGTCACATAATTTTATCGCGAAAATTGACAGTGCTGCAGCAGTAACGTTGCAACAGAGTCATGCTGCTGCTGTCGCCACCCGAATGTCACCTTTATCATATCTTAGAAAGTTATTGAAAACGCGAGCGAAGCGAGCGCGAAAATTTTTCGATATAAAAAACACAATTTGATAGACAGTTGTACATTTTTACTTTTAGTCCCAACCAGGCGCGAATCCAGGATTTCATACGGAGAAGGTTTGGGACAGTTTTTTATCAGCCTAGCTTCGCATAGGGTTCGATATTTAAGGGTCTCAGCGAGGTTGTTTGATGCAAGAGAGGTGAAAAGATGCAAGAAAGCACAGCTTGGAATTGACCAAGTGAATTGAATTGGCGAAGTGTGACCAAGGCAGAAGGCCCAGCTGCGAAAGAGGAAAGCTTGGATTTGGATGCACGCCCAAGTGTAATTAAGGCAGAAGATCAACTTTGCCGTAAGGCAGAAGGCCTCGCATAAGACCTAACGCCGAACTGCAAAAGAGTGGCTTGAAATCGAATCTATGCATGTAATCACGACTCTTCTACTGCTCGCTCTTTGGCTTCACTCGAAAGCGCTATTTGATAGGATGCTTTTAGTTTTCGGCTTTCACGGGGCCCCTTATAACACTTTGACAGTCAGGTCTCAGGATCGCGGCTAAGGAGCAATACTCGGTTTGGCCGACAAATCTGGCGTGCAAGAGAGGAAAATTTTCTATAAAATCGGTAACCTATGTCGAAAAAATCGGCTGGCCGCAAGCCCAAAAGCAAGATATTTTTCCATGACTTTAAGGGCCTCCGCGTAAGGTCAAATGGAAAGCCTACGTTGGAGATCTTCTTCGTACCCTCACTCTCTAACTTAATCCCTACGACCCTTCGTTATTAGATGGGTACTTGTACACGAATAAAAGTTTCATGTAGGTACCTACTTCACGACGACTGCAATGCTGATGCAGCCTGCGCGTTTTTTTGCCTACGGTTTTGGTGGCCCCTAGAAGCAACCCAACAAACAATTAAGCGACACTTAGCACTTATTTTATCACCTAAAGACATAGAACGGCTGTAGAATAGCTACATATTCTAAGCTTACAGGCTCTGGTGACATCAAGGTCTTTAAGAGGTCCATGTATAGCTTTAAGATCCACAGTAGCCATTTTGGCCGCTATAATGCATCTTAAGCCGCTAGTGTTATAGCTCAAAGTGAATTCTACCACCTTAATATCTATATGAGTGATAAGCAGCTGCAATTTTCACTTAAGGTTCTAAACAGGCGATATAAAGTCTTTTATAGCTCCGTGTATCATAATCGCTACTTAACTCTCTTGTATCACTTACAGTCGAAAAGAGAAGTTATGAGTCACCATTATCGATCATGTAGTCGCAGACGAGCGTTATTCAATACCTTAGTACATCTTATACTGTTATTAGAGTCTTACTTAGAACCTAAGCCTATAGCGCCATGTTAAATTGACCGATGAATCAATAAGCAAAACAAAAACTATTAATTAGAACGTAAATACTTCATAAAAATCGATACTTTTACTCAATATTGACCTAATGTTAGTATTGTTATATTTAAAACCGGACTTCACGTATATTGAGTAATTTTTCGAAAATTAAATACGGTGGACCACAAATAAAAAAATATTATATTCAGATAAATATGCAAAGGATCAGAGGCCCATTAAAATTTTGTTAGTAATACATATAGTTTTTGACAGTGTAATTAATTTCGCCATCATAAATCCGCAGATAACTCCTGCATCAGTGAACTAAAATAATTATTTGCTTTTAATTATCCGCCATTACATTTCACTTCAAGCTGTCACAGAGCAAGCTTACGAATAATAATACAAAATGGAAACATCTGCAACCAAAGCAGATAAGGCTAAGGAAAAAATGTGCAATTACCTTCTTGAATGTTACAAATATTGACTTTAAATGCTAATATACCATCTAAAGCTGAAAGTATCATCTTTACGGCCCTACACTACTACTCAAATAGTTAGTATTCGCTTATTTGGCACCCTTTTAAATCCTAAGTACTTAATCAACGCTATTACAACACTACTTTAGCGCTCTTCTACTACAACAGTTTGTAGTCACCTATATGCAACCCATCTAGCTCGTAAAGAATTAATTAACACTATTGTACCTCCACTATACCGCTCTTATGTCTCTTTTTTTATTCGCTAACCCTACTGTAGCACTGTTATAAATCTTATGGTGATAAAATTTGTGCCCAATCCGGGGTTAAAACGGGGTTATAGCCGGCTATAACTCCTATTTTTAGAGCACTAACAACCCCTAAAGAGTAAATAGGCGCTTATATAAATCTCTTCTAACCCTTAAATTTAGCGCCTAATGTTAGTTGGGAAGTGCTTATTTTGCTTAAAAGGGTTAATCCGGTACTGCAAATGACAGAGGTCAATGTTTTTTTTCAAAGTACCCACCTTCGTGGCCATTATTAAGTGCTGTATACGTATGAATATGGATTTGATATGGATGCGATATAATTACGATTAGGTATAAAATTCATGACGGACAAAATTTATAATTTTAAACAATTATGCAATTATACGCGTGTTGATATGTGTGTTTATTTTACCACTACATAACTATGTAAACTCATTTTTAGTTTTCTTGATTACTTAATGTTTACTCAGTTCCCCAAAAGATGGCACTGTGCAATGAGGGGCAATTAATTTACTGTCGTTTAATTTTGTTGTATTATTAAATCAACATGATTATTCAATTAAATTTGTTGATATCCGTACCCTCTCTTCTAAAGTTAGAGTTAATTTGGCAAAATCCTTCCTCGGTGGCTTATTCATGTCAACACGTATTAAATTCAGCGCCATTTGTTAGTTTACCAGGGTACTCTATAGTGGTAGCAGAAATTTGAAAAAAGTTTGCCCCTCCTTCCTAAGTAGCGCCATAAGATTCAGGGGCAAACTTAAGTCAATCGAGTGTTGTGGCTACCCCCCCTTTTAGGGGTTGAATTTTTATAGCCTATAACCTGGCCGGGGATGTTCTGGACAGATTAGTAAAGTTTGCATCAAAATCCGTTGAGCCGTTTTCACGTGATGCGCGTTCAAATAAACAGACAAACAGATAAACAGACAAACAGACAAAAATTCTAAAAACTGTTGGAACGTGTTCTGTTATCGATTCTAAGTATCCCCAGCCAACTTTTTTTCGAATATCTTCCATGTACAGACTTTCGACCCTCTCCAGCTTTATTATATGTATAGATAGATGGTACGGAACCCTTCGTTTGCGAGTCCGACTCGCACTTGGCCGGTTTTTATTAGTTACAGAAATTCGGCTTAAAACAAATTTGTCTCGCATTTTTACTTCTGATAGGCACTTAATCCTTGATTTCATATATTTCGGCACTTACTTCCTCTACTACGACTTTAGTCTATAACTACTACATACATATATTATAAATAAGTAAAAACCTTAATGTTTTACTAATCTGAACGGATAGTGCATTTATTCAACGGGATAATACAGAATGATAATTTGACGCAATAAATCAATTAAATGAATAAGGAGTATTAGTCCAATATTCTACCGCCAGAGTGCAGAACTAGCACAAACTGTAAACCATAGAGTTACTCATACACTACCGTAAAACGGGGTCAACAGAAATCGCGGGGTGAATAGAGAAATTTTGAACTTTTTCTTTCTAGTTGTTATATTTAAAAACGTACATCTCTAAAATGAGATTTTTTGGAATGCGTATATAGTAGACTATTTATTCTCTACATTGATACCAAAAGAACTTAATCAAACTGCCTAAAAGTTAGATTTTTTTAACTCTAAAGTAAGGTCTCGCCGAGGTAAGAAATGAAGCCTGTCTGAACTTTCTTCTAGCGGTAAATGTTTTGACATTAACTGAGTAAAGGTTAGCTAATCTGGTAATATAGTATCTGTAGTACCTAAATAATAAATAATATCACAAATTTTCTTTATAATGAAGCATTTTTTTGCAAAAAACTAATAACAGGCAATTTTACGTGATAAAAGGGTCAGTGGACACGCATATGGGGTGAGTAGTTACAACAAAGGGGTGTAAAGACACGCCTTGGGGGTTAAAAGACACGAAAAAATAATTTTGTGTCAAATAGCTGCTTAACAGATATATATACCATTTGTCAATAGAGTATCAACATAATAATGACCACATTCGATGCCTATTGACAACTAAAATTTAATATTTCTATTCACCCCTTTCTTGTATCTATCGACCCCGTTTTAATCTTCTTTGATTTTCTCTGAATTGGGTAGGTAAAAATTTATTGCACAAATGCAAAATTGAAGAACTAACCAAGACTCAAAAAATGATATCAAAATTTTTACTTTTATCATTTGGATTATTGGCGAAAATCGTCCTTGAAGTTGAAAATCGTGTCTTTTCACCCCGTTTTACCGTATGCCGTAAACAGTTTATGACAAGTATTCACAGATTATTTGTTACGAATAAATGTGACATTGATGCATAAACAAAGCGGTTTGCTTACTGTTTGTGCTAGTGGTGCCCTCTACGCGGAGTTTTGTGTTATATTTCCTATTGGGATGGAAACAAATTCGTTCGCGCATTCTTACAGAATATACTCTGCAGTAAAGTTGTACTGTACCTACTGTTAAAAAAAACCGGACAAGTGCGAGTCGGACTCGCCCACCGAGGGTTCCGTACTTTTTAGTATTTGTTGTTATAGCGGCAACAGAAATACATCATCTGTGAAAATTTCAACTGCCTAGCTATCACGGTCCATGAGATACAGCCTGGTGACAGACGGACGGATGGACGGACGGACAGCGGAGTCTTAGTAATAGGGTCCCGTTTTTACCCTTTGGGTACGGAACCCTAAAAACGAATCTATATTCAGGCAAATGCTGCCTTCCAATTAGTAGCAAATTGGGTCGCGGCGAAGATTGGCGGTTTTTATGCAACGTCGGGTTTGGGCCGTTCCGATACCGCACGCAGGCGAGGCGGACACGCAGGCGGACCGGTGGTTGCACCGGTTTCAGTTAGCAGCAAGTTTGGTCGTGGCGAATATTAGCGGTTTTTATGCCACGCCCGCTTTGAGCCGTTCCAATAACGCACGCAGGCGAGGCGGAAGCTCAGGCGGACCGGTGTGGTTACATCGGTTTTATGCAACGCCGGGTTTGGGCCCTTCCAATACCAAACGGACTTCCAATACCAGGCAGACCGGTGGTTCTTTTCTAAAACAACTTATTAAAGTATAGATCATGTTATGAAATTCACGTGACTATTCCATGCATTATTTAAGTTCCGAAGTTTTCTAACAACGATTGTCATTTTGCCTATGCCCGCCGAGCTTCCAACTCGCCTCTTCGGGTCAGCAATTGTAACAACTCCTGTGATCAGAACCGTGATTGCAAATTAATAGGCGGGAGCGACCATTACCTGCATCACTACCATTCACAATCAGCCGTATGACCAACTTTACCACAAGCGGGCAAGTTAATGTGACCTCCGATACCATTTAAATGTAGCCGAAGCTTGGAGGCAATTTATACTGGGTATGGACATAAAGACGATTGAAGGAATGGTTTGCGAAGATCGACTGGCCTTTTGGGCTTCAGCGGCAATGTAATATTTTTTTCTACATGTAAGTATTTTTTCGTTTGGTAAGTTGTACAAAAAATGGATTCAGGAGTTAACGTTAAAATTATCAACAATATGCACTTACAATATTTTGTGGAAAGCTATTTTTGGGCCACTCTATAACTAACTCTGTGAGCTGTAGACCTCGCGAGCAGAGCTTGAAATAACATGGTGCTAAGAGCTTTAAATACACCGTGTTTTTTTTGATTTCCGTTAATTTCAAGGGTGCATTCCTGAGCTTAAATCAAGTAACTTTCTCAAAGACACCGATGTTCTAATTAAGTCCATTTCGGAGATAATCCATAATTTATTTTTTTACTATAAGGCCTCTACAAGCGTGTACACTTGCCTTAGGGCCGGCTTACATATTGATTAGTGTTTAGAATGAGTTCATACATTTGCTACTAAACTTAAGTACAATCTCGGTCGATTGATGTACGAAATGACATTGATATGTCACAGATTTCAATTGTTTGGTTGAGTTAAATGTAATGCCCGTGTTACAACAACGCTATATGCTACATTTAATTACTTTTTAAACAAAAAAAAAACAAAAAAGAAAACAAAAAAAAATTTTTTTTTTGAAAATTAACTATGCCATTTAGTTCTTATAAACGTACTTAACTATACCCCGAAGTTAACGGAATTCAATAAAAACACGGTGTATAGTAAATTAAAGAAAAACAATACGAAATTTATGTGTAAAAAAATACAAAAGTTATAATATCCCAGCATACAATTACTGGGGATCGAACCCAGACCCTCTGTGCAAACAGAAAAAGCGAACGTTTACAAACTGAGCCAAACAGTTCTTAGGTGGGTTGACGAAATTTAGCTACTCCTTCTCAAATTAAAATTAGTTAAAATTAAATATCTAAATACCGCCTAAACCAGCGATATTTTTTTTCTGCATTTTTTGCTATTAACTCTGTAAACATGTTTCAAAAAGAAAAAAGTCTTATGATATCGATACGACTATTTGTTTAGGCGCCAGGTATCACGACTCCGCCATTTTTAAAAATTTCCAAAAACCGGATTGACAAAAAAATTTTATTTAGTCATAAAATTCGGTCACAAAATTTCACGAGAATCGGTTAAGAATTGCGACCTGTAGAGGAGAACATCCGGACATACGAAAGCAAAATGCCCGAGTCAAAACGTAGACCTTCGCTTCGCTTCGGTCAATAACGTAAACCCGAGAGCTAGGTAGGTATATGGCTGAACATGTGAGCGGTTCACAGTGTATGTCGAGTTTCAACTTTTTTACTTTTTTTCAATTGCACATGCATTTTGTCAATGGTAAATTTTCCATGTTTTAAGTTTTACGCGAAAACATTTAGCATGTAACGTACACTTCTCTCCGAGCGAGTCGCTTCTGCGAATTCGTGCGGAATTAACTCACGTGAGGCTCTATGTTTCCTTTTATAGTTTGCATGGTTACTCACGTAGAACGCTACCAAGTTAATAACTATATGTAGGTATTTATTTTATGAACCGTTATATATGAACAGCTAATAATGAGTAATGTCGAGCTGGTTAAAATTATTTCATGATTGTACCGCATAGAATACACATTAAATAAATATCTCATGCTTACTTCTGCACAGTTCTTTATAATGCTAAAAAACGAAAACCAAAGTCCGTCAAAGTCAGAGAGAAATAACTAACTTACTGCTAACTTATTCGGGCGCACGAGCGCCGAGGTAACTAGGAGTCGAAGTGGTCGCCTTGGTCGAAACCGGCCGGAAGGATCATCATCATCATCATCATCATCTATGGACTAAACTAACTTTACACACATTTGAACGTAAAAAAATGAGGGAGTGTAATTATACACGTGATATTTTCATATATGTTTGACATTAAGGATGGCACACACACACACACACACACACACACACACACACACACACACACACACACACACGTCCCACAAGGCCATGCAGAGTTATCTTGATCCGACTTTATACCTCTACTGAACTAGACGCCGAAAGTTCTCGTACTCCACGAGTAGGTGTCACACACCAAACACTCAGTTGGGCTCCCATTCCATGAATTCTTACTGATTCTTTCTGTCATGTCACATCTTTGTTATTACAATATGCCTCAACTCAACTCTGTACTTAATTGCAAAATTTGAACCGAACTTCAGAAAATGTAATTAATCATCGCTAAATTGCTCTCTTGACCTGACAATTGACAGTTGACACGCTTTCAGGTTTTACAATTTGTTAAAGTTTGTATATTGATTTGATACTGTGAGGCGCTCTCTTAGGCTATAAAGTCGTTGTTTGCTATGAAGCACTTAATTATAAAATATAATTCTCTTTATTTATTAATATAATTATTATTATTACCATTAGAATACGCCTCTAGTAAGCCTACGGTCAGCGGGTGACCATTACAGAGTTTTTGTTTAGTTATGAATGCTGGTCCCGCTTGTTTCCGGGGTTTGGTCGGAATTAATCGGAGAGGTCGGTGTTTGCGTTACGTTTATAACCGTGTTGGGTACGATACGATTGTTCTGCAGATAGGGCTGTCCGTGCCCTAGCCAGGGCTGCGCTAAAATACTATTACATACATTAAAATGAGACAATTATGTACTTACTGAGTAGCTCAACGAGGAACACCGTTACTCTACATTTTGAATATAAGATCTTAAGCATCTTAAAATTAGATAAAGAAGAAATTAAGAAATAATCATAATAGTTGTGAAATGAGTGGGCCACATTAGATCGATAACCGCTGTATAGAAAGGTATCGACTAGGTACTTAAGGAAACCCGGGATATTATGGGCACCTGAGGCAATATGATGAGGCAATATGACTACTGCGGACTTACATCAAAGAAGACGTGAACTGTATGCCTTATATGAGGAACGGCGGTTTAATCAGAGTAATGAATTTAAAGAACATGTGAAGGAGTATTCGAAGAAGTTTAAAGTAGATTGTCATATAGCTAAGCGAAATTATCTAAGTCAGAAAATAAAAAGTAGTTCCGACATTGTTAAAGCAACCTGGAAAGTTATAAATGTGGAGACTGGTCGCTCGAAACACACAATTAAAGAGCTTAAACTAAACATTGATAACAAAATTATAGATTCCAATTTAGAAGTAGCTACAGAATTTTAAAAATTTTTCACCGAGGTACCAGTATCCACAACTAAGGATTTAAATTCATCACCCTCATCTGCTGTTACATTATTAAAACATAACGCTCCAGAGTGTTGTGGAGACCTTCATTTTGAACATGTTTGTACCTCAGATGTAATAAAGGCGTTTAAATCAATTAATGTCAAAAAAACTAATGACCTCTGGGGAGTCTCTGTCCATGCTGTCAAATCCTTAGTAGAAATTGTAGCGCCTGACTTGGTAGTTATATTTAACAACAGTGTTGATTGCGGCGAGTTTCCTGATCTAATGAAACATAGTAAAGTAATTCCTTTATTTAAATCTGGTAGCAGCTCTGACCCCACTAACTTTAGACCGATATCTGTGCTACCAACTTTTAGCAAGATTTTTGAAAAATTAGTTCTTTCTCAATTAGTACGACATTTTAACGTTAATAATTTGATGCATAATAAGCAGTTTGGTTTTACACGGGGTCGCTCAACAACCGATGCCGGTGTTGAGCTAATTAAGCATATTTTCGATGCCTGGGAGGAGTCACGAGATGCTTTAGGTGTCTTCTGTGATTTATCTAAGGCCTTCGACTGTGTTTGTCATGAAACATTAATCAGGAAACTTCATTATTACGGAGTTAGAGGATCGGCACTGAATTTACTTAAGTCCTACTTAAATGGTAGAATACAAAGGGTCGATGTGAATGGACAGCGATCACCTGGGTCATTGGTCTCTATGGGTGTACCACAGGGGTCAATATTGGGGCTTTTCCTGTTCCTTATCTACATAAATGACTTGCCATTCCTTGCTAAGACCCACCATGATATACTATTGTTTGCAGAGTGAGGTGTCTCACTTATTTTCAAAGTCAAACGACAGCAACAAGTTTACAATGATGTAAACAATGCCATTTCAAAAGTAGTAAATTGGTTCAATGTTAATAATTTATTGTTAAATGAGAAAAAGACTAAATGTATTAAGTTTGTCACTAGTAGTAACGTAAGGCATGTGCAAACAAGTGTCATTGTGAAGGATGAGGAATTGGAATTAGTTGATAGTACAGTTTTTCTTGGTATAACTTTAGATTCTAAACTCCAGTGGGGTCCCCATATTGCTACTCTTTCGAATAGACTGAGCTCTGCAGCTTTTGCAGTGAGCAAAATCCGTCAGTTAACTGACGTGAAAACAGCTCGATTAGTATATTTTAGTTACTTCCATAGCATTATGGCATATGGTATTTTACTATGGGGCGGTGCTTCAGAGATAAATACCATTTTTGTTCTGCAGAAGCGGGCTATTCGAGCAATATACAAAATGAACCATAGAGACTCACTTAGAGATAAATTTAAGGAAATTGACATAATGACAGTGCACTGTTAATACATTTATGAGAATATTCTGTATGTACATAAAAATATTGTAAATTTTAGGAAAAATTGTGAAATTCATAATATTAATACTAGAAATAAACATAAGCTCGCAGTGCCCTTCACTCGGCTCCATAAAATTAAAAAATCATTCATGGGTAATTGTGTAAGATTTTATAATAAACTTCCAAACCATATTACTGAATTATCTATTAATAAATTTAAGAATTATGTAAAGCGTAAACTTATTTCTAAAGCTTATTATACCACACAAGACTACATGAATGATATTACAACGTAGGATTAATTGTTATTCGAAATGATTATTTATTTATTAGGTATATTTGATTATTGATGAGGAAATGGATATTCCGATGTAATATATCTACTTCTTTTGTTACTTATGCTTTTTTTTTGACATTTAGATTTTATTCTAGAAATTCTAGACTAGTATTTTTTTATACAATCTTTTTAATGTTTGACGATCCTTTTGTGAAATTCTTAGTGTTAAATTTGATATGTATAATAATCCAATTTTATTATGGAATAATATTAACATCAATAAATTGCTCTGATAATTAGATTAAGATTAATTACGATTCATAAGAGCTTGTTGCTAGGCCTACATGAATAAAGTATTTTTTTTTTTTTTTTTTTTTTTGATAAGGTATCCTCGGCGAAACATCTAGAACGTGGTTAAAGGGTTTTGTCAGCGCTTCAAAGCGTATTGCCAAAAAAATATTGCATGCAGCATACACTTCGAATAGTTTATTTTCCTAATTATTGTCTTGTGTATTTGAGTTGTCTGTTCGTTATATTCCTGTTCCATTCCAGTATAGATACAGGATAGATTGATAGTATAGATACTAGCTTCAAATTGCATCTGACTTACAAGGAGTTTACTAAAATTAATTCTTTTTCACCGGTATGCTTAAGTTAGAGAAAATGAAATAATTATATTTTCATACAACAAATAGCGATACAATCATATCAGCTTCAATACACTCGAAAAAATGTATCATATTCTAAATCGCATCTCCACTTGACATTTTCGCGCAAAAAAGTCTGAGATTGTGAAAGTGGCACCCCTATTGGACCCGGGAGGAATAATAATAAAAACAAATTGGTAAAAGTTTTTATCGAGCCAAGTTAGTGAACCTGCGGCACGTACGGACGGAGAGCGGCGCGATTGCTCTCTAATATACGCAGTTTGAATAAACAACCGCCTAACGAGCGGGGAACGGCTGTGTTTGTGCTCTTTTATGCCATCTTGCCATATGATCACTTTTGTATCTTTTACTCTGACGGAACAGAGATGATATTGATATTATAATATTATGTGTAATACAGTTCTTTGAGCGTGTGCCTATGCAAGTCTGCACATAACTATTGTATTAACAATTATATATTATTTCCCACTCACGAGATTTTAAATGTTGCTTATTTCATAATTAGAGTAGATACACTGAGGTAAACTGAATCATAGAGTAATTGAACCGTCGTCCATATTTGTTAATTTTCACAAAAAAAAAAGTAATCAATGAGTTTCGTGTTAAAAAAGCGCTACCAATTTATAAAACTCTAGTGTCTGAACCCACTGAACCGTACAGTGCGGTGACAGACGGTTGTGTGCAACCGACCCTTATTTGAATAGAACAATAAAAACAAACGAAGTCAGTAATACTACCAATTTCTTGTTGCAAGCAAATTGTGCATTGTTCCCTCGAGAACGACGTTAACCCGTAAATGAGTTTGCTACGAAAGTTTGGGTCGTAGCAGCTGCTACGGCGTAGAGGCTCTACGCCGTAGGCCGATGGGTACGCGGAGCGAGAAGTCTAAATAGCGCCTCTGTAATTGTTTTAGGAAATGAAAATGTTTTCCTCTTGTAACAAATTTTACTGGCAATATTTTTTTTTGTAAATAAAAACACTTTCTTTTTTTACGTATGAATTCTATTTTTCTTAATTTAAACATACATAATTATCTATTGGCCGGATTCGAACAAGGCTTACAAGAAGTCATAGCGGTACCGTAGTGATCTGTTATTTAGTGTCAAAAGTGACAGCTTATGCCCCTAATTAAGAGTAGGTATAGTTACAAGATATTCTTCAAAGTTCCGTTGATTAAAGCCCGATTTACACTAGCATTCCAGCAATGCGAATATATAAAGCCAGGTTTACGAGTGGCGCAGGCGCAGGGCGCGGCGCGGCGCGGCGGCCGCAAGAGTGCTCGTTTACAACACGACAATAAACTGCGTTAACATTTGTTTTTCCTAAACACGACCCGCTCACATCAAACATTCCAAATACGTGGAGCAACATCACTGTGAATATTCTTGACATTATTCCCCAGCCCAAAAACATGTGGCCCAGGTAGGTGGTTCATGATACTGATAATTTTAACAAACGTGTGCGTTCGACTAAGGTGTAGAGTTAGTGAAGTTAGGGCTTGTAGAGTTAGAAGCTTGGCTCTACAAGAGATCTGATAACTTTTTGACAGTGCGAGCCTTACAGTTTCGTCTTGGCAACATTTTACATAAATATGGTTTTGGTGGGATCTCTCTAGTCTTTATTATAGACTATTACAGATACTTTTAAATTAATTTTAATTTTAAATGCGAACTGTTGAGATTTATCTATATGTACTTGTAAAAATATTCCAAATACAACACTTTCCTTGCAGGCAGCAACAGAGTGTCAGATACTTTTGGCGTATTGTTTCATCCGCTACTACTGATGCTGACTGTACATTCGTGTGAGCATTATTCAGAAATCAAGATAAGTCCTATTGTTGCGGTCAGCGTCGCGTCGCGTCGTGTCGCGTCGTGTCGCGTCGCGTCGTGTCGCGTCGTGTCGCGTCGCGTCGCGTCGCGTCGCGTCGCGTCGCGTCGCGTCGCGTCGCGTAATCTGGAACAATAACGCGTCGGGACAATACCGCTTATTAAATATCGCGTATCGCGGTCTTTGTTAATGAGCTGAACTGAATGTTATTAAATATCCTTTGTGAATGATCCACTGAATGTTATCTCGGGCCCGAATAATGCAATTCATTTACTACATATTGCTACATAGGTATACGCAGGTATTACATCATCAGCCCCACTCGAAGTACCTACCTACTTAAAGTTCGGATAGATTAATATAAATTTCAAACTGGAGTATTCAGATTTTACAGTTACTCTTAGAATGTCTGTCCGGTTGCTTTTCTCTACTTAAGTACAGAACACATTTCTCAATTGATTCTCGTGAAATGTAGTGAGTAGGTAGGTTAATAGGTTCGATAAAAATGGAGGAATGGTTTATGATTGAAAACCGCTCTCAGAGCCCCTTTTGGAATATGTCTACGAAATTTTGGTAAATATTTTAAAGTGCGGTTTTGAGCAGCCCCGTGTCAGACGCGGCCGGCGGCGACGCGGCGCGCGATACGCCTGACAACTTGAAGCTCTCCATTTATCATAAGTTCATAACATGTAAACTTGCTGTATTTCTTCCTTCCTTTATAATTTACATGTTACACTAGGTAGGTATTTCTAAAATAACCTGCATGTGTGGCACAACTTACGAGGGCAGACAGTCGACAGCTCCTGGGTACCTCCATAACGAAATACTATTATTTGTTATGTAGGTACCCATGTTTGTTCGTTAAAGGGCGCTTATAGCTAATAGGTGTATTTAAGGTTCGTCATAGGGACAAATTGTAGAGTAAAGACAATATTGACCTTGAAAAATGACTTCGAGTGAAATTCTAATTTTACAATAAAATGAAAAGTCATTAAAACATTAGGTTACAATATATTTTAGGTTACGGTTTTGTTTTGATACAACTTTGAAGACCGATCTCGCTTTACTCGCTTATTGGTGCATGTGAATTGCCATTGAAGTACAATTCGTGTGTGAAATGCGCACCAATCACCACGACGCTCGTCAAGTTCATATCACAATCTGTTCGAAACCATAAATAAAATAAAATAAAAATAAAAAAGCCTTTATTTCTAGTCATTTGGAGAGAAATGTAAGAAGGTTCATCGATTACATAATCTTATCTAGTTTTTTAGTATTACATTGCATTGTTTCTTATGTCAAAGTTATAATTAAGTACAAGGTGTATGTCAAGAAAAGCTTACATTTTATTTAGGTATTTACACTGATATAGTTAGTCGGACCAGAACCCCTCATCGGGTGAAGGCCTCCTCCAAGGACTTCCAGGTTTCCCTATTTAATGCAGTATGTTTCCAATTTATACCGGCTATTTTCTTAATGTCATCCGCCCAGCGGCTATTTGGTTTGCCTTTACGGCGTTTTCCTGTGGGCCCCTTCCAGGTAGTAGCTGTTAAGGTCCATCGAGAGTCTGAAAGCCTGGCAACGTGTCCAGCCCATCTCCATTTTTGAGTTTTGGCATGCTTTAAAGCGTCTATTAATTTTGTTATTGCTCTTATATTTATGTGCGGTATTTTTTGCACTCTTCTAATGTTTGTTAGGCTTCTTTCCATTGCTCTTTGACATGTAATTATTTTTGATTTTATTTTTGTAGTAAGCACCCAGGTTGGACTAGCATATGTCAATGAAGGCAAAATGCACATATCCATAACTTGTTTTTTTACTTTCATGTCGATGTTCGAAACCATAACAAATTGTTAAATTTTCTGATTCAAATCGGGTTCCTACCCATTTTAGTTTTTTTTATACCACATCGGTGGCAAATAAGCATACGGCCCGCCTGATGGTAAGCAGTCACCGTAGCCTATGGACGCCTGCAACTCCAGAGGTGTTACATGCGCGTTGCCGACCTTTTAAAAACCTGTACACTCCTTTTTTGAAGAACCCCATACTGTAGACCCTCGGGAAAACCTCGGAAGGGAGCTCATTCTACAGCCGGAGCGTCCGCGGGAGGAGATTCCTCTTAAATCGCACAGTACGCGACCATTTAGGTTCTAGGGTGTGAGGATGAACACCCTGCCGACGGCGAGCGGTGCGGTGATAGAAAGCGGCCGTTGGCATCATGTCAAATAGTTCCTCAGAGCACAGCCCATTGTACAAACGGTAGAACACACACAAGGAGGCAAAGTCTCTCCTTAGACTTAAAGGTTCAATACCGCTTGTGAGTTTGGGATCATCGACGATTCGCACAGCGCGCCTTTGGACTGAGTCGAAGGGTCCAAGCTGGCATCCAGGTGCTCCTGCCCAAAGGTGACAGCAGTACTCCATATGGGGTCTGACTTGCGATTTATAAAGCAGCAGTCTTTGCCCCGGAGTAAAGTATTGCCTCGCTTTATTGAGCACACCGAGTTTTTTGGACGCCAGCGCAGCCTTACCTTCCAGGTGGCTGCGGAATTGGACGTCACTGGAGATGTCAACACCGAGGATCCCAATACTCCCTGACATGGTAAGGGCTGTGCCTTGGAACTGTGGGACCACAGTAAATGGGGTTTTCTTAGCGGTGAACGCGCAAACTTGTGTCTTGGTGGGGTTGAATCGCACTAAATTGTCCCGACCCCACACCGAAACTCTGGATAGAGTGCTCTCAATGTCTGACACAAGCTTTTCACGACTCTGCAGCACCACAGAACGAGGGATATTGGCACGGCCTGTGTAATAGGCATCCCCAGTACTGTCATCTGCATAGCAATGAATGTCATCGATAGACAACATGTCGTTGATGTGCAGCAAAAACAGCGTAGGGGATAGCACAGAACCTTGCAGAACGCCAGCGTTAATGTCCATGCTATCGGAGCATCTTCCGTCTACTACGGCTCGTATGCGTCTGCCGGACAAAAAGCTAGCGATCCATTTGCATAGTCCCTCCGGCAATCCATAAGATGGTAACTTCGACAGGAGACCCCGATGCCAGACCCGATCGAACGCCTTCGCTATATCTAGGCTAACTGCCAATGCCTCACCTTGACTCTCAATGGCCGAAGCCCAGCGGTGTGTGAGATACACTAGAAGATCACCAGTCGAGCGACCGTGGCGAAAACCATATTGGCGGTCGCTGATCAGATCGTGTTCTTCTAGGTATCTCAGGAGCTTTGCGTTAATTATACGCTCCATGACCTTAGAGAGAAGGGAGGTAATAGCGATAGGCCTGTAATTCGATGGGTCCGATCTGTCACCCTTTTTAGGCACAGGGCGTACAAGGGCCGTCTTCCACGAAGATGGAACATGCCGTTTGTCGGTAGAGAGTGTGAAAAGACGCGCTAACACGGGACATAACTCAGGAGCACACTGTTTAAGCACAAGAGCTGGTATGCCGTCTGGCCCGCTCGACTTATGGACGTTCAGGGATAGCAACTCCCGCCGAATATCCCTCTGCGTGAATGAGATTTCTAGCTTGGAGTATACGCACTGCGGGATGGTGGGCGGCACAGCGCTACCGTCGTCGTTCAGGGTCGAGTTCGAGGCAAAGAGAGTACCAAGAAGATCGGCTTTCTCTTTTGCACTGTGGGCCAGATCACCATCAGCTTTCCGCAGTGGTGGTAAAGACGACTGACAAAAATTTCCCTCGGCAGCTTTGGCGAGCGACCAGAACGCGCGACTCCCAGTGGGATAGCCCGCTAGTTTCTCACCAATTCTGCCGACGAAATCGTATTTAGCCTGGCAATGGCTTTTTTACTGGACCTCGAGGCAGCGTTTAATTTGCGTTTCACATCAGAAACGTTCGGATCCTTATTAACTACGGCCTTGGTCCAAGCCCTGTAAGCGGCTTGCTTGCGAACTGTAGCTTCTTTACAAGGCCGATTAAACCAAGGACGTCGCTTTGCTCCCGCAGCTATTACCGAGTTGGGAATGAAACAATCCATTCCCAGCAGTATTGTCTTGGCAACATTGGCTGCGCAGGAGTCAGGATCGTCTGATGTGAAGCAGAGCTACCTCCACGGGAACGAAGCGTAGAATTCACGCAGTCCGTCCCAATCTGCTGACTTATATTGCCACACGCGTCGCGAGCTAGCTGGCCGTGGTGGATCGGGCCGCGCGCAAGGTGCCTGTGTCCGGACGAGGCAGTGATCGGACGAACCGAGAGGTGCATTCACTGAGACGGAATATCCGTCCGGACGTGTGGTCAGCAGGAGGTCCAGTAAAGAGCTCGTATGGTTCTCGATATCTGGAATTCTCGTGGGAGAATGTACCAGTTGCGAGAGTCCATAGGCCAGAGAAAAATCGTGAGCAGCCCTCCCTGCGTGGTCGGTGGACCGGGAACCAAGCCACTCAACGTGGTGAGCGTTAAAATTCCCTAAAATCACCAGCTCTACGGAAGGGTACTGCTCCAGAAGTTTGTCAGCCGTCCGTTGTAAGTGCTCGAAAAGCCGGGTTGTCTCCGTGTTTCCGCTATGAGACCTGTATAGGCACGCGTAGATACGAGTGGGGCCGCTGTAATCCACACGCACCCACAGAACTGACAGGTCCCTGTCTTCAAAGGCATGGAGGCGGCGACAGCAGACCCCCTGCCGGGCATACATACATACACCAGCGTGTCTCATGAACTTGTGTTCAAGTGTATAGCCGGGATATAATAGGTATACAGTGTCCGCCGGGCAGGATATCTGCGTCTCCGTTAAAAATAGGATGGTCGGCTGCGCAGATTCCAGGTGGTAATGGACTGCGCTCAAATTAGTATGCAATCCCCTGATATTGCAAAAGTCCACTTGCGTGGAAGGGGGTGCCGCCGAGAAACCATTTCTTTTTTTTCCCTTATTTGCCATATATTATGTTGTTGAGTGTACAAAGAGGGTTCGGGGTGTTGACGGCTTAAGGGACAAGAGAACGGAACAGATCTGCCAAAGGGACATGTAGGGTAATGCGGTTTACAGGCACGGCGTACGGAAGGGCCCCCGGTCCCCCCCTGGTGCAGAAGCCGGGTCCACTCCGGTCTCCTTCTCCGGCACGACTACTACATCAAGGATTTTTCGCGAGGTTGGTGGTTCAGTCTCCCAGGGCGGAGATCAAGTAATCCCTGGGTTCGGGAACGCTACTGACCTGCGGGCGGCCAGCGGACAGCCGTTTCACCGGGTCTCCCTGATAGCCGCACCTGCACTCCGCTTCCACACAGACCAATGGCAAGTTGCAGTTTGTCATGTAGATTATAGTGATTATATCAAGTTTCAAAATCAACACTACTTTTAGCCCTCTACTCGGCCGCTAAAGAAATTAATAAGGGTAAATTTTCATCAATTATTAAAATATACTATTTCACTAACATGTGTACATTTTATTTAAATTATATAATACTTAATAAGCGTATAATAAGTAATTACCAAAATTTTAGTGCATTTTTCAATATTTATGCAATAATATAATTTCAAAATTTCATATTAAACAGCAATTTCATGCAAAACAAGGAAAATGCTACAGTGTAAAAAAATTATATGAGTTATTTTTTTCAGACATTCTTGTGTCAAAGTAACAATGTTATTGATTACGAAAAGTATCATTTTACTGCAAAAAAAGGGTTACTTATATGTTTAAATAAGCGTCAAATTTCGCCCTTCGGTGTCGCTTACGCCCTTTTTGGGTCATGTTCACACGTATGTTAGGCATATATATACTTATATTAGTATTATTTTTATTATCTTATCATGTTCAAAGTAGTTTTCTCGATTCTGTTATGGGTTGTAAACTCCAATTTGTGCACAATATCCGGGTTAAAGAGCATTTTCCATAAAACCCCTATTTACGTGGTTTTACCGCGTCATAAAAATATACGTTATAAACAAAAATAAGTATAGGAATCGAGTATATCTGTATGAAAATGATGTTATTTAATGAATAAAACTTGTTTTAAAAAAAATAAGCATAAATTAAATTTATTAAAAATATACATATATTGCTATATATAATCGAAGAGTAGAGGGCTAAAAGTATATACCAATATTTTTTTAATTATGTTTCCCTTAAATAATAAAACATTAGACATCCTTTTAGAGGGGTTCCATTGCTATATTCAAGAATTTTGGATTTCGCTCCACCCTAATACCCGGGTCCATAGTACTAGTAGTAAACTCTTTATTGTACAAAAAGACATTAAAAATAACATACAATTAGTAAGAAGTACAAAGGCGAACTTATCCCTTGTTTTTAAGGTAGTCCTTAAATTTAAAGATAAAATTAATTACGAATATTTGCTAAAACTTTCTTAAAGTATATTGAACCGTTCTGAAAGGGTTAGGTAGGTATCCTACCTACATTGTATTAAGTCCCGCTTCGTAAATACATTTTGTGTCTACAACAAGGGTCGAGCTCGCCCTAAGCGTTAGAATGATGTTAGGCAACTGCGAGTAAGTAAGTCAGAGGCGTGTTTGTCTACGATGATCCTGTTGCTTCTGTCGCCGCGAGCCATCTCCCTCCCGCCTCGCGGTTGACGACCAACATGAACCCGATTCTAATGTAGGTAGCTAACATTTTCTATGGTTTTGTTTCTTTTTTTTTTTCAATTTATTTATTAATAAAAGAGAAGTTACATTAGTTATTGTTACTTATCTGCCAAACTGCATAGCAGTTTGTTGGCAGAAAACTTATTCTACCCTCCACCATTGTAAAGTAAGTTAATTCTTACTTAATTTATAGCTGTGCGAGTGCGATTTCTTACAAACAGTTGTATACGTAACAGACAGACTTTAATTAAAAACATTAAGATTAGAATAACTGAATAACTAACTATAATAATAATAACTTAATTTGATATGACGTTGAAGAACGCTTACGTTGATTAGTGCACGTGAAATGAAGTAACAGTCGCGCGTATGATGCGATCACAAGAGGAACGTTGTGTTGCTCCTGTCGCCGCGCCAATACTTAAATAATATACCGATCTATAGCTACGGAACCCTTCCTTATCCGTGATCCACCACGCACTTGGCCGAATTTTCTTGATGTAGGTATATCCAACCGAGATAGTACTTTCAATCCTACCACAGCCTGTGGTAGGATTGAAAGTACTATCTCGGTTGGATATACCTACATCAAGAAAACCACAGGTTCCGACAGAGGGTTCCGCCTGAATCACCGGCGGAGTTCAGCACAACTATTAATCTCCACAAAAACGTTTAGATGAAATGTTTTCAATTTGCCGGAAACTTCGCTCGTTCCAAAGACAAATCTCCTTTCTAATTAGGATGATCTCGGGCGGCATTCAGAACTAAAACGTGTGGTATTGATTTTTACTATTTTCAGTGCATTTCTATCGCGATTATTTATTAGTTCACACTAATCCTGCATAGTAATCAGTACATCAAGTTAATACGATAAATTATTTTTTTTTTCAATCTTTTGCTTCGTTTAATATAATAAGTATACCTAATTTAAAATAGGTAAATTCAATCCTATTCTTAACACTAGTCATTCAAATTAGACTGTCATTTATTTTTGTATGTGCCGCTAGAGAATATCATATATAATAAATCCGAACAACGCTCCAGGGCGATTACAGAGGCGCGATTAGCGGCCGATGGAGTTTGCAAGTTCGACACGGCCTTAACAATAACCTTTTGTTATTTTAATTTAATGCAACTTGTTAAGTAGGGTTCAGTCGTCTCGACGATCGGTCAAGTTTGCTAGTGAATGTTGGGTCGGAACTTTAAGTACCTACTCTCCAAGTATGTGCTGTGATATATTGAACTTAGTAGCAGTGTCAGCAGCCGCACCTGACTTTGTGACTGGCATGAGTGGGAGCAACACGCGCCTGTGTGTGTAACACAGGCGCGTGTGGCATTCCACAACACAACTCCCACAGCATGATTCGACCTATTGGCCAAGAGATCAGATTTTATTTGTTTATTTTAGTTAAATAATTGTTGTTTTAAAAAATTTGTGACATTCTGTAATAATGTTTGCAGTAGCAAAGCAAATAATAAAAATGTTTAAACATGTGTTATTATTCCAGTAATTTGTGAAAGGTGATATAAACCGGACGTGCCGGTCTCTGCAAATATAAATAATAGGTAATAACTAACTAAAAAAAAAGGTAATAATAATGAATGAATGAATGAATGAATGAATGAATAATATTTATTTCAGGACTAGTCCCATATTATGTTAGTAACAAGTTTATACTACTTATCTTGTCAAAAAAGTGCAGGCCGTTTTTCGAGACATGCGTCGCTTAATGACATAGTCCGTCGGTCTCTTGCCACCATCAATGTGCCTGCTCTTCTTGAGCCGACTGGCATTATCAGAGATGATGGCAAGAGGCCCGATGGGGTGTCCTTAGTTCCTTGGAGCTTGGGACGGATGTTGGTGTGGGATGCTACCTGCGTAGACACACTGGCACCGTCCCACCTCCAACGGACTACTGTAAAAGCGGGCGGAGCGGCGGAAAGCGCCGAAATTCTAAAACGTAACAAATATAAGAGCCTCGGTAGAGAGTACCATTTTGTACCATTTGGTGTTGAAACTCTAGGTCCATGGGGTCCCAGCGCGCATAAGTTGTTTGCAGAAATCGCGAAGCGTCTGGTTGACGTAACTGGTGACCGAAGAGCTGGCGGCTACCTCGCACAACGTATCAGCATTGCGATACAGCGAGGAAATGCCGCCAGCATCCTTGGTACAATGCCTCAAGGGCCTATTTTAGATTTAAGCTAGTTATTAATTTCGTTTAGTAGTACCACTGTATATATATTGTATTTAAAAAGTTAATTAAATATGACTTATACTACTTAAATAAAAACTTACTTACTTACTTACTTTAATAATAATCTAAAAGGCACACTCACCAACATAAAGCGGGATAAGGTTACGTGTCACAGTCCACGCGGCGCAGTGGACAGTGAGCCAGTTAACAAATGTTGCAAAACACGTGGTGCCTGGTGAAGCAGCACCAATTGTGAAATGATTGCACGCGCGACTCGCGCGAGTAAACAACTAAAACAACAACATACACTGTAATTTCCTACTCGTAGTCTCGTTCCTCTACTTCGTTCAAGTAGATGTACCTATGCGAAAGATGACTTACGCCCAAACAGTCCGAGTCTGGGCCGAGACGTCCGACACTAAATTTCGTTTTCTATAGACATCCACTTCCGAGTCTCGGTGACCATGATGTTTTAGATAGAAAACAAAATGTCGGAACCTTGGCGGGGACTCGGACTGCGTGTTTGATCCTTAACTGCCTTTAAGTACCTAGTAACCCGGATTCACTTTAGGCATACCAACAAGCACTTTTAGGCGCGATTCGGGAAATGAATTAGAGATTAACTACGACTACTAGATACGATATAGTAAACGTCCCGCGGGTAAAGGTACCTTATGGCGGTTGCCGCTTACGCTATTATTAACGCCGCTCTAATATTATTGCGGCGCTATGCTAATCGACAGGTGATAGTGTCCTGGATACGAAAAGCTTGCATATGACATTAATGTTCGTACGACATGAATAGTCAGATAGAGTGTCAGTACCAGTCATGTCAAAGATTAATAATAGGCTGCGAAGTATGACGTTTCAGGTGCGGCTAGGACAAAAGGTCGTTAATGGAATTTCATACACATCTTGCAGGCCTAGGCCGGCAAAGTCCTCTTTTTTAATTTTCATTTCACAGATATTTGTGACACAGCATCGTGGCATTCATCCATTAAAAAAAACTAGAGGCAGTATTTGCTTTATGGTTCGTAATGACACTCTCCCACTACGCCTATAAAAAAAAACAATGTTTGCTATAATTTGCAGTTTTATTTGTATAAAATCAACATGAACTTAATAAATAATACATTCTATAATTTTATAATTTTAAATTATAAATTGAACTACACATATAAAAATATTTAAAATATTTCATCTAAACGTTAGCGGTAAAAAGGTCTACTCAAACACGCGTAGTTATATTTTTTAAATTGTTATGGAGGTAAAGTTGAAAAATATCCATTCTGTTTTATTGGATTTATGGTGCGTTGTTGATTTTTTGACTTTAATATGAGTTTCGACGAAATAATGAAATTAATATTAATTGTAATCGTAGGTGTTGGAATTGGCAGCGTAAGCAGAATTGATTTTAATAACTTGCTGCCTCTACCGCCAAGTCAAAGACGAAGTATGTATATGGTTGTAACTACAAATTCGTCAACACTGTGGAAATTATACTTATTTACTCCATGCATAAAGCAACGATGTATGTGAAACATGATATCAACATGAAAGACTATGTAAACTTATGTGACGAAAACGACAGTCAGACGGATACAAGGCGAAAAAATCAAAGATACATGAAAATATACGGGTAGTAAAAATACACGACTCGTGTAAAACATACGCGTGATAATGATGCGTGATGGTACGTGTTGGTTATATTTTGGGTGTATTTTACTTTTAGTTTTTTCTATAAATAAAACTTGGGTTTCGTGGATTTTTTATTTTATTTATTTCATTGCATGTTTGAGAAAAGCACTATACATACCTCGGCGGGAAATGGGGTTGCCCGCGCTCAGACCTATCCGGCCTCGCTTCGCTCGGCCGTCTATATGTCTTCGGCCGGCAACCCCTTTCGTCCCGGCCTCTGTAGTAATGTACTATAATACCACTGAAAATCCGCAACATGGCGACGGCCAAATAGAATCTTGTCAGGTTTTACCTACTTCAATTACATTACATGATACCTACTCCTATTCATCTTAACAACGTTTCCCCTCAATTCTCAGTTAATTTAACACGTCCTTCTTATTAAAATACTTCTTAAAAATCTTGGTTCCTTTTCTTTCTCGTTTGATTCTGTTATCCAAGTTCGTTCCCTAAAAGTTTTGCTTAGTCAGCGAGTGGCCACAGGAAATGAAAGAAAGAGCATTGAAGACTGGTGTTTGTGATTGGTTAAAGGAGAGAGTCGAGTTTTAGGACCAACCACACCTGGCATCCGATTGGGTATACTTTCACAGTGGATACATATTTATGCCGGTGATTAGCATGCCATGTTACTCACCGGCATAAATATGTGTTCATTGAGACAGTATGTCCATCAGATGACTGATTTAGTTAGTCCTAAATCTAGGTAAACGGATATTTTTAAGCGGCTCGATTTGATATTTATGTCGGTCTTAAAGCAACACAATATTTTTACAAGTATATGACGGTACGTACTTGCTCGGGAAATAGAACGTTGATAAGTATATTAATCTCAATAAAAAATCACCAATGATTGCACAGCACTTATATATTTATACTGGTGATTGTACTTTAACATTTCAAATAAAAACTGAGTATAAGCTCAGTTTTATCTGTTTTATATCTCGGATACTAAAATTACAGTTTTACTACCAAATCTACGGCACAATCTGCCTGATAAAATGGCCGTTTTACCGTCTACTGAACCTAATAGGTTTAGACTGGAATTAACCAGATAGGATAACAGGCTCTGGGATTTAATGTCAGAATTTTATAACCCTTGTTCCGGGTATCTCTGCCTCTGCAGCGCAGGTCTCCCGTAGGTTTTAAATTTGGGATCGCTTGCTGCTATTTTTTTCCATTAAGTACCTACCTATATTTTTTAAGCAAAGAGATTCGTGTATTTAAACTCTCCAGCCGCTGATCGCCGCCAGCCCGGCATTCGCCCTACACTGCGATAGACTCGCCCGTCGTCGAAAGCGATTATAATCACTCGTCAACCGAGAGATCAGACACCGCAGAGTGCTTAAATATTGGCACTCCACTTACCGCCAGAAACTATTTGGTACATTGATCACTTGCGCTTCTTTAACTGGCTCGAGTAATGACCGACTCGCTCGCGCTAGGCAAGGGAGTGTATTACACATCAGCCGAGAGATCAGACACTGCGGGGAGCTTAGTGGCTCTCCACTTACTGCCAGAACTACTTATTTGCTTTATTGTTCAATTGCGCTTCTTTTAGTACTCGGTCGCTTGAGCGATCGACTCTCAGAAATAAAGCCAGTCAAGTGATTGTAATCACACGTCATATCAGCCGACAGATCACACATCACAGGGGGTGAGTGGCACTTCATAAGAAACTACATTTGCTTTATTAAAATTAAACTATTAGATTTATTGGTCACTTGCGTTTTTTTACTAGCTTACTTGAACTATCGATTTTTGCCATCAGCAAGCGATTTTAATCTAAAATTTAATTAAAATCAGATAAAATTAAATTTACCCTCAGAGATATTTAATTAATATACCTTAAAATGAGCCTATTAAATGAAATTATAAAATAATTTGGACTCCAAACTTGGAGTAAAAGAAATGTATAAGGAAATCAACGAATTTAAGGGGCCGGTATATGACGTTTTCGATTTAGACCTCACTTTGTAACCATAATTTGTTCAATAAATGTTTAATAATTGCATTAAATTACACGTAAATTTGTTCACGAAGAAACCGTGTACCGACTCTTCATGCCATTGTATTTTTAATTTGCTGTTATTCTCTACAAATCGACACTAAAAGTATCAAAAAATCAAAATATGGAGTTCCGTTTGAGACGGAAGCAAAACAATTTTGTCTTTGACAGTAATTGAATTATTGTATGATTCTGAAAGCTAGATAATCCAGCTACCAATTTATTATCGATTTATATTTTTACTCACAAAGACAACACAGAAATTCAATCTCAAATGTAAACTTTCGAACAATTTCCATACATTGACGACATCACTCAAAATTCTTCTTCAAGTCAGATGCCCGTTGGGGCTATACCGGAGCACACGTGTACTTCTTCAAATGAAAATGACAGCTTGATTTTCTTGCTTTTGACAATTATATTGACATTAAATCATATACGCACACGAGAAAGTATACCAGTAGATAAATTGTATTTCAAAAAATAGGGTACATAAATATCAGCTCGCGTCTCATTTAAATTTGATTTGCTGTTATAATGGTTGAAAACCGCAGTAAACTATCTTAAAACAATACGATTACAGTCGAATTTAAGTATTATGTTCCTTCAAAACTCGCTTAAAATGAAAAAAGTTTAAAGACTCATCTTTACTGATTGGGATCAATTTTTATTATGCTGGTATCATTTTGCGTCAGTTTAAAAACGTATTTGACTTCTGTACGTCAATGAATTTTGATGACAATTGTAATCTTGTATTATATTATAGAACTTTTATCTTAAAATAATGCCTATTAACAGGAAGAGTTATGTAATTCGTATAAGTAATACCTGAAAGTCTTGTACCTAGATCTGTAATACCATGGATTGCGACGAATAAATGATAATGATTATGCGGTTCGTTCCGTCTATATGTATAATGCGTGTACGTGCTGTTCTCTGAAAATCTTCAAGAAAAAATAACGGCTAGACCAGCACTAAGTACTAGCGAGTTTTTGCGGCTTTGGAGACCGAGATGAAGCTTACAGGCCAATAGCGCTCTAGTTATTGTTATGTATACCTATGTATCGAATGTTTTATAAATTACCTATAAAAAGCAATGTTTTATTTCTATTAGGTCTACATTTTGTGCATATTGCATATCTGAAGTATTTTCGTACTAAACTTGAAACTTTCGTTGAAACTAAATAAAATAATTATTCCAAATGTACAGTCGCCTGCAATTTATGTTACACAATGAAGGCCGCAAAAATATCTGACACGATCTTATTTGTAGAACCATAAGACCATGTCACATATTTTTGCGGCCTTCGAAAAGTAGGTACCGTCATTATCACCAACTTTGCCCGCTTATTTTTTAAAACGAATTTCTCAAAAAACATCACATCATATGACTTTTTTTGCTCAGCACGTCCATTGTGATCAAACGCATCAGTTTATTAGAAAAAAAAATATTTTTTATCGTGTTTTTACTCATTTTTTTGCGTTTTAGAGGGCGGGCAAAGATATCCGGGGTTTTCGCCAACATTGCCTACGTCAATTTGGTATTCAAATACAGCTCGTATGATGATGATGTCTAAGGATCACTTAAAGGTTTTGGGCAATCCTACCATTCCATGTTAATAACTTAGCGATAAGTGTAAAAACTTTAAAATAAATTTGCTGGGCAATGTTGCCTACCCGTTTTTGCCCATTTCCAAATAAGGCTCGCCTAAGCATTTTACAAAGGCTAGGATTGTCACTTTTGAGAAAATCTGTTACAATAGTTTAATGGCCAAAAATATGATTTTTGTTGTGTTTTTCATTCGTTAACGGGATAAAACATCTAAATAAAGGATAATAAGACAAATTAAATACAGTATATATTTATAAATTTATTTTAGTGTACAAACATAACCTTCTTTTACTTGCGAAGTTGGGTAAATTAGATGAAAGTGACAACCCTAATCCGTTTTTGGTGGTGGGCAATGTTGGTATAGATGCCAAATTACCGGATTACTTTGCCCACCGCTAAAACTTTTGTGTATTTAGGCCTTTTTAGTTTAAATCTCAATAGACATAATCTATGCTTCATGTGTTATAACTCAAACCCGGAAATATTTGTCAAAGGGTTCTCAATTTTTTCTACTTGCATTCATTATTTATCAATTTTTTGCCCGCCGAAATATACCCTATATTAGACAACTCGCTCAAACTCTAAATTCCCAAGTCAAGTTATGCACAAGTTTGGTATATAGTTTTGTCAGAAATATAACCTATTTTCTACTAAAAATAGCAGGGTGGCCATAACTATTATAATTTTTTCTACATTAACGAATTTGTTTAAAATTGTCGTTTTGGGCAAAGTTTCCCTGGAGGCAAAGTTGGCGCTAATGACGTAACATATTATTGCAGGTGACTGTACATAAATGTTTCGGTGATTTTGATATTATTTTCCAGGTTGGTTTACTAACAATCAAGTTATGCAGATACCGATTTCGTGAACGTTTAAGTAGTTTAGTACCGCTATTGTTTACCGATACCGATTATTTTTGAAGGTAAAACTGTACCGGTTGAAATATAAAGATATTAAAATTACAGCAGGGACAACCATTTTTTATAGGTGTACCTAAACCATCATTGGCCGAGCGTTAGCAAAGGTCTCCGTTTCAGCTTGGGCATAAATGCTTTTGTATGTTCTCCTTTGCAGATCACATCTCTCAACTGATTCTCGTGAAAATTTGTAAGCAGGTTCGATAGAACTATTCTGTTTCGGTTTATCCGCCAAAATGGAATTGCCACCCTGCTGAAACTTTATTTATTTAAATTCCTATTAAATGGATTTTGCACCTTATGAAAAACCGTATAGAGTAGTAAATAACATTTTACATCTGACTTAATGACATCTTGTTTTATTCGCTTTAATTGTACAAAACGCGTATCTCGACAAAGCAATATTAGGTAATAAAACAGTCAACAATCAAATGAATTAAATAGGTACGTCACGTGTGACATGAACAGACAAGGAAAGCAAGATTAAATGAATTGTTTCTCTTTCATCTTTCAATGGAACGCTTTTGCCCTCAAAGGAGGCTAGTGGTCAATACTAAACTAAAAGTCCAATCTTAAAAAAACGTGATGGGTCACTGACCTGTCCCAGTAAAGTGAGGTAGTGTGCGTGAAGTGCGCTTGTGTGTGAAATGGGGTAAATTGACAGAATCTGAAATTTTACCCACCGCTACCGTCGCCTTAAGCAACGTCGGGCGGGGTCAGTACTTGGATGGGTGACCGTTTTTATAGATAACTAGCTGTGCCCGCGGCTCCGCCCGCGTGGAATTCGGTCTGTGTCAGTAAGCGGCTAATTTCTAATCCTAATTTCTCTCCCTCTCCCCTGGAGGCGGAACTTGAAGTAAAGTTGACAGATGGATATGCTAGAGGACTGTAGTCCAGATAAAATATTTTACAGTTAGGTACCACTAAATAAAAGTACACTCCAAAATCAATAGTACTTTTCGCCCTTATTAAAATTTTACACGTGATTTTAACGACAGAGTAGTAGGTGTATATCGGACGATACAGTAAGGTATACGCGCGCGAGCGAAAGCGAAGCGGCCTGCCTGGCTAGAGCGCCACTCACCGTGGTCTTCTTCAGACTCCCGAGGAAGACCACGTGCCGCTTGTCAATGCGTTGCGAGACTTTCGCGAATGATTCGATTTTTTTCGGGAAGGCATGGAAATGCGTATAAAATGCGAGTCCCAAATCGTTTGACTCCGCAAACGACCAGTGCCCGATTAAGATATTTTGATGCCCTAAGCATTTCTAGACCATGGTGCCCCCTCTCCCTAGGGTCATCAAGATTACATTGAATTGTTTTGGTAAATTGAGTGACGTTCACTGCCGCATTACAGCGGAGAATGGAAATCAGTCACAACATTTTATCACGAAAATTGACAGTGCCGCAGCAGTAACGTTGCAACCTTATGCTGCTGCAGTCGCCATATCTTAAAATTAAATAGAAAACGCGAGCGAAGCGAGCGCGAAAATTTTTCGATATAATAACGCAATTTGATAGACAGTTGTACATTTTTAGGGTTCCGTACCCAAAGGGTAAAACGGGACCCTATTACTAAGACTCCGCTGTCCGTCCGTCTGTCCGTCCGTCCGTCCGTCCGTCTGTCACCAGGCTGTATCTCGTGATCTGTGATAGCTAGACAGCTGAAATTTTCACAGATGATGTATTTCTGTTGCCGCTATAACAACAAATACTAAAAACAGAATAAAATAAAGATTTAAGTGGGGCTCCCATACAACAAACGTGATTTTTTGACAGAAGTTAAGCAACGTCGGGCGGGGTCAGTACTTGGATGGGTGACCGTTTTTATAGATAATGGTACGGAACCCTTCGTGTGCGAGTCCGACTCGCACTTGCCCGGTTTTTTTACTTTTAGTATGGAAATCAGTCACATAATTTTATCACGAAAATTGACAATCCTGCAGCAGTAACGTAGCAACAGAGTAATGCTGCGGCAGTCGCCACCCGAATGTCACCTTTGTCATATCTTAGAAAGTAATTGAAAACGCGAGCGAAGTGAGCGCGAAAATTTTTCGATATAAAAAACGCAATTTGATAGACAGTTGTAAATTTTTACTTTTAGTATGGAAATCAGTCACATAATTTTATCACGAAAATTGACAGTGCTACAGCAGTAACGTAGCAACAGAATAATGCTGCTGCAGTCGCCACCCGAATGTCACCTTTGTCATATCTTAGAAAGTAATTGAAAATGCGAGCGAAGCGAGCGCGAAAATGTTTCGATATAAAAAACGCAATTTGATAGACAGTTATACATTTTTACTTTTAGTATGGAAATCAGTCACATAATTTTATCGCGAAAATTGACAGTGCTGCAGCAGTAACGTTGCAACAGAGTCATGCTGCTGCTGTCGCCACCCTAATGTCACCTTTATCATATCTTAGAAAGTTATTGAAAACGCGAGCGATGCGAGCGCGAAAATTTTTCGATATAAAAAACACAATTTGATAGACAGTTGTACATTTTTACTTTTAGTCCCAACCAGGCGCGAATCCAGGATTTCATACGGAGAAGGTTTGGGACAGTTTTTTATCAGCCTAGCTTCGCATAGGGTTCGATATTTAAGGGTCTCAGCGAGGTTGTTTGATGCAAGAGAGGTGAAAAGATGCAAGAAAGCACAGCTTGGAATTGACCAAGTGAATTGAATTGGCGAAGTGTGACCAAGGCAGAAGGCCCAGCTGCGAAAGAGGAAAGCTTGGATTTGGATGCACGCCCAAGTGTAATTAAGGCAGAAGATCAACTTTGCCGTAAGGCAGAAGGCCTCGCATAAGACCTAACGCCGAACTGCAAAAGAGTGGCTTGAAATCGAATCTATGCATGTAATCACGACTCTTCTACTGCTCGCTCTTTGGCTTCACTCGAAAGCGCTATTTGATAGGATGCTTTTAGTTTTCGGCTTTCACGGGGCCCCTTATAACACTTTGACAGTCAGGTCTCAGGATCGCGGCTAAGGAGCAATACTCGGTTTGGCCGACAAATCTGGCGTGCAAGAGAGGAAAATTTTCTATAAAATCGGTAACCTATGTCGAAAAAATCGGCTGGCCGCAAGCCCAAAAGCAAGATATTTTTCCATGACTTTAAGGGCCTCCGCGTAAGGTCAAATGGAAAGCCTACGTTGGAGATCTTCTTCGTACCCTCACTCTCTAACTTAATCCCTACGACCCTTCGTTATTAGATGGGTACTTGTACACGAATAAAAGTTTCATGTAGGTACCTACTTCACGACGACTGCAATGCTGATGCAGCCTGCGCGTTTTTTTGCCTACGGTTTTGGTGGCCCCTAGAAGCAACCCAACAAACAATTAAGCGACACTTAGCACTTATTTTATCACCTAAAGACATAGAACGGCTGTAGAATAGCTACATATTCTAAGCTTACAGGCTCTGGTGACATCAAGGTCTTTAAGAGGTCCATGTATAGCTTTAAGATCCACAGTAGCCATTTTGGCCGCTATAATGCATCTTAAGCCGCTAGTGTTATAGCTCAAAGTGAATTCTACCACCTTAATATCTATATGAGTGATAAGCAGCTGCAATTTTCACTTAAGGTTCTAAACAGGCGATATAAAGTCTTTTATAGCTCCGTGTATCATAATCGCTACTTAACTCTCTTGTATCACTTACAGTCGAAAAGAGAAGTTATGAGTCACCATTATCGATCATGTAGTCGCAGACGAGCGTTATTCAATACCTTAGTACATCTTATACTGTTATTAGAGTCTTACTTAGAACCTAAGCCTATAGCGCCATGTTAAATTGACCGATGAATCAATAAGCAAAACAAAAACTATTAATTAGAACGTAAATACTTCATAAAAATCGATACTTTTACTCAATATTGACCTAATGTTAGTATTGTTATATTTAAAACCGGACTTCACGTATATTGAGTAATTTTTCGAAAATTAAATACGGTGGACCACAAATAAAAAAATATTATATTCAGATAAATATGCAAAGGATCAGAGGCCCATTAAAATTTTGTTAGTAATACATATAGTTTTTGACAGTGTAATTAATTTCGCCATCATAAATCCGCAGATAACTCCTGCATCAGTGAACTAAAATAATTATTTGCTTTTAATTATCCGCCATTACATTTCACTTCAAGCTGTCACAGAGCAAGCTTACGAATAATAATACAAAATGGAAACATCTGCAACCAAAGCAGATAAGGCTAAGGAAAAAATGTGCAATTACCTTCTTGAATGTTACAAATATTGACTTTAAATGCTAATATACCATCTAAAGCTGAAAGTATCATCTTTACGGCCCTACACTACTACTCAAATAGTTAGTATTCGCTTATTTGGCACCCTTTTAAATCCTAAGTACTTAATCAACGCTATTACAACACTACTTTAGCGCTCTTCTACTACAACAGTTTGTAGTCACCTATATGCAACCCATCTAGCTCGTAAAGAATTAATTAACACTATTGTACCTCCACTATACCGCTCTTATGTCTCTTTTTTTATTCGCTAACCCTACTGTAGCACTGTTATAAATCTTATGGTGATAAAATTTGTGCCCAATCCGGGGTTAAAACGGGGTTATAGCCGGCTATAACTCCTATTTTTAGAGCACTAACAACCCCTAAAGAGTAAATAGGCGCTTATATAAATCTCTTCTAACCCTTAAATTTAGCGCCTAATGTTAGTTGGGAAGTGCTTATTTTGCTTAAAAGGGTTAATCCGGTACTGCAAATGACAGAGGTCAATGTTTTTTTTCAAAGTACCCACCTTCGTGGCCATTATTAAGTGCTGTATACGTATGAATATGGATTTGATATGGATGCGATATAATTACGATTAGGTATAAAATTCATGACGGACAAAATTTATAATTTTAAACAATTATGCAATTATACGCGTGTTGATATGTGTGTTTATTTTACCACTACATAACTATGTAAACTCATTTTTAGTTTTCTTGATTACTTAATGTTTACTCAGTTCCCCAAAAGATGGCACTGTGCAATGAGGGGCAATTAATTTACTGTCGTTTAATTTTGTTGTATTATTAAATCAACATGATTATTCAATTAAATTTGTTGATATCCGTACCCTCTCTTCTAAAGTTAGAGTTAATTTGGCAAAATCCTTCCTCGGTGGCTTATTCATGTCAACACGTATTAAATTCAGCGCCATTTGTTAGTTTACCAGGGTACTCTATAGTGGTAGCAGAAATTTGAAAAAAGTTTGCCCCTCCTTCCTAAGTAGCGCCATAAGATTCAGGGGCAAACTTAAGTCAATCGAGTGTTGTGGCTACCCCCCCTTTTAGGGGTTGAATTTTTATAGCCTATAACCTGGCCGGGGATGTTCTGGACAGATTAGTAAAGTTTGCATCAAAATCCGTTGAGCCGTTTTCACGTGATGCGCGTTCAAATAAACAGACAAACAGATAAACAGACAAACAGACAAAAATTCTAAAAACTGTTGGAACGTGTTCTGTTATCGATTCTAAGTATCCCCAGCCAACTTTTTTTCGAATATCTTCCATGTACAGACTTTCGACCCTCTCCAGCTTTATTATATGTATAGATAGATGGTACGGAACCCTTCGTTTGCGAGTCCGACTCGCACTTGGCCGGTTTTTATTAGTTACAGAAATTCGGCTTAAAACAAATTTGTCTCGCATTTTTACTTCTGATAGGCACTTAATCCTTGATTTCATATATTTCGGCACTTACTTCCTCTACTACGACTTTAGTCTATAACTACTACATACATATATTATAAATAAGTAAAAACCTTAATGTTTTACTAATCTGAACGGATAGTGCATTTATTCAACGGGATAATACAGAATGATAATTTGACGCAATAAATCAATTAAATGAATAAGGAGTATTAGTCCAATATTCTACCGCCAGAGTGCAGAACTAGCACAAACTGTAAACCATAGAGTTACTCATACACTACCGTAAAACGGGGTCAACAGAAATCGCGGGGTGAATAGAGAAATTTTGAACTTTTTCTTTCTAGTTGTTATATTTAAAAACGTACATCTCTAAAATGAGATTTTTTGGAATGCGTATATAGTAGACTATTTATTCTCTACATTGATACCAAAAGAACTTAATCAAACTGCCTAAAAGTTAGATTTTTTTAACTCTAAAGTAAGGTCTCGCCGAGGTAAGAAATGAAGCCTGTCTGAACTTTCTTCTAGCGGTAAATGTTTTGACATTAACTGAGTAAAGGTTAGCTAATCTGGTAATATAGTATCTGTAGTACCTAAATAATAAATAATATCACAAATTTTCTTTATAATGAAGCATTTTTTTGCAAAAAACTAATAACAGGCAATTTTACGTGATAAAAGGGTCAGTGGACACGCATATGGGGTGAGTAGTTACAACAAAGGGGTGTAAAGACACGCCTTGGGGGTTAAAAGACACGAAAAAATAATTTTGTGTCAAATAGCTGCTTAACAGATATATATACCATTTGTCAATAGAGTATCAACATAATAATGACCACATTCGATGCCTATTGACAACTAAAATTTAATATTTCTATTCACCCCTTTCTTGTATCTATCGACCCCGTTTTAATCTTCTTTGATTTTCTCTGAATTGGGTAGGTAAAAATTTATTGCACAAATGCAAAATTGAAGAACTAACCAAGACTCAAAAAATGATATCAAAATTTTTACTTTTATCATTTGGATTATTGGCGAAAATCGTCCTTGAAGTTGAAAATCGTGTCTTTTCACCCCGTTTTACCGTATGCCGTAAACAGTTTATGACAAGTATTCACAGATTATTTGTTACGAATAAATGTGACATTGATGCATAAACAAAGCGGTTTGCTTACTGTTTGTGCTAGTGGTGCCCTCTACGCGGAGTTTTGTGTTATATTTCCTATTGGGATGGAAACAAATTCGTTCGCGCATTCTTACAGAATATACTCTGCAGTAAAGTTGTACTGTACCTACTGTTAAAAAAAACCGGACAAGTGCGAGTCGGACTCGCCCACCGAGGGTTCCGTACTTTTTAGTATTTGTTGTTATAGCGGCAACAGAAATACATCATCTGTGAAAATTTCAACTGCCTAGCTATCACGGTCCATGAGATACAGCCTGGTGACAGACGGACGGATGGACGGACGGACAGCGGAGTCTTAGTAATAGGGTCCCGTTTTTACCCTTTGGGTACGGAACCCTAAAAACGAATCTATATTCAGGCAAATGCTGCCTTCCAATTAGTAGCAAATTGGGTCGCGGCGAAGATTGGCGGTTTTTATGCAACGTCGGGTTTGGGCCGTTCCGATACCGCACGCAGGCGAGGCGGACACGCAGGCGGACCGGTGGTTGCACCGGTTTCAGTTAGCAGCAAGTTTGGTCGTGGCGAATATTAGCGGTTTTTATGCCACGCCCGCTTTGAGCCGTTCCAATAACGCACGCAGGCGAGGCGGAAGCTCAGGCGGACCGGTGTGGTTACATCGGTTTTATGCAACGCCGGGTTTGGGCCCTTCCAATACCAAACGGACTTCCAATACCAGGCAGACCGGTGGTTCTTTTCTAAAACAACTTATTAAAGTATAGATCATGTTATGAAATTCACGTGACTATTCCATGCATTATTTAAGTTCCGAAGTTTTCTAACAACGATTGTCATTTTGCCTATGCCCGCCGAGCTTCCAACTCGCCTCTTCGGGTCAGCAATTGTAACAACTCCTGTGATCAGAACCGTGATTGCAAATTAATAGGCGGGAGCGACCATTACCTGCATCACTACCATTCACAATCAGCCGTATGACCAACTTTACCACAAGCGGGCAAGTTAATGTGACCTCCGATACCATTTAAATGTAGCCGAAGCTTGGAGGCAATTTATACTGGGTATGGACATAAAGACGATTGAAGGAATGGTTTGCGAAGATCGACTGGCCTTTTGGGCTTCAGCGGCAATGTAATATTTTTTTCTACATGTAAGTATTTTTTCGTTTGGTAAGTTGTACAAAAAATGGATTCAGGAGTTAACGTTAAAATTATCAACAATATGCACTTACAATATTTTGTGGAAAGCTATTTTTGGGCCACTCTATAACTAACTCTGTGAGCTGTAGACCTCGCGAGCAGAGCTTGAAATAACATGGTGCTAAGAGCTTTAAATACACCGTGTTTTTTTTGATTTCCGTTAATTTCAAGGGTGCATTCCTGAGCTTAAATCAAGTAACTTTCTCAAAGACACCGATGTTCTAATTAAGTCCATTTCGGAGATAATCCATAATTTATTTTTTTACTATAAGGCCTCTACAAGCGTGTACACTTGCCTTAGGGCCGGCTTACATATTGATTAGTGTTTAGAATGAGTTCATACATTTGCTACTAAACTTAAGTACAATCTCGGTCGATTGATGTACGAAATGACATTGATATGTCACAGATTTCAATTGTTTGGTTGAGTTAAATGCAATGCCCGTGTTACAACAACGCTATATGCTACATTTAATTACTTTTTAAACAAAAAAAAAAACAAAAAAGAAAACAAAAAAAAATTTTTTTTTTGAAAATTAACTATGCCATTTAGTTCTTATAAACGTACTTAACTATACCCCGAAGTTAACGGAATTCAATAAAAACACGGTGTATAGTAAATTAAAGAAAAACAATACGAAATTTATGTGTAAAAAAATACAAAAGTTATAATATCCCAGCATACAATTACTGGGGATCGAACCCAGACCCTCTGTGCAAACAGAAAAAGCGAACGTTTACAAACTGAGCCAAACAGTTCTTAGGTGGGTTGACGAAATTTAGCTACTCCTTCTCAAATTAAAATTAGTTAAAATTAAATATCTAAATACCGCCTAAACCAGCGATATTTTTTTTCTGCATTTTTTGCTATTAACTCTGTAAACATGTTTCAAAAAGAAAAAAGTCTTATGATATCGATACGACTATTTGTTTAGGCGCCAGGTATCACGACTCCGCCATTTTTAAAAATTTCCAAAAACCGGATTGACAAAAAAATTTTATTTAGTCATAAAATTCGGTCACAAAATTTCACGAGAATCGGTTAAGAATTGCGACCTGTAGAGGAGAACATCCGGACATACGAAAGCAAAATGCCCGAGTCAAAACGTAGACCTTCGCTTCGCTTCGGTCAATAACGTAAACCCGAGAGCTAGGTAGGTATATGGCTGAACATGTGAGCGGTTCACAGTGTATGTCGAGTTTCAACTTTTTTACTTTTTTTCAATTGCACATGCATTTTGTCAATGGTAAATTTTCCATGTTTTAAGTTTTACGCGAAAACATTTAGCATGTAACGTACACTTCTCTCCGAGCGAGTCGCTTCTGCGAATTCGTGCGGAATTAACTCACGTGAGGCTCTATGTTTCCTTTTATAGTTTGCATGGTTACTCACGTAGAACGCTACCAAGTTAATAACTATATGTAGGTATTTATTTTATGAACCGTTATATATGAACAGCTAATAATGAGTAATGTCGAGCTGGTTAAAATTATTTCATGATTGTACCGCATAGAATACACATTAAATAAATATCTCATGCTTACTTCTGCACAGTTCTTTATAATGCTAAAAAACGAAAACCAAAGTCCGTCAAAGTCAGAGAGAAATAACTAACTTACTGCTAACTTATTCGGGCGCACGAGCGCCGAGGTAACTAGGAGTCGAAGTGGTCGCCTTGGTCGAAACCGGCCGGAAGGATCATCATCATCATCATCATCATCTATGGACTAAACTAACTTTACACACATTTGAACGTAAAAAAATGAGGGAGTGTAATTATACACGTGATATTTTCATATATGTTTGACATTAAGGATGGCACACACACACACACACACACACACACACACACACACACACACACACACACACACACGTCCCACAAGGCCATGCAGAGTTATCTTGATCCGACTTTATACCTCTACTGAACTAGACGCCGAAAGTTCTCGTACTCCACGAGTAGGTGTCACACACCAAACACTCAGTTGGGCTCCCATTCCATGAATTCTTACTGATTCTTTCTGTCATGTCACATCTTTGTTATTACAATATGCCTCAACTCAACTCTGTACTTAATTGCAAAATTTGAACCGAACTTCAGAAAATGTAATTAATCATCGCTAAATTGCTCTCTTGACCTGACAATTGACAGTTGACACGCTTTCAGGTTTTACAATTTGTTAAAGTTTGTATATTGATTTGATACTGTGAGGCGCTCTCTTAGGCTATAAAGTCGTTGTTTGCTATGAAGCACTTAATTATAAAATATAATTCTCTTTATTTATTAATATAATTATTATTATTACCATTAGAATACGCCTCTAGTAAGCCTACGGTCAGCGGGTGACCATTACAGAGTTTTTGTTTAGTTATGAATGCTGGTCCCGCTTGTTTCCGGGGTTTGGTCGGAATTAATCGGAGAGGTCGGTGTTTGCGTTACGTTTATAACCGTGTTGGGTACGATACGATTGTTCTGCAGATAGGGCTGTCCGTGCCCTAGCCAGGGCTGCGCTAAAATACTATTACATACATTAAAATGAGACAATTATGTACTTACTGAGTAGCTCAACGAGGAACACCGTTACTCTACATTTTGAATATAAGATCTTAAGCATCTTAAAATTAGATAAAGAAGAAATTAAGAAATAATCATAATAGTTGTGAAATGAGTGGGCCACATTAGATCGATAACCGCTGTATAGAAAGGTATCGACTAGGTACTTAAGGAAACCCGGGATATTATGGGCACCTGAGGCAATATGATGAGGCAATATGACTACTGCGGACTTACATCAAAGAAGACGTGAACTGTATGCCTTATATGAGGAACGGCGGTTTAATCAGAGTAATGAATTTAAAGAACATGTGAAGGAGTATTCGAAGAAGTTTAAAGTAGATTGTCATATAGCTAAGCGAAATTATCTAAGTCAGAAAATAAAAAGTAGTTCCGACATTGTTAAAGCAACCTGGAAAGTTATAAATGTGGAGACTGGTCGCTCGAAACACACAATTAAAGAGCTTAAACTAAACATTGATAACAAAATTATAGATTCCAATTTAGAAGTAGCTACAGAATTTTAAAAATTTTTCACCGAGGTACCAGTATCCACAACTAAGGATTTAAATTCATCACCCTCATCTGCTGTTACATTATTAAAACATAACGCTCCAGAGTGTTGTGGAGACCTTCATTTTGAACATGTTTGTACCTCAGATGTAATAAAGGCGTTTAAATCAATTAATGTCAAAAAAACTAATGACCTCTGGGGAGTCTCTGTCCATGCTGTCAAATCCTTAGTAGAAATTGTAGCGCCTGACTTGGTAGTTATATTTAACAACAGTGTTGATTGCGGCGAGTTTCCTGATCTAATGAAACATAGTAAAGTAATTCCTTTATTTAAATCTGGTAGCAGCTCTGACCCCACTAACTTTAGACCGATATCTGTGCTACCAACTTTTAGCAAGATTTTTGAAAAATTAGTTCTTTCTCAATTAGTACGACATTTTAACGTTAATAATTTGATGCATAATAAGCAGTTTGGTTTTACACGGGGTCGCTCAACAACCGATGCCGGTGTTGAGCTAATTAAGCATATTTTCGATGCCTGGGAGGAGTCACGAGATGCTTTAGGTGTCTTCTGTGATTTATCTAAGGCCTTCGACTGTGTTTGTCATGAAACATTAATCAGGAAACTTCATTATTACGGAGTTAGAGGATCGGCACTGAATTTACTTAAGTCCTACTTAAATGGTAGAATACAAAGGGTCGATGTGAATGGACAGCGATCACCTGGGTCATTGGTCTCTATGGGTGTACCACAGGGGTCAATATTGGGGCTTTTCCTGTTCCTTATCTACATAAATGACTTGCCATTCCTTGCTAAGACCCACCATGATATACTATTGTTTGCAGAGTGAGGTGTCTCACTTATTTTCAAAGTCAAACGACAGCAACAAGTTTACAATGATGTAAACAATGCCATTTCAAAAGTAGTAAATTGGTTCAATGTTAATAATTTATTGTTAAATGAGAAAAAGACTAAATGTATTAAGTTTGTCACTAGTAGTAACGTAAGGCATGTGCAAACAAGTGTCATTGTGAAGGATGAGGAATTGGAATTAGTTGATAGTACAGTTTTTCTTGGTATAACTTTAGATTCTAAACTCCAGTGGGGTCCCCATATTGCTACTCTTTCGAATAGACTGAGCTCTGCAGCTTTTGCAGTGAGCAAAATCCGTCAGTTAACTGACGTGAAAACAGCTCGATTAGTATATTTTAGTTACTTCCATAGCATTATGGCATATGGTATTTTACTATGGGGCGGTGCTTCAGAGATAAATACCATTTTTGTTCTGCAGAAGCGGGCTATTCGAGCAATATACAAAATGAACCATAGAGACTCACTTAGAGATAAATTTAAGGAAATTGACATAATGACAGTGCACTGTTAATACATTTATGAGAATATTCTGTATGTACATAAAAATATTGTAAATTTTAGGAAAAATTGTGAAATTCATAATATTAATACTAGAAATAAACATAAGCTCGCAGTGCCCTTCACTCGGCTCCATAAAATTAAAAAATCATTCATGGGTAATTGTGTAAGATTTTATAATAAACTTCCAAACCATATTACTGAATTATCTATTAATAAATTTAAGAATTATGTAAAGCGTAAACTTATTTCTAAAGCTTATTATACCACACAAGACTACATGAATGATATTACAACGTAGGATTAATTGTTATTCGAAATGATTATTTATTTATTAGGTATATTTGATTATTGATGAGGAAATGGATATTCCGATGTAATATATCTACTTCTTTTGTTACTTATGCTTTTTTTTTGACATTTAGATTTTATTCTAGAAATTCTAGACTAGTATTTTTTTATACAATCTTTTTAATGTTTGACGATCCTTTTGTGAAATTCTTAGTGTTAAATTTGATATGTATAATAATCCAATTTTATTATGGAATAATATTAACATCAATAAATTGCTCTGATAATTAGATTAAGATTAATTACGATTCATAAGAGCTTGTTGCTAGGCCTACATGAATAAAGTATTTTTTTTTTTTTTTTTTTTTTTGATAAGGTATCCTCGGCGAAACATCTAGAACGTGGTTAAAGGGTTTTGTCAGCGCTTCAAAGCGTATTGCCAAAAAAATATTGCATGCAGCATACACTTCGAATAGTTTATTTTCCTAATTATTGTCTTGTGTATTTGAGTTGTCTGTTCGTTATATTCCTGTTCCATTCCAGTATAGATACAGGATAGATTGATAGTATAGATACTAGCTTCAAATTGCATCTGACTTACAAGGAGTTTACTAAAATTAATTCTTTTTCACCGGTATGCTTAAGTTAGAGAAAATGAAATAATTATATTTTCATACAACAAATAGCGATACAATCATATCAGCTTCAATACACTCGAAAAAATGTATCATATTCTAAATCGCATCTCCACTTGACATTTTCGCGCAAAAAAGTCTGAGATTGTGAAAGTGGCACCCCTATTGGACCCGGGAGGAATAATAATAAAAACAAATTGGTAAAAGTTTTTATCGAGCCAAGTTAGTGAACCTGCGGCACGTACGGACGGAGAGCGGCGCGATTGCTCTCTAATATACGCAGTTTGAATAAACAACCGCCTAACGAGCGGGGAACGGCTGTGTTTGTGCTCTTTTATGCCATCTTGCCATATGATCACTTTTGTATCTTTTACTCTGACGGAACAGAGATGATATTGATATTATAATATTATGTGTAATACAGTTCTTTGAGCGTGTGCCTATGCAAGTCTGCACATAACTATTGTATTAACAATTATATATTATTTCCCACTCACGAGATTTTAAATGTTGCTTATTTCATAATTAGAGTAGATACACTGAGGTAAACTGAATCATAGAGTAATTGAACCGTCGTCCATATTTGTTAATTTTCACAAAAAAAAAAGTAATCAATGAGTTTCGTGTTAAAAAAGCGCTACCAATTTATAAAACTCTAGTGTCTGAACCCACTGAACCGTACAGTGCGGTGACAGACGGTTGTGTGCAACCGACCCTTATTTGAATAGAACAATAAAAACAAACGAAGTCAGTAATACTACCAATTTCTTGTTGCAAGCAAATTGTGCATTGTTCCCTCGAGAACGACGTTAACCCGTAAATGAGTTTGCTACGAAAGTTTGGGTCGTAGCAGCTGCTACGGCGTAGAGGCTCTACGCCGTAGGCCGATGGGTACGCGGAGCGAGAAGTCTAAATAGCGCCTCTGTAATTGTTTTAGGAAATGAAAATGTTTTCCTCTTGTAACAAATTTTACTGGCAATATTTTTTTTTGTAAATAAAAACACTTTCTTTTTTTACGTATGAATTCTATTTTTCTTAATTTAAACATACATAATTATCTATTGGCCGGATTCGAACAAGGCTTACAAGAAGTCATAGCGGTACCGTAGTGATCTGTTATTTAGTGTCAAAAGTGACAGCTTATGCCCCTAATTAAGAGTAGGTATAGTTACAAGATATTCTTCAAAGTTCCGTTGATTAAAGCCCGATTTACACTAGCATTCCAGCAATGCGAATATATAAAGCCAGGTTTACGAGTGGCGCAGGCGCAGGGCGCGGCGCGGCGCGGCGGCCGCAAGAGTGCTCGTTTACAACACGACAATAAACTGCGTTAACATTTGTTTTTCCTAAACACGACCCGCTCACATCAAACATTCCAAATACGTGGAGCAACATCACTGTGAATATTCTTGACATTATTCCCCAGCCCAAAAACATGTGGCCCAGGTAGGTGGTTCATGATACTGATAATTTTAACAAACGTGTGCGTTCGACTAAGGTGTAGAGTTAGTGAAGTTAGGGCTTGTAGAGTTAGAAGCTTGGCTCTACAAGAGATCTGATAACTTTTTGACAGTGCGAGCCTTACAGTTTCGTCTTGGCAACATTTTACATAAATATGGTTTTGGTGGGATCTCTCTAGTCTTTATTATAGACTATTACAGATACTTTTAAATTAATTTTAATTTTAAATGCGAACTGTTGAGATTTATCTATATGTACTTGTAAAAATATTCCAAATACAACACTTTCCTTGCAGGCAGCAACAGAGTGTCAGATACTTTTGGCGTATTGTTTCATCCGCTACTACTGATGCTGACTGTACATTCGTGTGAGCATTATTCAGAAATCAAGATAAGTCCTATTGTTGCGGTCAGCGTCGCGTCGCGTCGTGTCGCGTCGTGTCGCGTCGCGTCGTGTCGCGTCGTGTCGCGTCGCGTCGCGTCGCGTCGCGTCGCGTCGCGTCGCGTCGCGTCGCGTAATCTGGAACAATAACGCGTCGGGACAATACCGCTTATTAAATATCGCGTATCGCGGTCTTTGTTAATGAGCTGAACTGAATGTTATTAAATATCCTTTGTGAATGATCCACTGAATGTTATCTCGGGCCCGAATAATGCAATTCATTTACTACATATTGCTACATAGGTATACGCAGGTATTACATCATCAGCCCCACTCGAAGTACCTACCTACTTAAAGTTCGGATAGATTAATATAAATTTCAAACTGGAGTATTCAGATTTTACAGTTACTCTTAGAATGTCTGTCCGGTTGCTTTTCTCTACTTAAGTACAGAACACATTTCTCAATTGATTCTCGTGAAATGTAGTGAGTAGGTAGGTTAATAGGTTCGATAAAAATGGAGGAATGGTTTATGATTGAAAACCGCTCTCAGAGCCCCTTTTGGAATATGTCTACGAAATTTTGGTAAATATTTTAAAGTGCGGTTTTGAGCAGCCCCGTGTCAGACGCGGCCGGCGGCGACGCGGCGCGCGATACGCCTGACAACTTGAAGCTCTCCATTTATCATAAGTTCATAACATGTAAACTTGCTGTATTTCTTCCTTCCTTTATAATTTACATGTTACACTAGGTAGGTATTTCTAAAATAACCTGCATGTGTGGCACAACTTACGAGGGCAGACAGTCGACAGCTCCTGGGTACCTCCATAACGAAATACTATTATTTGTTATGTAGGTACCCATGTTTGTTCGTTAAAGGGCGCTTATAGCTAATAGGTGTATTTAAGGTTCGTCATAGGGACAAATTGTAGAGTAAAGACAATATTGACCTTGAAAAATGACTTCGAGTGAAATTCTAATTTTACAATAAAATGAAAAGTCATTAAAACATTAGGTTACAATATATTTTAGGTTACGGTTTTGTTTTGATACAACTTTGAAGACCGATCTCGCTTTACTCGCTTATTGGTGCATGTGAATTGCCATTGAAGTACAATTCGTGTGTGAAATGCGCACCAATCACCACGACGCTCGTCAAGTTCATATCACAATCTGTTCGAAACCATAAATAAAATAAAATAAAAATAAAAAAGCCTTTATTTCTAGTCATTTGGAGAGAAATGTAAGAAGGTTCATCGATTACATAATCTTATCTAGTTTTTTAGTATTACATTGCATTGTTTCTTATGTCAAAGTTATAATTAAGTACAAGGTGTATGTCAAGAAAAGCTTACATTTTATTTAGGTATTTACACTGATATAGTTAGTCGGACCAGAACCCCTCATCGGGTGAAGGCCTCCTCCAAGGACTTCCAGGTTTCCCTATTTAATGCAGTATGTTTCCAATTTATACCGGCTATTTTCTTAATGTCATCCGCCCAGCGGCTATTTGGTTTGCCTTTACGGCGTTTTCCTGTGGGCCCCTTCCAGGTAGTAGCTGTTAAGGTCCATCGAGAGTCTGAAAGCCTGGCAACGTGTCCAGCCCATCTCCATTTTTGAGTTTTGGCATGCTTTAAAGCGTCTATTAATTTTGTTATTGCTCTTATATTTATGTGCGGTATTTTTTGCACTCTTCTAATGTTTGTTAGGCTTCTTTCCATTGCTCTTTGACATGTAATTATTTTTGATTTTATTTTTGTAGTAAGCACCCAGGTTGGACTAGCATATGTCAATGAAGGCAAAATGCACATATCCATAACTTGTTTTTTTACTTTCATGTCGATGTTCGAAACCATAACAAATTGTTAAATTTTCTGATTCAAATCGGGTTCCTACCCATTTTAGTTTTTTTTATACCACATCGGTGGCAAATAAGCATACGGCCCGCCTGATGGTAAGCAGTCACCGTAGCCTATGGACGCCTGCAACTCCAGAGGTGTTACATGCGCGTTGCCGACCTTTTAAAAACCTGTACACTCCTTTTTTGAAGAACCCCATACTGTAGACCCTCGGGAAAACCTCGGAAGGGAGCTCATTCTACAGCCGGAGCGTCCGCGGGAGGAGATTCCTCTTAAATCGCACAGTACGCGACCATTTAGGTTCTAGGGTGTGAGGATGAACACCCTGCCGACGGCGAGCGGTGCGGTGATAGAAAGCGGCCGTTGGCATCATGTCAAATAGTTCCTCAGAGCACAGCCCATTGTACAAACGGTAGAACACACACAAGGAGGCAAAGTCTCTCCTTAGACTTAAAGGTTCAATACCGCTTGTGAGTTTGGGATCATCGACGATTCGCACAGCGCGCCTTTGGACTGAGTCGAAGGGTCCAAGCTGGCATCCAGGTGCTCCTGCCCAAAGGTGACAGCAGTACTCCATATGGGGTCTGACTTGCGATTTATAAAGCAGCAGTCTTTGCCCCGGAGTAAAGTATTGCCTCGCTTTATTGAGCACACCGAGTTTTTTGGACGCCAGCGCAGCCTTACCTTCCAGGTGGCTGCGGAATTGGACGTCACTGGAGATGTCAACACCGAGGATCCCAATACTCCCTGACATGGTAAGGGCTGTGCCTTGGAACTGTGGGACCACAGTAAATGGGGTTTTCTTAGCGGTGAACGCGCAAACTTGTGTCTTGGTGGGGTTGAATCGCACTAAATTGTCCCGACCCCACACCGAAACTCTGGATAGAGTGCTCTCAATGTCTGACACAAGCTTTTCACGACTCTGCAGCACCACAGAACGAGGGATATTGGCACGGCCTGTGTAATAGGCATCCCCAGTACTGTCATCTGCATAGCAATGAATGTCATCGATAGACAACATGTCGTTGATGTGCAGCAAAAACAGCGTAGGGGATAGCACAGAACCTTGCAGAACGCCAGCGTTAATGTCCATGCTATCGGAGCATCTTCCGTCTACTACGGCTCGTATGCGTCTGCCGGACAAAAAGCTAGCGATCCATTTGCATAGTCCCTCCGGCAATCCATAAGATGGTAACTTCGACAGGAGACCCCGATGCCAGACCCGATCGAACGCCTTCGCTATATCTAGGCTAACTGCCAATGCCTCACCTTGACTCTCAATGGCCGAAGCCCAGCGGTGTGTGAGATACACTAGAAGATCACCAGTCGAGCGACCGTGGCGAAAACCATATTGGCGGTCGCTGATCAGATCGTGTTCTTCTAGGTATCTCAGGAGCTTTGCGTTAATTATACGCTCCATGACCTTAGAGAGAAGGGAGGTAATAGCGATAGGCCTGTAATTCGATGGGTCCGATCTGTCACCCTTTTTAGGCACAGGGCGTACAAGGGCCGTCTTCCACGAAGATGGAACATGCCGTTTGTCGGTAGAGAGTGTGAAAAGACGCGCTAACACGGGACATAACTCAGGAGCACACTGTTTAAGCACAAGAGCTGGTATGCCGTCTGGCCCGCTCGACTTATGGACGTTCAGGGATAGCAACTCCCGCCGAATATCCCTCTGCGTGAATGAGATTTCTAGCTTGGAGTATACGCACTGCGGGATGGTGGGCGGCACAGCGCTACCGTCGTCGTTCAGGGTCGAGTTCGAGGCAAAGAGAGTACCAAGAAGATCGGCTTTCTCTTTTGCACTGTGGGCCAGATCACCATCAGCTTTCCGCAGTGGTGGTAAAGACGACTGACAAAAATTTCCCTCGGCAGCTTTGGCGAGCGACCAGAACGCGCGACTCCCAGTGGGATAGCCCGCTAGTTTCTCACCAATTCTGCCGACGAAATCGTATTTAGCCTGGCAATGGCTTTTTTACTGGACCTCGAGGCAGCGTTTAATTTGCGTTTCACATCAGAAACGTTCGGATCCTTATTAACTACGGCCTTGGTCCAAGCCCTGTAAGCGGCTTGCTTGCGAACTGTAGCTTCTTTACAAGGCCGATTAAACCAAGGACGTCGCTTTGCTCCCGCAGCTATTACCGAGTTGGGAATGAAACAATCCATTCCCAGCAGTATTGTCTTGGCAACATTGGCTGCGCAGGAGTCAGGATCGTCTGATGTGAAGCAGAGCTACCTCCACGGGAACGAAGCGTAGAATTCACGCAGTCCGTCCCAATCTGCTGACTTATATTGCCACACGCGTCGCGAGCTAGCTGGCCGTGGTGGATCGGGCCGCGCGCAAGGTGCCTGTGTCCGGACGAGGCAGTGATCGGACGAACCGAGAGGTGCATTCACTGAGACGGAATATCCGTCCGGACGTGTGGTCAGCAGGAGGTCCAGTAAAGAGCTCGTATGGTTCTCGATATCTGGAATTCTCGTGGGAGAATGTACCAGTTGCGAGAGTCCATAGGCCAGAGAAAAATCGTGAGCAGCCCTCCCTGCGTGGTCGGTGGACCGGGAACCAAGCCACTCAACGTGGTGAGCGTTAAAATTCCCTAAAATCACCAGCTCTACGGAAGGGTACTGCTCCAGAAGTTTGTCAGCCGTCCGTTGTAAGTGCTCGAAAAGCCGGGTTGTCTCCGTGTTTCCGCTATGAGACCTGTATAGGCACGCGTAGATACGAGTGGGGCCGCTGTAATCCACACGCACCCACAGAACTGACAGGTCCCTGTCTTCAAAGGCATGGAGGCGGCGACAGCAGACCCCCTGCCGGGCATACATACATACACCAGCGTGTCTCATGAACTTGTGTTCAAGTGTATAGCCGGGATATAATAGGTATACAGTGTCCGCCGGGCAGGATATCTGCGTCTCCGTTAAAAATAGGATGGTCGGCTGCGCAGATTCCAGGTGGTAATGGACTGCGCTCAAATTAGTATGCAATCCCCTGATATTGCAAAAGTCCACTTGCGTGGAAGGGGGTGCCGCCGAGAAACCATTTCTTTTTTTTCCCTTATTTGCCATATATTATGTTGTTGAGTGTACAAAGAGGGTTCGGGGTGTTGACGGCTTAAGGGACAAGAGAACGGAACAGATCTGCCAAAGGGACATGTAGGGTAATGCGGTTTACAGGCACGGCGTACGGAAGGGCCCCCGGTCCCCCCCTGGTGCAGAAGCCGGGTCCACTCCGGTCTCCTTCTCCGGCACGACTACTACATCAAGGATTTTTCGCGAGGTTGGTGGTTCAGTCTCCCAGGGCGGAGATCAAGTAATCCCTGGGTTCGGGAACGCTACTGACCTGCGGGCGGCCAGCGGACAGCCGTTTCACCGGGTCTCCCTGATAGCCGCACCTGCACTCCGCTTCCACACAGACCAATGGCAAGTTGCAGTTTGTCATGTAGATTATAGTGATTATATCAAGTTTCAAAATCAACACTACTTTTAGCCCTCTACTCGGCCGCTAAAGAAATTAATAAGGGTAAATTTTCATCAATTATTAAAATATACTATTTCACTAACATGTGCACATTTTATTTAAATTATATAATACTTAATAAGCGTATAATAAGTAATTACCAAAATTTTAGTGCATTTTTCAATATTTATGCAATAATATAATTTCAAAATTTCATATTAAACAGCAATTTCATGCAAAACAAGGAAAATGCTACAGTGTAAAAAAATTATATGAGTTATTTTTTTCAGACATTCTTGTGTCAAAGTAACAATGTTATTGATTACGAAAAGTATCATTTTACTGCAAAAAAAGGGTTACTTATATGTTTAAATAAGCGTCAAATTTCGCCCTTCGGTGTCGCTTACGCCCTTTTTGGGTCATGTTCACACGTATGTTAGGCATATATATACTTATATTAGTATTATTTTTATTATCTTATCATGTTCAAAGTAGTTTTCTCGATTCTGTTATGGGTTGTAAACTCCAATTTGTGCACAATATCCGGGTTAAAGAGCATTTTCCATAAAACCCCTATTTACGTGGTTTTACCGCGTCATAAAAATATACGTTATAAACAAAAATAAGTATAGGAATCGAGTATATCTGTATGAAAATGATGTTATTTAATGAATAAAACTTGTTTTAAAAAAAATAAGCATAAATTAAATTTATTAAAAATATACATATATTGCTATATATAATCGAAGAGTAGAGGGCTAAAAGTATATACCAATATTTTTTTAATTATTTTTCCCTTAAATAATAAAACATTAGACATCCTTTTAGAGGGGTTCCATTGCTATATTCAAGAATTTTGGATTTCGCTCCACCCTAATACCCGGGTCCATAGTACTAGTAGTAAACTCTTTATTGTACAAAAAGACATTAAAAATAACATACAATTAGTAAGAAGTACAAAGGCGAACTTATCCCTTGTTTTTAAGGTAGTCCTTAAATTTAAAGATAAAATTAATTACGAATATTTGCTAAAACTTTCTTAAAGTATATTGAACCGTTCTGAAAGGGTTAGGTAGGTATCCTACCTACATTGTATTAAGTCCCGCTTCGTAAATACATTTTGTGTCTACAACAAGGGTCGAGCTCGCCCTAAGCGTTAGAATGATGTTAGGCAACTGCGAGTAAGTAAGTCAGAGGCGTGTTTGTCTACGATGATCCTGTTGCTTCTGTCGCCGCGAGCCATCTCCCTCCCGCCTCGCGGTTGACGACCAACATGAACCCGATTCTAATGTAGGTAGCTAACATTTTCTATGGTTTTGTTTCTTTTTTTTTTTCAATTTATTTATTAATAAAAGAGAAGTTACATTAGTTATTGTTACTTATCTGCCAAACTGCATAGCAGTTTGTTGGCAGAAAACTTATTCTACCCTCCACCATTGTAAAGTAAGTTAATTCTTACTTAATTTATAGCTGTGCGAGTGCGATTTCTTACAAACAGTTGTATACGTAACAGACAGACTTTAATTAAAAACATTAAGATTAGAATAACTGAATAACTAACTATAATAATAATAACTTAATTTGATATGACGTTGAAGAACGCTTACGTTGATTAGTGCACGTGAAATGAAGTAACAGTCGCGCGTATGATGCGATCACAAGAGGAACGTTGTGTTGCTCCTGTCGCCGCGCCAATACTTAAATAATATACCGATCTATAGCTACGGAACCCTTCCTTATCCGTGATCCACCACGCACTTGGCCGAATTTTCTTGATGTAGGTATATCCAACCGAGATAGTACTTTCAATCCTACCACAGCCTGTGGTAGGATTGAAAGTACTATCTCGGTTGGATATACCTACATCAAGAAAACCACAGGTTCCGACAGAGGGTTCCGCCTGAATCACCGGCGGAGTTCAGCACAACTATTAATCTCCACAAAAACGTTTAGATGAAATGTTTTCAATTTGCCGGAAACTTCGCTCGTTCCAAAGACAAATCTCCTTTCTAATTAGGATGATCTCGGGCGGCATTCAGAACTAAAACGTGTGGTATTGATTTTTACTATTTTCAGTGCATTTCTATCGCGATTATTTATTAGTTCACACTAATCCTGCATAGTAATCAGTACATCAAGTTAATACGATAAATTATTTTTTTTTTCAATCTTTTGCTTCGTTTAATATAATAAGTATACCTAATTTAAAATAGGTAAATTCAATCCTATTCTTAACACTAGTCATTCAAATTAGACTGTCATTTATTTTTGTATGTGCCGCTAGAGAATATCATATATAATAAATCCGAACAACGCTCCAGGGCGATTACAGAGGCGCGATTAGCGGCCGATGGAGTTTGCAAGTTCGACACGGCCTTAACAATAACCTTTTGTTATTTTAATTTAATGCAACTTGTTAAGTAGGGTTCAGTCGTCTCGACGATCGGTCAAGTTTGCTAGTGAATGTTGGGTCGGAACTTTAAGTACCTACTCTCCAAGTATGTGCTGTGATATATTGAACTTAGTAGCAGTGTCAGCAGCCGCACCTGACTTTGTGACTGGCATGAGTGGGAGCAACACGCGCCTGTGTGTGTAACACAGGCGCGTGTGGCATTCCACAACACAACTCCCACAGCATGATTCGACCTATTGGCCAAGAGATCAGATTTTATTTGTTTATTTTAGTTAAATAATTGTTGTTTTAAAAAATTTGTGACATTCTGTAATAATGTTTGCAGTAGCAAAGCAAATAATAAAAATGTTTAAACATGTGTTATTATTCCAGTAATTTGTGAAAGGTGATATAAACCGGACGTGCCGGTCTCTGCAAATATAAATAATAGGTAATAACTAACTAAAAAAAAAGGTAATAATAATGAATGAATGAATGAATGAATGAATGAATAATATTTATTTCAGGACTAGTCCCATATTATGTTAGTAACAAGTTTATACTACTTATCTTGTCAAAAAAGTGCAGGCCGTTTTTCGAGACATGCGTCGCTTAATGACATAGTCCGTCGGTCTCTTGCCACCATCAATGTGCCTGCTCTTCTTGAGCCGACTGGCATTATCAGAGATGATGGCAAGAGGCCCGATGGGGTGTCCTTAGTTCCTTGGAGCTTGGGACGGATGTTGGTGTGGGATGCTACCTGCGTAGACACACTGGCACCGTCCCACCTCCAACGGACTACTGTAAAAGCGGGCGGAGCGGCGGAAAGCGCCGAAATTCTAAAACGTAACAAATATAAGAGCCTCGGTAGAGAGTACCATTTTGTACCATTTGGTGTTGAAACTCTAGGTCCATGGGGTCCCAGCGCGCATAAGTTGTTTGCAGAAATCGCGAAGCGTCTGGTTGACGTAACTGGTGACCGAAGAGCTGGCGGCTACCTCGCACAACGTATCAGCATTGCGATACAGCGAGGAAATGCCGCCAGCATCCTTGGTACAATGCCTCAAGGGCCTATTTTAGATTTAAGCTAGTTATTAATTTCGTTTAGTAGTACCACTGTATATATATTGTATTTAAAAAGTTAATTAAATATGACTTATACTACTTAAATAAAAACTTACTTACTTACTTACTTTAATAATAATCTAAAAGGCACACTCACCAACATAAAGCGGGATAAGGTTACGTGTCACAGTCCACGCGGCGCAGTGGACAGTGAGCCAGTTAACAAATGTTGCAAAACACGTGGTGCCTGGTGAAGCAGCACCAATTGTGAAATGATTGCACGCGCGACTCGCGCGAGTAAACAACTAAAACAACAACATACACTGTAATTTCCTACTCGTAGTCTCGTTCCTCTACTTCGTTCAAGTAGATGTACCTATGCGAAAGATGACTTACGCCCAAACAGTCCGAGTCTGGGCCGAGACGTCCGACACTAAATTTCGTTTTCTATAGACATCCACTTCCGAGTCTCGGTGACCATGATGTTTTAGATAGAAAACAAAATGTCGGAACCTTGGCGGGGACTCGGACTGCGTGTTTGATCCTTAACTGCCTTTAAGTACCTAGTAACCCGGATTCACTTTAGGCATACCAACAAGCACTTTTAGGCGCGATTCGGGAAATGAATTAGAGATTAACTACGACTACTAGATACGATATAGTAAACGTCCCGCGGGTAAAGGTACCTTATGGCGGTTGCCGCTTACGCTATTATTAACGCCGCTCTAATATTATTGCGGCGCTATGCTAATCGACAGGTGATAGTGTCCTGGATACGAAAAGCTTGCATATGACATTAATGTTCGTACGACATGAATAGTCAGATAGAGTGTCAGTACCAGTCATGTCAAAGATTAATAATAGGCTGCGAAGTATGACGTTTCAGGTGCGGCTAGGACAAAAGGTCGTTAATGGAATTTCATACACATCTTGCAGGCCTAGGCCGGCAAAGTCCTCTTTTTTAATTTTCATTTCACAGATATTTGTGACACAGCATCGTGGCATTCATCCATTAAAAAAAACTAGAGGCAGTATTTGCTTTATGGTTCGTAATGACACTCTCCCACTACGCCTATAAAAAAAAACAATGTTTGCTATAATTTGCAGTTTTATTTGTATAAAATCAACATGAACTTAATAAATAATACATTCTATAATTTTATAATTTTAAATTATAAATTGAACTACACATATAAAAATATTTAAAATATTTCATCTAAACGTTAGCGGTAAAAAGGTCTACTCAAACACGCGTAGTTATATTTTTTAAATTGTTATGGAGGTAAAGTTGAAAAATATCCATTCTGTTTTATTGGATTTATGGTGCGTTGTTGATTTTTTGACTTTAATATGAGTTTCGACGAAATAATGAAATTAATATTAATTGTAATCGTAGGTGTTGGAATTGGCAGCGTAAGCAGAATTGATTTTAATAACTTGCTGCCTCTACCGCCAAGTCAAAGACGAAGTATGTATATGGTTGTAACTACAAATTCGTCAACACTGTGGAAATTATACTTATTTACTCCATGCATAAAGCAACGATGTATGTGAAACATGATATCAACATGAAAGACTATGTAAACTTATGTGACGAAAACGACAGTCAGACGGATACAAGGCGAAAAAATCAAAGATACATGAAAATATACGGGTAGTAAAAATACACGACTCGTGTAAAACATACGCGTGATAATGATGCGTGATGGTACGTGTTGGTTATATTTTGGGTGTATTTTACTTTTAGTTTTTTCTATAAATAAAACTTGGGTTTCGTGGATTTTTTATTTTATTTATTTCATTGCATGTTTGAGAAAAGCACTATACATACCTCGGCGGGAAATGGGGTTGCCCGCGCTCAGACCTATCCGGCCTCGCTTCGCTCGGCCGTCTATATGTCTTCGGCCGGCAACCCCTTTCGTCCCGGCCTCTGTAGTAATGTACTATAATACCACTGAAAATCCGCAACATGGCGACGGCCAAATAGAATCTTGTCAGGTTTTACCTACTTCAATTACATTACATGATACCTACTCCTATTCATCTTAACAACGTTTCCCCTCAATTCTCAGTTAATTTAACACGTCCTTCTTATTAAAATACTTCTTAAAAATCTTGGTTCCTTTTCTTTCTCGTTTGATTCTGTTATCCAAGTTCGTTCCCTAAAAGTTTTGCTTAGTCAGCGAGTGGCCACAGGAAATGAAAGAAAGAGCATTGAAGACTGGTGTTTGTGATTGGTTAAAGGAGAGAGTCGAGTTTTAGGACCAACCACACCTGGCATCCGATTGGGTATACTTTCACAGTGGATACATATTTATGCCGGTGATTAGCATGCCATGTTACTCACCGGCATAAATATGTGTTCATTGAGACAGTATGTCCATCAGATGACTGATTTAGTTAGTCCTAAATCTAGGTAAACGGATATTTTTAAGCGGCTCGATTTGATATTTATGTCGGTCTTAAAGCAACACAATATTTTTACAAGTATATGACGGTACGTACTTGCTCGGGAAATAGAACGTTGATAAGTATATTAATCTCAATAAAAAATCACCAATGATTGCACAGCACTTATATATTTATACTGGTGATTGTACTTTAACATTTCAAATAAAAACTGAGTATAAGCTCAGTTTTATCTGTTTTATATCTCGGATACTAAAATTACAGTTTTACTACCAAATCTACGGCACAATCTGCCTGATAAAATGGCCGTTTTACCGTCTACTGAACCTAATAGGTTTAGACTGGAATTAACCAGATAGGATAACAGGCTCTGGGATTTAATGTCAGAATTTTATAACCCTTGTTCCGGGTATCTCTGCCTCTGCAGCGCAGGTCTCCCGTAGGTTTTAAATTTGGGATCGCTTGCTGCTATTTTTTTCCATTAAGTACCTACCTATATTTTTTAAGCAAAGAGATTCGTGTATTTAAACTCTCCAGCCGCTGATCGCCGCCAGCCCGGCATTCGCCCTACACTGCGATAGACTCGCCCGTCGTCGAAAGCGATTATAATCACTCGTCAACCGAGAGATCAGACACCGCAGAGTGCTTAAATATTGGCACTCCACTTACCGCCAGAAACTATTTGGTACATTGATCACTTGCGCTTCTTTAACTGGCTCGAGTAATGACCGACTCGCTCGCGCTAGGCAAGGGAGTGTATTACACATCAGCCGAGAGATCAGACACTGCGGGGAGCTTAGTGGCTCTCCACTTACTGCCAGAACTACTTATTTGCTTTATTGTTCAATTGCGCTTCTTTTAGTACTCGGTCGCTTGAGCGATCGACTCTCAGAAATAAAGCCAGTCAAGTGATTGTAATCACACGTCATATCAGCCGACAGATCACACATCACAGGGGGTGAGTGGCACTTCATAAGAAACTACATTTGCTTTATTAAAATTAAACTATTAGATTTATTGGTCACTTGCGTTTTTTTACTAGCTTACTTGAACTATCGATTTTTGCCATCAGCAAGCGATTTTAATCTAAAATTTAATTAAAATCAGATAAAATTAAATTTACCCTCAGAGATATTTAATTAATATACCTTAAAATGAGCCTATTAAATGAAATTATAAAATAATTTGGACTCCAAACTTGGAGTAAAAGAAATGTATAAGGAAATCAACGAATTTAAGGGGCCGGTATATGACGTTTTCGATTTAGACCTCACTTTGTAACCATAATTTGTTCAATAAATGTTTAATAATTGCATTAAATTACACGTAAATTTGTTCACGAAGAAACCGTGTACCGACTCTTCATGCCATTGTATTTTTAATTTGCTGTTATTCTCTACAAATCGACACTAAAAGTATCAAAAAATCAAAATATGGAGTTCCGTTTGAGACGGAAGCAAAACAATTTTGTCTTTGACAGTAATTGAATTATTGTATGATTCTGAAAGCTAGATAATCCAGCTACCAATTTATTATCGATTTATATTTTTACTCACAAAGACAACACAGAAATTCAATCTCAAATGTAAACTTTCGAACAATTTCCATACATTGACGACATCACTCAAAATTCTTCTTCAAGTCAGATGCCCGTTGGGGCTATACCGGAGCACACGTGTACTTCTTCAAATGAAAATGACAGCTTGATTTTCTTGCTTTTGACAATTATATTGACATTAAATCATATACGCACACGAGAAAGTATACCAGTAGATAAATTGTATTTCAAAAAATAGGGTACATAAATATCAGCTCGCGTCTCATTTAAATTTGATTTGCTGTTATAATGGTTGAAAACCGCAGTAAACTATCTTAAAACAATACGATTACAGTCGAATTTAAGTATTATGTTCCTTCAAAACTCGCTTAAAATGAAAAAAGTTTAAAGACTCATCTTTACTGATTGGGATCAATTTTTATTATGCTGGTATCATTTTGCGTCAGTTTAAAAACGTATTTGACTTCTGTACGTCAATGAATTTTGATGACAATTGTAATCTTGTATTATATTATAGAACTTTTATCTTAAAATAATGCCTATTAACAGGAAGAGTTATGTAATTCGTATAAGTAATACCTGAAAGTCTTGTACCTAGATCTGTAATACCATGGATTGCGACGAATAAATGATAATGATTATGCGGTTCGTTCCGTCTATATGTATAATGCGTGTACGTGCTGTTCTCTGAAAATCTTCAAGAAAAAATAACGGCTAGACCAGCACTAAGTACTAGCGAGTTTTTGCGGCTTTGGAGACCGAGATGAAGCTTACAGGCCAATAGCGCTCTAGTTATTGTTATGTATACCTATGTATCGAATGTTTTATAAATTACCTATAAAAAGCAATGTTTTATTTCTATTAGGTCTACATTTTGTGCATATTGCATATCTGAAGTATTTTCGTACTAAACTTGAAACTTTCGTTGAAACTAAATAAAATAATTATTCCAAATGTACAGTCGCCTGCAATTTATGTTACACAATGAAGGCCGCAAAAATATCTGACACGATCTTATTTGTAGAACCATAAGACCATGTCACATATTTTTGCGGCCTTCGAAAAGTAGGTACCGTCATTATCACCAACTTTGCCCGCTTATTTTTTAAAACGAATTTCTCAAAAAACATCACATCATATGACTTTTTTTGCTCAGCACGTCCATTGTGATCAAACGCATCAGTTTATTAGAAAAAAAAATATTTTTTATCGTGTTTTTACTCATTTTTTTGCGTTTTAGAGGGCGGGCAAAGATATCCGGGGTTTTCGCCAACATTGCCTACGTCAATTTGGTATTCAAATACAGCTCGTATGATGATGATGTCTAAGGATCACTTAAAGGTTTTGGGCAATCCTACCATTCCATGTTAATAACTTAGCGATAAGTGTAAAAACTTTAAAATAAATTTGCTGGGCAATGTTGCCTACCCGTTTTTGCCCATTTCCAAATAAGGCTCGCCTAAGCATTTTACAAAGGCTAGGATTGTCACTTTTGAGAAAATCTGTTACAATAGTTTAATGGCCAAAAATATGATTTTTGTTGTGTTTTTCATTCGTTAACGGGATAAAACATCTAAATAAAGGATAATAAGACAAATTAAATACAGTATATATTTATAAATTTATTTTAGTGTACAAACATAACCTTCTTTTACTTGCGAAGTTGGGTAAATTAGATGAAAGTGACAACCCTAATCCGTTTTTGGTGGTGGGCAATGTTGGTATAGATGCCAAATTACCGGATTACTTTGCCCACCGCTAAAACTTTTGTGTATTTAGGCCTTTTTAGTTTAAATCTCAATAGACATAATCTATGCTTCATGTGTTATAACTCAAACCCGGAAATATTTGTCAAAGGGTTCTCAATTTTTTCTACTTGCATTCATTATTTATCAATTTTTTGCCCGCCGAAATATACCCTATATTAGACAACTCGCTCAAACTCTAAATTCCCAAGTCAAGTTATGCACAAGTTTGGTATATAGTTTTGTCAGAAATATAACCTATTTTCTACTAAAAATAGCAGGGTGGCCATAACTATTATAATTTTTTCTACATTAACGAATTTGTTTAAAATTGTCGTTTTGGGCAAAGTTTCCCTGGAGGCAAAGTTGGCGCTAATGACGTAACATATTATTGCAGGTGACTGTACATAAATGTTTCGGTGATTTTGATATTATTTTCCAGGTTGGTTTACTAACAATCAAGTTATGCAGATACCGATTTCGTGAACGTTTAAGTAGTTTAGTACCGCTATTGTTTACCGATACCGATTATTTTTGAAGGTAAAACTGTACCGGTTGAAATATAAAGATATTAAAATTACAGCAGGGACAACCATTTTTTATAGGTGTACCTAAACCATCATTGGCCGAGCGTTAGCAAAGGTCTCCGTTTCAGCTTGGGCATAAATGCTTTTGTATGTTCTCCTTTGCAGATCACATCTCTCAACTGATTCTCGTGAAAATTTGTAAGCAGGTTCGATAGAACTATTCTGTTTCGGTTTATCCGCCAAAATGGAATTGCCACCCTGCTGAAACTTTATTTATTTAAATTCCTATTAAATGGATTTTGCACCTTATGAAAAACCGTATAGAGTAGTAAATAACATTTTACATCTGACTTAATGACATCTTGTTTTATTCGCTTTAATTGTACAAAACGCGTATCTCGACAAAGCAATATTAGGTAATAAAACAGTCAACAATCAAATGAATTAAATAGGTACGTCACGTGTGACATGAACAGACAAGGAAAGCAAGATTAAATGAATTGTTTCTCTTTCATCTTTCAATGGAACGCTTTTGCCCTCAAAGGAGGCTAGTGGTCAATACTAAACTAAAAGTCCAATCTTAAAAAAACGTGATGGGTCACTGACCTGTCCCAGTAAAGTGAGGTAGTGTGCGTGAAGTGCGCTTGTGTGTGAAATGGGGTAAATTGACAGAATCTGAAATTTTACCCACCGCTACCGTCGCCTTAAGCAACGTCGGGCGGGGTCAGTACTTGGATGGGTGACCGTTTTTATAGATAACTAGCTGTGCCCGCGGCTCCGCCCGCGTGGAATTCGGTCTGTGTCAGTAAGCGGCTAATTTCTAATCCTAATTTCTCTCCCTCTCCCCTGGAGGCGGAACTTGAAGTAAAGTTGACAGATGGATATGCTAGAGGACTGTAGTCCAGATAAAATATTTTACAGTTAGGTACCACTAAATAAAAGTACACTCCAAAATCAATAGTACTTTTCGCCCTTATTAAAATTTTACACGTGATTTTAACGACAGAGTAGTAGGTGTATATCGGACGATACAGTAAGGTATACGCGCGCGAGCGAAAGCGAAGCGGCCTGCCTGGCTAGAGCGCCACTCACCGTGGTCTTCTTCAGACTCCCGAGGAAGACCACGTGCCGCTTGTCAATGCGTTGCGAGACTTTCGCGAATGATTCGATTTTTTTCGGGAAGGCATGGAAATGCGTATAAAATGCGAGTCCCAAATCGTTTGACTCCGCAAACGACCAGTGCCCGATTAAGATATTTTGATGCCCTAAGCATTTCTAGACCATGGTGCCCCCTCTCCCTAGGGTCATCAAGATTACATTGAATTGTTTTGGTAAATTGAGTGACGTTCACTGCCGCATTACAGCGGAGAATGGAAATCAGTCACAACATTTTATCACGAAAATTGACAGTGCCGCAGCAGTAACGTTGCAACCTTATGCTGCTGCAGTCGCCATATCTTAAAATTAAATAGAAAACGCGAGCGAAGCGAGCGCGAAAATTTTTCGATATAATAACGCAATTTGATAGACAGTTGTACATTTTTAGGGTTCCGTACCCAAAGGGTAAAACGGGACCCTATTACTAAGACTCCGCTGTCCGTCCGTCTGTCCGTCCGTCCGTCCGTCCGTCTGTCACCAGGCTGTATCTCGTGATCTGTGATAGCTAGACAGCTGAAATTTTCACAGATGATGTATTTCTGTTGCCGCTATAACAACAAATACTAAAAACAGAATAAAATAAAGATTTAAGTGGGGCTCCCATACAACAAACGTGATTTTTTGACAGAAGTTAAGCAACGTCGGGCGGGGTCAGTACTTGGATGGGTGACCGTTTTTATAGATAATGGTACGGAACCCTTCGTGTGCGAGTCCGACTCGCACTTGCCCGGTTTTTTTACTTTTAGTATGGAAATCAGTCACATAATTTTATCACGAAAATTGACAATCCTGCAGCAGTAACGTAGCAACAGAGTAATGCTGCGGCAGTCGCCACCCGAATGTCACCTTTGTCATATCTTAGAAAGTAATTGAAAACGCGAGCGAAGTGAGCGCGAAAATTTTTCGATATAAAAAACGCAATTTGATAGACAGTTGTAAATTTTTACTTTTAGTATGGAAATCAGTCACATAATTTTATCACGAAAATTGACAGTGCTACAGCAGTAACGTAGCAACAGAATAATGCTGCTGCAGTCGCCACCCGAATGTCACCTTTGTCATATCTTAGAAAGTAATTGAAAATGCGAGCGAAGCGAGCGCGAAAATGTTTCGATATAAAAAACGCAATTTGATAGACAGTTATACATTTTTACTTTTAGTATGGAAATCAGTCACATAATTTTATCGCGAAAATTGACAGTGCTGCAGCAGTAACGTTGCAACAGAGTCATGCTGCTGCTGTCGCCACCCGAATGTCACCTTTATCATATCTTAGAAAGTTATTGAAAACGCGAGCGAAGCGAGCGCGAAAATTTTTCGATATAAAAAACACAATTTGATAGACAGTTGTACATTTTTACTTTTAGTCCCAACCAGGCGCGAATCCAGGATTTCATACGGAGAAGGTTTGGGACAGTTTTTTATCAGCCTAGCTTCGCATAGGGTTCGATATTTAAGGGTCTCAGCGAGGTTGTTTGATGCAAGAGAGGTGAAAAGATGCAAGAAAGCACAGCTTGGAATTGACCAAGTGAATTGAATTGGCGAAGTGTGACCAAGGCAGAAGGCCCAGCTGCGAAAGAGGAAAGCTTGGATTTGGATGCACGCCCAAGTGTAATTAAGGCAGAAGATCAACTTTGCCGTAAGGCAGAAGGCCTCGCATAAGACCTAACGCCGAACTGCAAAAGAGTGGCTTGAAATCGAATCTATGCATGTAATCACGACTCTTCTACTGCTCGCTCTTTGGCTTCACTCGAAAGCGCTATTTGATAGGATGCTTTTAGTTTTCGGCTTTCACGGGGCCCCTTATAACACTTTGACAGTCAGGTCTCAGGATCGCGGCTAAGGAGCAATACTCGGTTTGGCCGACAAATCTGGCGTGCAAGAGAGGAAAATTTTCTATAAAATCGGTAACCTATGTCGAAAAAATCGGCTGGCCGCAAGCCCAAAAGCAAGATATTTTTCCATGACTTTAAGGGCCTCCGCGTAAGGTCAAATGGAAAGCCTACGTTGGAGATCTTCTTCGTACCCTCACTCTCTAACTTAATCCCTACGACCCTTCGTTATTAGATGGGTACTTGTACACGAATAAAAGTTTCATGTAGGTACCTACTTCACGACGACTGCAATGCTGATGCAGCCTGCGCGTTTTTTTGCCTACGGTTTTGGTGGCCCCTAGAAGCAACCCAACAAACAATTAAGCGACACTTAGCACTTATTTTATCACCTAAAGACATAGAACGGCTGTAGAATAGCTACATATTCTAAGCTTACAGGCTCTGGTGACATCAAGGTCTTTAAGAGGTCCATGTATAGCTTTAAGATCCACAGTAGCCATTTTGGCCGCTATAATGCATCTTAAGCCGCTAGTGTTATAGCTCAAAGTGAATTCTACCACCTTAATATCTATATGAGTGATAAGCAGCTGCAATTTTCACTTAAGGTTCTAAACAGGCGATATAAAGTCTTTTATAGCTCCGTGTATCATAATCGCTACTTAACTCTCTTGTATCACTTACAGTCGAAAAGAGAAGTTATGAGTCACCATTATCGATCATGTAGTCGCAGACGAGCGTTATTCAATACCTTAGTACATCTTATACTGTTATTAGAGTCTTACTTAGAACCTAAGCCTATAGCGCCATGTTAAATTGACCGATGAATCAATAAGCAAAACAAAAACTATTAATTAGAACGTAAATACTTCATAAAAATCGATACTTTTACTCAATATTGACCTAATGTTAGTATTGTTATATTTAAAACCGGACTTCACGTATATTGAGTAATTTTTCGAAAATTAAATACGGTGGACCACAAATAAAAAAATATTATATTCAGATAAATATGCAAAGGATCAGAGGCCCATTAAAATTTTGTTAGTAATACATATAGTTTTTGACAGTGTAATTAATTTCGCCATCATAAATCCGCAGATAACTCCTGCATCAGTGAACTAAAATAATTATTTGCTTTTAATTATCCGCCATTACATTTCACTTCAAGCTGTCACAGAGCAAGCTTACGAATAATAATACAAAATGGAAACATCTGCAACCAAAGCAGATAAGGCTAAGGAAAAAATGTGCAATTACCTTCTTGAATGTTACAAATATTGACTTTAAATGCTAATATACCATCTAAAGCTGAAAGTATCATCTTTACGGCCCTACACTACTACTCAAATAGTTAGTATTCGCTTATTTGGCACCCTTTTAAATCCTAAGTACTTAATCAACGCTATTACAACACTACTTTAGCGCTCTTCTACTACAACAGTTTGTAGTCACCTATATGCAACCCATCTAGCTCGTAAAGAATTAATTAACACTATTGTACCTCCACTATACCGCTCTTATGTCTCTTTTTTTATTCGCTAACCCTACTGTAGCACTGTTATAAATCTTATGGTGATAAAATTTGTGCCCAATCCGGGGTTAAAACGGGGTTATAGCCGGCTATAACTCCTATTTTTAGAGCACTAACAACCCCTAAAGAGTAAATAGGCGCTTATATAAATCTCTTCTAACCCTTAAATTTAGCGCCTAATGTTAGTTGGGAAGTGCTTATTTTGCTTAAAAGGGTTAATCCGGTACTGCAAATGACAGAGGTCAATGTTTTTTTTCAAAGTACCCACCTTCGTGGCCATTATTAAGTGCTGTATACGTATGAATATGGATTTGATATGGATGCGATATAATTACGATTAGGTATAAAATTCATGACGGACAAAATTTATAATTTTAAACAATTATGCAATTATACGCGTGTTGATATGTGTGTTTATTTTACCACTACATAACTATGTAAACTCATTTTTAGTTTTCTTGATTACTTAATGTTTACTCAGTTCCCCAAAAGATGGCACTGTGCAATGAGGGGCAATTAATTTACTGTCGTTTAATTTTGTTGTATTATTAAATCAACATGATTATTCAATTAAATTTGTTGATATCCGTACCCTCTCTTCTAAAGTTAGAGTTAATTTGGCAAAATCCTTCCTCGGTGGCTTATTCATGTCAACACGTATTAAATTCAGCGCCATTTGTTAGTTTACCAGGGTACTCTATAGTGGTAGCAGAAATTTGAAAAAAGTTTGCCCCTCCTTCCTAAGTAGCGCCATAAGATTCAGGGGCAAACTTAAGTCAATCGAGTGTTGTGGCTACCCCCCCTTTTAGGGGTTGAATTTTTATAGCCTATAACCTGGCCGGGGATGTTCTGGACAGATTAGTAAAGTTTGCATCAAAATCCGTTGAGCCGTTTTCACGTGATGCGCGTTCAAATAAACAGACAAACAGATAAACAGACAAACAGACAAAAATTCTAAAAACTGTTGGAACGTGTTCTGTTATCGATTCTAAGTATCCCCAGCCAACTTTTTTTCGAATATCTTCCATGTACAGACTTTCGACCCTCTCCAGCTTTATTATATGTATAGATAGATGGTACGGAACCCTTCGTTTGCGAGTCCGACTCGCACTTGGCCGGTTTTTATTAGTTACAGAAATTCGGCTTAAAACAAATTTGTCTCGCATTTTTACTTCTGATAGGCACTTAATCCTTGATTTCATATATTTCGGCACTTACTTCCTCTACTACGACTTTAGTCTATAACTACTACATACATATATTATAAATAAGTAAAAACCTTAATGTTTTACTAATCTGAACGGATAGTGCATTTATTCAACGGGATAATACAGAATGATAATTTGACGCAATAAATCAATTAAATGAATAAGGAGTATTAGTCCAATATTCTACCGCCAGAGTGCAGAACTAGCACAAACTGTAAACCATAGAGTTACTCATACACTACCGTAAAACGGGGTCAACAGAAATCGCGGGGTGAATAGAGAAATTTTGAACTTTTTCTTTCTAGTTGTTATATTTAAAAACGTACATCTCTAAAATGAGATTTTTTGGAATGCGTATATAGTAGACTATTTATTCTCTACATTGATACCAAAAGAACTTAATCAAACTGCCTAAAAGTTAGATTTTTTTAACTCTAAAGTAAGGTCTCGCCGAGGTAAGAAATGAAGCCTGTCTGAACTTTCTTCTAGCGGTAAATGTTTTGACATTAACTGAGTAAAGGTTAGCTAATCTGGTAATATAGTATCTGTAGTACCTAAATAATAAATAATATCACAAATTTTCTTTATAATGAAGCATTTTTTTGCAAAAAACTAATAACAGGCAATTTTACGTGATAAAAGGGTCAGTGGACACGCATATGGGGTGAGTAGTTACAACAAAGGGGTGTAAAGACACGCCTTGGGGGTTAAAAGACACGAAAAAATAATTTTGTGTCAAATAGCTGCTTAACAGATATATATACCATTTGTCAATAGAGTATCAACATAATAATGACCACATTCGATGCCTATTGACAACTAAAATTTAATATTTCTATTCACCCCTTTCTTGTATCTATCGACCCCGTTTTAATCTTCTTTGATTTTCTCTGAATTGGGTAGGTAAAAATTTATTGCACAAATGCAAAATTGAAGAACTAACCAAGACTCAAAAAATGATATCAAAATTTTTACTTTTATCATTTGGATTATTGGCGAAAATCGTCCTTGAAGTTGAAAATCGTGTCTTTTCACCCCGTTTTACCGTATGCCGTAAACAGTTTATGACAAGTATTCACAGATTATTTGTTACGAATAAATGTGACATTGATGCATAAACAAAGCGGTTTGCTTACTGTTTGTGCTAGTGGTGCCCTCTACGCGGAGTTTTGTGTTATATTTCCTATTGGGATGGAAACAAATTCGTTCGCGCATTCTTACAGAATATACTCTGCAGTAAAGTTGTACTGTACCTACTGTTAAAAAAAACCGGACAAGTGCGAGTCGGACTCGCCCACCGAGGGTTCCGTACTTTTTAGTATTTGTTGTTATAGCGGCAACAGAAATACATCATCTGTGAAAATTTCAACTGCCTAGCTATCACGGTCCATGAGATACAGCCTGGTGACAGACGGACGGATGGACGGACGGACAGCGGAGTCTTAGTAATAGGGTCCCGTTTTTACCCTTTGGGTACGGAACCCTAAAAACGAATCTATATTCAGGCAAATGCTGCCTTCCAATTAGTAGCAAATTGGGTCGCGGCGAAGATTGGCGGTTTTTATGCAACGTCGGGTTTGGGCCGTTCCGATACCGCACGCAGGCGAGGCGGACACGCAGGCGGACCGGTGGTTGCACCGGTTTCAGTTAGCAGCAAGTTTGGTCGTGGCGAATATTAGCGGTTTTTATGCCACGCCCGCTTTGAGCCGTTCCAATAACGCACGCAGGCGAGGCGGAAGCTCAGGCGGACCGGTGTGGTTACATCGGTTTTATGCAACGCCGGGTTTGGGCCCTTCCAATACCAAACGGACTTCCAATACCAGGCAGACCGGTGGTTCTTTTCTAAAACAACTTATTAAAGTATAGATCATGTTATGAAATTCACGTGACTATTCCATGCATTATTTAAGTTCCGAAGTTTTCTAACAACGATTGTCATTTTGCCTATGCCCGCCGAGCTTCCAACTCGCCTCTTCGGGTCAGCAATTGTAACAACTCCTGTGATCAGAACCGTGATTGCAAATTAATAGGCGGGAGCGACCATTACCTGCATCACTACCATTCACAATCAGCCGTATGACCAACTTTACCACAAGCGGGCAAGTTAATGTGACCTCCGATACCATTTAAATGTAGCCGAAGCTTGGAGGCAATTTATACTGGGTATGGACATAAAGACGATTGAAGGAATGGTTTGCGAAGATCGACTGGCCTTTTGGGCTTCAGCGGCAATGTAATATTTTTTTCTACATGTAAGTATTTTTTCGTTTGGTAAGTTGTACAAAAAATGGATTCAGGAGTTAACGTTAAAATTATCAACAATATGCACTTACAATATTTTGTGGAAAGCTATTTTTGGGCCACTCTATAACTAACTCTGTGAGCTGTAGACCTCGCGAGCAGAGCTTGAAATAACATGGTGCTAAGAGCTTTAAATACACCGTGTTTTTTTTGATTTCCGTTAATTTCAAGGGTGCATTCCTGAGCTTAAATCAAGTAACTTTCTCAAAGACACCGATGTTCTAATTAAGTCCATTTCGGAGATAATCCATAATTTATTTTTTTACTATAAGGCCTCTACAAGCGTGTACACTTGCCTTAGGGCCGGCTTACATATTGATTAGTGTTTAGAATGAGTTCATACATTTGCTACTAAACTTAAGTACAATCTCGGTCGATTGATGTACGAAATGACATTGATATGTCACAGATTTCAATTGTTTGGTTGAGTTAAATGCAATGCCCGTGTTACAACAACGCTATATGCTACATTTAATTACTTTTTAAACAAAAAAAAAACAAAAAAGAAAACAAAAAAAAATTTTTTTTTTGAAAATTAACTATGCCATTTAGTTCTTATAAACGTACTTAACTATACCCCGAAGTTAACGGAATTCAATAAAAACACGGTGTATAGTAAATTAAAGAAAAACAATACGAAATTTATGTGTAAAAAAATACAAAAGTTATAATATCCCAGCATACAATTACTGGGGATCGAACCCAGACCCTCTGTGCAAACAGAAAAAGCGAACGTTTACAAACTGAGCCAAACAGTTCTTAGGTGGGTTGACGAAATTTAGCTACTCCTTCTCAAATTAAAATTAGTTAAAATTAAATATCTAAATACCGCCTAAACCAGCGATATTTTTTTTCTGCATTTTTTGCTATTAACTCTGTAAACATGTTTCAAAAAGAAAAAAGTCTTATGATATCGATACGACTATTTGTTTAGGCGCCAGGTATCACGACTCCGCCATTTTTAAAAATTTCCAAAAACCGGATTGACAAAAAAATTTTATTTAGTCATAAAATTCGGTCACAAAATTTCACGAGAATCGGTTAAGAATTGCGACCTGTAGAGGAGAACATCCGGACATACGAAAGCAAAATGCCCGAGTCAAAACGTAGACCTTCGCTTCGCTTCGGTCAATAACGTAAACCCGAGAGCTAGGTAGGTATATGGCTGAACATGTGAGCGGTTCACAGTGTATGTCGAGTTTCAACTTTTTTACTTTTTTTCAATTGCACATGCATTTTGTCAATGGTAAATTTTCCATGTTTTAAGTTTTACGCGAAAACATTTAGCATGTAACGTACACTTCTCTCCGAGCGAGTCGCTTCTGCGAATTCGTGCGGAATTAACTCACGTGAGGCTCTATGTTTCCTTTTATAGTTTGCATGGTTACTCACGTAGAACGCTACCAAGTTAATAACTATATGTAGGTATTTATTTTATGAACCGTTATATATGAACAGCTAATAATGAGTAATGTCGAGCTGGTTAAAATTATTTCATGATTGTACCGCATAGAATACACATTAAATAAATATCTCATGCTTACTTCTGCACAGTTCTTTATAATGCTAAAAAACGAAAACCAAAGTCCGTCAAAGTCAGAGAGAAATAACTAACTTACTGCTAACTTATTCGGGCGCACGAGCGCCGAGGTAACTAGGAGTCGAAGTGGTCGCCTTGGTCGAAACCGGCCGGAAGGATCATCATCATCATCATCATCATCTATGGACTAAACTAACTTTACACACATTTGAACGTAAAAAAATGAGGGAGTGTAATTATACACGTGATATTTTCATATATGTTTGACATTAAGGATGGCACACACACACACACACACACACACACACACACACACACACACACACACACACACACGTCCCACAAGGCCATGCAGAGTTATCTTGATCCGACTTTATACCTCTACTGAACTAGACGCCGAAAGTTCTCGTACTCCACGAGTAGGTGTCACACACCAAACACTCAGTTGGGCTCCCATTCCATGAATTCTTACTGATTCTTTCTGTCATGTCACATCTTTGTTATTACAATATGCCTCAACTCAACTCTGTACTTAATTGCAAAATTTGAACCGAACTTCAGAAAATGTAATTAATCATCGCTAAATTGCTCTCTTGACCTGACAATTGACAGTTGACACGCTTTCAGGTTTTACAATTTGTTAAAGTTTGTATATTGATTTGATACTGTGAGGCGCTCTCTTAGGCTATAAAGTCGTTGTTTGCTATGAAGCACTTAATTATAAAATATAATTCTCTTTATTTATTAATATAATTATTATTATTACCATTAGAATACGCCTCTAGTAAGCCTACGGTCAGCGGGTGACCATTACAGAGTTTTTGTTTAGTTATGAATGCTGGTCCCGCTTGTTTCCGGGGTTTGGTCGGAATTAATCGGAGAGGTCGGTGTTTGCGTTACGTTTATAACCGTGTTGGGTACGATACGATTGTTCTGCAGATAGGGCTGTCCGTGCCCTAGCCAGGGCTGCGCTAAAATACTATTACATACATTAAAATGAGACAATTATGTACTTACTGAGTAGCTCAACGAGGAACACCGTTACTCTACATTTTGAATATAAGATCTTAAGCATCTTAAAATTAGATAAAGAAGAAATTAAGAAATAATCATAATAGTTGTGAAATGAGTGGGCCACATTAGATCGATAACCGCTGTATAGAAAGGTATCGACTAGGTACTTAAGGAAACCCGGGATATTATGGGCACCTGAGGCAATATGATGAGGCAATATGACTACTGCGGACTTACATCAAAGAAGACGTGAACTGTATGCCTTATATGAGGAACGGCGGTTTAATCAGAGTAATGAATTTAAAGAACATGTGAAGGAGTATTCGAAGAAGTTTAAAGTAGATTGTCATATAGCTAAGCGAAATTATCTAAGTCAGAAAATAAAAAGTAGTTCCGACATTGTTAAAGCAACCTGGAAAGTTATAAATGTGGAGACTGGTCGCTCGAAACACACAATTAAAGAGCTTAAACTAAACATTGATAACAAAATTATAGATTCCAATTTAGAAGTAGCTACAGAATTTTAAAAATTTTTCACCGAGGTACCAGTATCCACAACTAAGGATTTAAATTCATCACCCTCATCTGCTGTTACATTATTAAAACATAACGCTCCAGAGTGTTGTGGAGACCTTCATTTTGAACATGTTTGTACCTCAGATGTAATAAAGGCGTTTAAATCAATTAATGTCAAAAAAACTAATGACCTCTGGGGAGTCTCTGTCCATGCTGTCAAATCCTTAGTAGAAATTGTAGCGCCTGACTTGGTAGTTATATTTAACAACAGTGTTGATTGCGGCGAGTTTCCTGATCTAATGAAACATAGTAAAGTAATTCCTTTATTTAAATCTGGTAGCAGCTCTGACCCCACTAACTTTAGACCGATATCTGTGCTACCAACTTTTAGCAAGATTTTTGAAAAATTAGTTCTTTCTCAATTAGTACGACATTTTAACGTTAATAATTTGATGCATAATAAGCAGTTTGGTTTTACACGGGGTCGCTCAACAACCGATGCCGGTGTTGAGCTAATTAAGCATATTTTCGATGCCTGGGAGGAGTCACGAGATGCTTTAGGTGTCTTCTGTGATTTATCTAAGGCCTTCGACTGTGTTTGTCATGAAACATTAATCAGGAAACTTCATTATTACGGAGTTAGAGGATCGGCACTGAATTTACTTAAGTCCTACTTAAATGGTAGAATACAAAGGGTCGATGTGAATGGACAGCGATCACCTGGGTCATTGGTCTCTATGGGTGTACCACAGGGGTCAATATTGGGGCTTTTCCTGTTCCTTATCTACATAAATGACTTGCCATTCCTTGCTAAGACCCACCATGATATACTATTGTTTGCAGAGTGAGGTGTCTCACTTATTTTCAAAGTCAAACGACAGCAACAAGTTTACAATGATGTAAACAATGCCATTTCAAAAGTAGTAAATTGGTTCAATGTTAATAATTTATTGTTAAATGAGAAAAAGACTAAATGTATTAAGTTTGTCACTAGTAGTAACGTAAGGCATGTGCAAACAAGTGTCATTGTGAAGGATGAGGAATTGGAATTAGTTGATAGTACAGTTTTTCTTGGTATAACTTTAGATTCTAAACTCCAGTGGGGTCCCCATATTGCTACTCTTTCGAATAGACTGAGCTCTGCAGCTTTTGCAGTGAGCAAAATCCGTCAGTTAACTGACGTGAAAACAGCTCGATTAGTATATTTTAGTTACTTCCATAGCATTATGGCATATGGTATTTTACTATGGGGCGGTGCTTCAGAGATAAATACCATTTTTGTTCTGCAGAAGCGGGCTATTCGAGCAATATACAAAATGAACCATAGAGACTCACTTAGAGATAAATTTAAGGAAATTGACATAATGACAGTGCACTGTTAATACATTTATGAGAATATTCTGTATGTACATAAAAATATTGTAAATTTTAGGAAAAATTGTGAAATTCATAATATTAATACTAGAAATAAACATAAGCTCGCAGTGCCCTTCACTCGGCTCCATAAAATTAAAAAATCATTCATGGGTAATTGTGTAAGATTTTATAATAAACTTCCAAACCATATTACTGAATTATCTATTAATAAATTTAAGAATTATGTAAAGCGTAAACTTATTTCTAAAGCTTATTATACCACACAAGACTACATGAATGATATTACAACGTAGGATTAATTGTTATTCGAAATGATTATTTATTTATTAGGTATATTTGATTATTGATGAGGAAATGGATATTCCGATGTAATATATCTACTTCTTTTGTTACTTATGCTTTTTTTTTGACATTTAGATTTTATTCTAGAAATTCTAGACTAGTATTTTTTTATACAATCTTTTTAATGTTTGACGATCCTTTTGTGAAATTCTTAGTGTTAAATTTGATATGTATAATAATCCAATTTTATTATGGAATAATATTAACATCAATAAATTGCTCTGATAATTAGATTAAGATTAATTACGATTCATAAGAGCTTGTTGCTAGGCCTACATGAATAAAGTATATTTTTTTTTTTTTTTTTTTTTGATAAGGTATCCTCGGCGAAACATCTAGAACGTGGTTAAAGGGTTTTGTCAGCGCTTCAAAGCGTATTGCCAAAAAAATATTGCATGCAGCATACACTTCGAATAGTTTATTTTCCTAATTATTGTCTTGTGTATTTGAGTTGTCTGTTCGTTATATTCCTGTTCCATTCCAGTATAGATACAGGATAGATTGATAGTATAGATACTAGCTTCAAATTGCATCTGACTTACAAGGAGTTTACTAAAATTAATTCTTTTTCACCGGTATGCTTAAGTTAGAGAAAATGAAATAATTATATTTTCATACAACAAATAGCGATACAATCATATCAGCTTCAATACACTCGAAAAAATGTATCATATTCTAAATCGCATCTCCACTTGACATTTTCGCGCAAAAAAGTCTGAGATTGTGAAAGTGGCACCCCTATTGGACCCGGGAGGAATAATAATAAAAACAAATTGGTAAAAGTTTTTATCGAGCCAAGTTAGTGAACCTGCGGCACGTACGGACGGAGAGCGGCGCGATTGCTCTCTAATATACGCAGTTTGAATAAACAACCGCCTAACGAGCGGGGAACGGCTGTGTTTGTGCTCTTTTATGCCATCTTGCCATATGATCACTTTTGTATCTTTTACTCTGACGGAACAGAGATGATATTGATATTATAATATTATGTGTAATACAGTTCTTTGAGCGTGTGCCTATGCAAGTCTGCACATAACTATTGTATTAACAATTATATATTATTTCCCACTCACGAGATTTTAAATGTTGCTTATTTCATAATTAGAGTAGATACACTGAGGTAAACTGAATCATAGAGTAATTGAACCGTCGTCCATATTTGTTAATTTTCACAAAAAAAAAAGTAATCAATGAGTTTCGTGTTAAAAAAGCGCTACCAATTTATAAAACTCTAGTGTCTGAACCCACTGAACCGTACAGTGCGGTGACAGACGGTTGTGTGCAACCGACCCTTATTTGAATAGAACAATAAAAACAAACGAAGTCAGTAATACTACCAATTTCTTGTTGCAAGCAAATTGTGCATTGTTCCCTCGAGAACGACGTTAACCCGTAAATGAGTTTGCTACGAAAGTTTGGGTCGTAGCAGCTGCTACGGCGTAGAGGCTCTACGCCGTAGGCCGATGGGTACGCGGAGCGAGAAGTCTAAATAGCGCCTCTGTAATTGTTTTAGGAAATGAAAATGTTTTCCTCTTGTAACAAATTTTACTGGCAATATTTTTTTTTGTAAATAAAAACACTTTCTTTTTTTACGTATGAATTCTATTTTTCTTAATTTAAACATACATAATTATCTATTGGCCGGATTCGAACAAGGCTTACAAGAAGTCATAGCGGTACCGTAGTGATCTGTTATTTAGTGTCAAAAGTGACAGCTTATGCCCCTAATTAAGAGTAGGTATAGTTACAAGATATTCTTCAAAGTTCCGTTGATTAAAGCCCGATTTACACTAGCATTCCAGCAATGCGAATATATAAAGCCAGGTTTACGAGTGGCGCAGGCGCAGGGCGCGGCGCGGCGCGGCGGCCGCAAGAGTGCTCGTTTACAACACGACAATAAACTGCGTTAACATTTGTTTTTCCTAAACACGACCCGCTCACATCAAACATTCCAAATACGTGGAGCAACATCACTGTGAATATTCTTGACATTATTCCCCAGCCCAAAAACATGTGGCCCAGGTAGGTGGTTCATGATACTGATAATTTTAACAAACGTGTGCGTTCGACTAAGGTGTAGAGTTAGTGAAGTTAGGGCTTGTAGAGTTAGAAGCTTGGCTCTACAAGAGATCTGATAACTTTTTGACAGTGCGAGCCTTACAGTTTCGTCTTGGCAACATTTTACATAAATATGGTTTTGGTGGGATCTCTCTAGTCTTTATTATAGACTATTACAGATACTTTTAAATTAATTTTAATTTTAAATGCGAACTGTTGAGATTTATCTATATGTACTTGTAAAAATATTCCAAATACAACACTTTCCTTGCAGGCAGCAACAGAGTGTCAGATACTTTTGGCGTATTGTTTCATCCGCTACTACTGATGCTGACTGTACATTCGTGTGAGCATTATTCAGAAATCAAGATAAGTCCTATTGTTGCGGTCAGCGTCGCGTCGCGTCGTGTCGCGTCGTGTCGCGTCGCGTCGTGTCGCGTCGTGTCGCGTCGCGTCGCGTCGCGTCGCGTCGCGTCGCGTCGCGTCGCGTCGCGTAATCTGGAACAATAACGCGTCGGGACAATACCGCTTATTAAATATCGCGTATCGCGGTCTTTGTTAATGAGCTGAACTGAATGTTATTAAATATCCTTTGTGAATGATCCACTGAATGTTATCTCGGGCCCGAATAATGCAATTCATTTACTACATATTGCTACATAGGTATACGCAGGTATTACATCATCAGCCCCACTCGAAGTACCTACCTACTTAAAGTTCGGATAGATTAATATAAATTTCAAACTGGAGTATTCAGATTTTACAGTTACTCTTAGAATGTCTGTCCGGTTGCTTTTCTCTACTTAAGTACAGAACACATTTCTCAATTGATTCTCGTGAAATGTAGTGAGTAGGTAGGTTAATAGGTTCGATAAAAATGGAGGAATGGTTTATGATTGAAAACCGCTCTCAGAGCCCCTTTTGGAATATGTCTACGAAATTTTGGTAAATATTTTAAAGTGCGGTTTTGAGCAGCCCCGTGTCAGACGCGGCCGGCGGCGACGCGGCGCGCGATACGCCTGACAACTTGAAGCTCTCCATTTATCATAAGTTCATAACATGTAAACTTGCTGTATTTCTTCCTTCCTTTATAATTTACATGTTACACTAGGTAGGTATTTCTAAAATAACCTGCATGTGTGGCACAACTTACGAGGGCAGACAGTCGACAGCTCCTGGGTACCTCCATAACGAAATACTATTATTTGTTATGTAGGTACCCATGTTTGTTCGTTAAAGGGCGCTTATAGCTAATAGGTGTATTTAAGGTTCGTCATAGGGACAAATTGTAGAGTAAAGACAATATTGACCTTGAAAAATGACTTCGAGTGAAATTCTAATTTTACAATAAAATGAAAAGTCATTAAAACATTAGGTTACAATATATTTTAGGTTACGGTTTTGTTTTGATACAACTTTGAAGACCGATCTCGCTTTACTCGCTTATTGGTGCATGTGAATTGCCATTGAAGTACAATTCGTGTGTGAAATGCGCACCAATCACCACGACGCTCGTCAAGTTCATATCACAATCTGTTCGAAACCATAAATAAAATAAAATAAAAATAAAAAAGCCTTTATTTCTAGTCATTTGGAGAGAAATGTAAGAAGGTTCATCGATTACATAATCTTATCTAGTTTTTTAGTATTACATTGCATTGTTTCTTATGTCAAAGTTATAATTAAGTACAAGGTGTATGTCAAGAAAAGCTTACATTTTATTTAGGTATTTACACTGATATAGTTAGTCGGACCAGAACCCCTCATCGGGTGAAGGCCTCCTCCAAGGACTTCCAGGTTTCCCTATTTAATGCAGTATGTTTCCAATTTATACCGGCTATTTTCTTAATGTCATCCGCCCAGCGGCTATTTGGTTTGCCTTTACGGCGTTTTCCTGTGGGCCCCTTCCAGGTAGTAGCTGTTAAGGTCCATCGAGAGTCTGAAAGCCTGGCAACGTGTCCAGCCCATCTCCATTTTTGAGTTTTGGCATGCTTTAAAGCGTCTATTAATTTTGTTATTGCTTTTATATTTATGTGCGGTATTTTTTGCACTCTTCTAATGTTTGTTAGGCTTCTTTCCATTGCTCTTTGACATGTAATTATTTTTGATTTTATTTTTGTAGTAAGCACCCAGGTTGGACTAGCATATGTCAATGAAGGCAAAATGCACATATCCATAACTTGTTTTTTTACTTTCATGTCGATGTTCGAAACCATAACAAATTGTTAAATTTTCTGATTCAAATCGGGTTCCTACCCATTTTAGTTTTTTTTATACCACATCGGTGGCAAATAAGCATACGGCCCGCCTGATGGTAAGCAGTCACCGTAGCCTATGGACGCCTGCAACTCCAGAGGTGTTACATGCGCGTTGCCGACCTTTTAAAAACCTGTACACTCCTTTTTTGAAGAACCCCATACTGTAGACCCTCGGGAAAACCTCGGAAGGGAGCTCATTCTACAGCCGGAGCGTCCGCGGGAGGAGATTCCTCTTAAATCGCACAGTACGCGACCATTTAGGTTCTAGGGTGTGAGGATGAACACCCTGCCGACGGCGAGCGGTGCGGTGATAGAAAGCGGCCGTTGGCATCATGTCAAATAGTTCCTCAGAGCACAGCCCATTGTACAAACGGTAGAACACACACAAGGAGGCAAAGTCTCTCCTTAGACTTAAAGGTTCAATACCGCTTGTGAGTTTGGGATCATCGACGATTCGCACAGCGCGCCTTTGGACTGAGTCGAAGGGTCCAAGCTGGCATCCAGGTGCTCCTGCCCAAAGGTGACAGCAGTACTCCATATGGGGTCTGACTTGCGATTTATAAAGCAGCAGTCTTTGCCCCGGAGTAAAGTATTGCCTCGCTTTATTGAGCACACCGAGTTTTTTGGACGCCAGCGCAGCCTTACCTTCCAGGTGGCTGCGGAATTGGACGTCACTGGAGATGTCAACACCGAGGATCCCAATACTCCCTGACATGGTAAGGGCTGTGCCTTGGAACTGTGGGACCACAGTAAATGGGGTTTTCTTAGCGGTGAACGCGCAAACTTGTGTCTTGGTGGGGTTGAATCGCACTAAATTGTCCCGACCCCACACCGAAACTCTGGATAGAGTGCTCTCAATGTCTGACACAAGCTTTTCACGACTCTGCAGCACCACAGAACGAGGGATATTGGCACGGCCTGTGTAATAGGCATCCCCAGTACTGTCATCTGCATAGCAATGAATGTCATCGATAGACAACATGTCGTTGATGTGCAGCAAAAACAGCGTAGGGGATAGCACAGAACCTTGCAGAACGCCAGCGTTAATGTCCATGCTATCGGAGCATCTTCCGTCTACTACGGCTCGTATGCGTCTGCCGGACAAAAAGCTAGCGATCCATTTGCATAGTCCCTCCGGCAATCCATAAGATGGTAACTTCGACAGGAGACCCCGATGCCAGACCCGATCGAACGCCTTCGCTATATCTAGGCTAACTGCCAATGCCTCACCTTGACTCTCAATGGCCGAAGCCCAGCGGTGTGTGAGATACACTAGAAGATCACCAGTCGAGCGACCGTGGCGAAAACCATATTGGCGGTCGCTGATCAGATCGTGTTCTTCTAGGTATCTCAGGAGCTTTGCGTTAATTATACGCTCCATGACCTTAGAGAGAAGGGAGGTAATAGCGATAGGCCTGTAATTCGATGGGTCCGATCTGTCACCCTTTTTAGGCACAGGGCGTACAAGGGCCGTCTTCCACGAAGATGGAACATGCCGTTTGTCGGTAGAGAGTGTGAAAAGACGCGCTAACACGGGACATAACTCAGGAGCACACTGTTTAAGCACAAGAGCTGGTATGCCGTCTGGCCCGCTCGACTTATGGACGTTCAGGGATAGCAACTCCCGCCGAATATCCCTCTGCGTGAATGAGATTTCTAGCTTGGAGTATACGCACTGCGGGATGGTGGGCGGCACAGCGCTACCGTCGTCGTTCAGGGTCGAGTTCGAGGCAAAGAGAGTACCAAGAAGATCGGCTTTCTCTTTTGCACTGTGGGCCAGATCACCATCAGCTTTCCGCAGTGGTGGTAAAGACGACTGACAAAAATTTCCCTCGGCAGCTTTGGCGAGCGACCAGAACGCGCGACTCCCAGTGGGATAGCCCGCTAGTTTCTCACCAATTCTGCCGACGAAATCGTATTTAGCCTGGCAATGGCTTTTTTACTGGACCTCGAGGCAGCGTTTAATTTGCGTTTCACATCAGAAACGTTCGGATCCTTATTAACTACGGCCTTGGTCCAAGCCCTGTAAGCGGCTTGCTTGCGAACTGTAGCTTCTTTACAAGGCCGATTAAACCAAGGACGTCGCTTTGCTCCCGCAGCTATTACCGAGTTGGGAATGAAACAATCCATTCCCAGCAGTATTGTCTTGGCAACATTGGCTGCGCAGGAGTCAGGATCGTCTGATGTGAAGCAGAGCTACCTCCACGGGAACGAAGCGTAGAATTCACGCAGTCCGTCCCAATCTGCTGACTTATATTGCCACACGCGTCGCGAGCTAGCTGGCCGTGGTGGATCGGGCCGCGCGCAAGGTGCCTGTGTCCGGACGAGGCAGTGATCGGACGAACCGAGAGGTGCATTCACTGAGACGGAATATCCGTCCGGACGTGTGGTCAGCAGGAGGTCCAGTAAAGAGCTCGTATGGTTCTCGATATCTGGAATTCTCGTGGGAGAATGTACCAGTTGCGAGAGTCCATAGGCCAGAGAAAAATCGTGAGCAGCCCTCCCTGCGTGGTCGGTGGACCGGGAACCAAGCCACTCAACGTGGTGAGCGTTAAAATTCCCTAAAATCACCAGCTCTACGGAAGGGTACTGCTCCAGAAGTTTGTCAGCCGTCCGTTGTAAGTGCTCGAAAAGCCGGGTTGTCTCCGTGTTTCCGCTATGAGACCTGTATAGGCACGCGTAGATACGAGTGGGGCCGCTGTAATCCACACGCACCCACAGAACTGACAGGTCCCTGTCTTCAAAGGCATGGAGGCGGCGACAGCAGACCCCCTGCCGGGCATACATACATACACCAGCGTGTCTCATGAACTTGTGTTCAAGTGTATAGCCGGGATATAATAGGTATACAGTGTCCGCCGGGCAGGATATCTGCGTCTCCGTTAAAAATAGGATGGTCGGCTGCGCAGATTCCAGGTGGTAATGGACTGCGCTCAAATTAGTATGCAATCCCCTGATATTGCAAAAGTCCACTTGCGTGGAAGGGGGTGCCGCCGAGAAACCATTTCTTTTTTTTCCCTTATTTGCCATATATTATGTTGTTGAGTGTACAAAGAGGGTTCGGGGTGTTGACGGCTTAAGGGACAAGAGAACGGAACAGATCTGCCAAAGGGACATGTAGGGTAATGCGGTTTACAGGCACGGCGTACGGAAGGGCCCCCGGTCCCCCCCTGGTGCAGAAGCCGGGTCCACTCCGGTCTCCTTCTCCGGCACGACTACTACATCAAGGATTTTTCGCGAGGTTGGTGGTTCAGTCTCCCAGGGCGGAGATCAAGTAATCCCTGGGTTCGGGAACGCTACTGACCTGCGGGCGGCCAGCGGACAGCCGTTTCACCGGGTCTCCCTGATAGCCGCACCTGCACTCCGCTTCCACACAGACCAATGGCAAGTTGCAGTTTGTCATGTAGATTATAGTGATTATATCAAGTTTCAAAATCAACACTACTTTTAGCCCTCTACTCGGCCGCTAAAGAAATTAATAAGGGTAAATTTTCATCAATTATTAAAATATACTATTTCACTAACATGTGTACATTTTATTTAAATTATATAATACTTAATAAGCGTATAATAAGTAATTACCAAAATTTTAGTGCATTTTTCAATATTTATGCAATAATATAATTTCAAAATTTCATATTAAACAGCAATTTCATGCAAAACAAGGAAAATGCTACAGTGTAAAAAAATTATATGAGTTATTTTTTTCAGACATTCTTGTGTCAAAGTAACAATGTTATTGATTACGAAAAGTATCATTTTACTGCAAAAAAAGGGTTACTTATATGTTTAAATAAGCGTCAAATTTCGCCCTTCGGTGTCGCTTACGCCCTTTTTGGGTCATGTTCACACGTATGTTAGGCATATATATACTTATATTAGTATTATTTTTATTATCTTATCATGTTCAAAGTAGTTTTCTCGATTCTGTTATGGGTTGTAAACTCCAATTTGTGCACAATATCCGGGTTAAAGAGCATTTTCCATAAAACCCCTATTTACGTGGTTTTACCGCGTCATAAAAATATACGTTATAAACAAAAATAAGTATAGGAATCGAGTATATCTGTATGAAAATGATGTTATTTAATGAATAAAACTTGTTTTAAAAAAAATAAGCATAAATTAAATTTATTAAAAATATACATATATTGCTATATATAATCGAAGAGTAGAGGGCTAAAAGTATATACCAATATTTTTTTAATTATGTTTCCCTTAAATAATAAAACATTAGACATCCTTTTAGAGGGGTTCCATTGCTATATTCAAGAATTTTGGATTTCGCTCCACCCTAATACCCGGGTCCATAGTACTAGTAGTAAACTCTTTATTGTACAAAAAGACATTAAAAATAACATACAATTAGTAAGAAGTACAAAGGCGAACTTATCCCTTGTTTTTAAGGTAGTCCTTAAATTTAAAGATAAAATTAATTACGAATATTTGCTAAAACTTTCTTAAAGTATATTGAACCGTTCTGAAAGGGTTAGGTAGGTATCCTACCTACATTGTATTAAGTCCCGCTTCGTAAATACATTTTGTGTCTACAACAAGGGTCGAGCTCGCCCTAAGCGTTAGAATGATGTTAGGCAACTGCGAGTAAGTAAGTCAGAGGCGTGTTTGTCTACGATGATCCTGTTGCTTCTGTCGCCGCGAGCCATCTCCCTCCCGCCTCGCGGTTGACGACCAACATGAACCCGATTCTAATGTAGGTAGCTAACATTTTCTATGGTTTTGTTTCTTTTTTTTTTTCAATTTATTTATTAATAAAAGAGAAGTTACATTAGTTATTGTTACTTATCTGCCAAACTGCATAGCAGTTTGTTGGCAGAAAACTTATTCTACCCTCCACCATTGTAAAGTAAGTTAATTCTTACTTAATTTATAGCTGTGCGAGTGCGATTTCTTACAAACAGTTGTATACGTAACAGACAGACTTTAATTAAAAACATTAAGATTAGAATAACTGAATAACTAACTATAATAATAATAACTTAATTTGATATGACGTTGAAGAACGCTTACGTTGATTAGTGCACGTGAAATGAAGTAACAGTCGCGCGTATGATGCGATCACAAGAGGAACGTTGTGTTGCTCCTGTCGCCGCGCCAATACTTAAATAATATACCGATCTATAGCTACGGAACCCTTCCTTATCCGTGATCCACCACGCACTTGGCCGAATTTTCTTGATGTAGGTATATCCAACCGAGATAGTACTTTCAATCCTACCACAGCCTGTGGTAGGATTGAAAGTACTATCTCGGTTGGATATACCTACATCAAGAAAACCACAGGTTCCGACAGAGGGTTCCGCCTGAATCACCGGCGGAGTTCAGCACAACTATTAATCTCCACAAAAACGTTTAGATGAAATGTTTTCAATTTGCCGGAAACTTCGCTCGTTCCAAAGACAAATCTCCTTTCTAATTAGGATGATCTCGGGCGGCATTCAGAACTAAAACGTGTGGTATTGATTTTTACTATTTTCAGTGCATTTCTATCGCGATTATTTATTAGTTCACACTAATCCTGCATAGTAATCAGTACATCAAGTTAATACGATAAATTATTTTTTTTTTCAATCTTTTGCTTCGTTTAATATAATAAGTATACCTAATTTAAAATAGGTAAATTCAATCCTATTCTTAACACTAGTCATTCAAATTAGACTGTCATTTATTTTTGTATGTGCCGCTAGAGAATATCATATATAATAAATCCGAACAACGCTCCAGGGCGATTACAGAGGCGCGATTAGCGGCCGATGGAGTTTGCAAGTTCGACACGGCCTTAACAATAACCTTTTGTTATTTTAATTTAATGCAACTTGTTAAGTAGGGTTCAGTCGTCTCGACGATCGGTCAAGTTTGCTAGTGAATGTTGGGTCGGAACTTTAAGTACCTACTCTCCAAGTATGTGCTGTGATATATTGAACTTAGTAGCAGTGTCAGCAGCCGCACCTGACTTTGTGACTGGCATGAGTGGGAGCAACACGCGCCTGTGTGTGTAACACAGGCGCGTGTGGCATTCCACAACACAACTCCCACAGCATGATTCGACCTATTGGCCAAGAGATCAGATTTTATTTGTTTATTTTAGTTAAATAATTGTTGTTTTAAAAAATTTGTGACATTCTGTAATAATGTTTGCAGTAGCAAAGCAAATAATAAAAATGTTTAAACATGTGTTATTATTCCAGTAATTTGTGAAAGGTGATATAAACCGGACGTGCCGGTCTCTGCAAATATAAATAATAGGTAATAACTAACTAAAAAAAAAGGTAATAATAATGAATGAATGAATGAATGAATGAATGAATAATATTTATTTCAGGACTAGTCCCATATTATGTTAGTAACAAGTTTATACTACTTATCTTGTCAAAAAAGTGCAGGCCGTTTTTCGAGACATGCGTCGCTTAATGACATAGTCCGTCGGTCTCTTGCCACCATCAATGTGCCTGCTCTTCTTGAGCCGACTGGCATTATCAGAGATGATGGCAAGAGGCCCGATGGGGTGTCCTTAGTTCCTTGGAGCTTGGGACGGATGTTGGTGTGGGATGCTACCTGCGTAGACACACTGGCACCGTCCCACCTCCAACGGACTACTGTAAAAGCGGGCGGAGCGGCGGAAAGCGCCGAAATTCTAAAACGTAACAAATATAAGAGCCTCGGTAGAGAGTACCATTTTGTACCATTTGGTGTTGAAACTCTAGGTCCATGGGGTCCCAGCGCGCATAAGTTGTTTGCAGAAATCGCGAAGCGTCTGGTTGACGTAACTGGTGACCGAAGAGCTGGCGGCTACCTCGCACAACGTATCAGCATTGCGATACAGCGAGGAAATGCCGCCAGCATCCTTGGTACAATGCCTCAAGGGCCTATTTTAGATTTAAGCTAGTTATTAATTTCGTTTAGTAGTACCACTGTATATATATTGTATTTAAAAAGTTAATTAAATATGACTTATACTACTTAAATAAAAACTTACTTACTTACTTACTTTAATAATAATCTAAAAGGCACACTCACCAACATAAAGCGGGATAAGGTTACGTGTCACAGTCCACGCGGCGCAGTGGACAGTGAGCCAGTTAACAAATGTTGCAAAACACGTGGTGCCTGGTGAAGCAGCACCAATTGTGAAATGATTGCACGCGCGACTCGCGCGAGTAAACAACTAAAACAACAACATACACTGTAATTTCCTACTCGTAGTCTCGTTCCTCTACTTCGTTCAAGTAGATGTACCTATGCGAAAGATGACTTACGCCCAAACAGTCCGAGTCTGGGCCGAGACGTCCGACACTAAATTTCGTTTTCTATAGACATCCACTTCCGAGTCTCGGTGACCATGATGTTTTAGATAGAAAACAAAATGTCGGAACCTTGGCGGGGACTCGGACTGCGTGTTTGATCCTTAACTGCCTTTAAGTACCTAGTAACCCGGATTCACTTTAGGCATACCAACAAGCACTTTTAGGCGCGATTCGGGAAATGAATTAGAGATTAACTACGACTACTAGATACGATATAGTAAACGTCCCGCGGGTAAAGGTACCTTATGGCGGTTGCCGCTTACGCTATTATTAACGCCGCTCTAATATTATTGCGGCGCTATGCTAATCGACAGGTGATAGTGTCCTGGATACGAAAAGCTTGCATATGACATTAATGTTCGTACGACATGAATAGTCAGATAGAGTGTCAGTACCAGTCATGTCAAAGATTAATAATAGGCTGCGAAGTATGACGTTTCAGGTGCGGCTAGGACAAAAGGTCGTTAATGGAATTTCATACACATCTTGCAGGCCTAGGCCGGCAAAGTCCTCTTTTTTAATTTTCATTTCACAGATATTTGTGACACAGCATCGTGGCATTCATCCATTAAAAAAAACTAGAGGCAGTATTTGCTTTATGGTTCGTAATGACACTCTCCCACTACGCCTATAAAAAAAAACAATGTTTGCTATAATTTGCAGTTTTATTTGTATAAAATCAACATGAACTTAATAAATAATACATTCTATAATTTTATAATTTTAAATTATAAATTGAACTACACATATAAAAATATTTAAAATATTTCATCTAAACGTTAGCGGTAAAAAGGTCTACTCAAACACGCGTAGTTATATTTTTTAAATTGTTATGGAGGTAAAGTTGAAAAATATCCATTCTGTTTTATTGGATTTATGGTGCGTTGTTGATTTTTTGACTTTAATATGAGTTTCGACGAAATAATGAAATTAATATTAATTGTAATCGTAGGTGTTGGAATTGGCAGCGTAAGCAGAATTGATTTTAATAACTTGCTGCCTCTACCGCCAAGTCAAAGACGAAGTATGTATATGGTTGTAACTACAAATTCGTCAACACTGTGGAAATTATACTTATTTACTCCATGCATAAAGCAACGATGTATGTGAAACATGATATCAACATGAAAGACTATGTAAACTTATGTGACGAAAACGACAGTCAGACGGATACAAGGCGAAAAAATCAAAGATACATGAAAATATACGGGTAGTAAAAATACACGACTCGTGTAAAACATACGCGTGATAATGATGCGTGATGGTACGTGTTGGTTATATTTTGGGTGTATTTTACTTTTAGTTTTTTCTATAAATAAAACTTGGGTTTCGTGGATTTTTTATTTTATTTATTTCATTGCATGTTTGAGAAAAGCACTATACATACCTCGGCGGGAAATGGGGTTGCCCGCGCTCAGACCTATCCGGCCTCGCTTCGCTCGGCCGTCTATATGTCTTCGGCCGGCAACCCCTTTCGTCCCGGCCTCTGTAGTAATGTACTATAATACCACTGAAAATCCGCAACATGGCGACGGCCAAATAGAATCTTGTCAGGTTTTACCTACTTCAATTACATTACATGATACCTACTCCTATTCATCTTAACAACGTTTCCCCTCAATTCTCAGTTAATTTAACACGTCCTTCTTATTAAAATACTTCTTAAAAATCTTGGTTCCTTTTCTTTCTCGTTTGATTCTGTTATCCAAGTTCGTTCCCTAAAAGTTTTGCTTAGTCAGCGAGTGGCCACAGGAAATGAAAGAAAGAGCATTGAAGACTGGTGTTTGTGATTGGTTAAAGGAGAGAGTCGAGTTTTAGGACCAACCACACCTGGCATCCGATTGGGTATACTTTCACAGTGGATACATATTTATGCCGGTGATTAGCATGCCATGTTACTCACCGGCATAAATATGTGTTCATTGAGACAGTATGTCCATCAGATGACTGATTTAGTTAGTCCTAAATCTAGGTAAACGGATATTTTTAAGCGGCTCGATTTGATATTTATGTCGGTCTTAAAGCAACACAATATTTTTACAAGTATATGACGGTACGTACTTGCTCGGGAAATAGAACGTTGATAAGTATATTAATCTCAATAAAAAATCACCAATGATTGCACAGCACTTATATATTTATACTGGTGATTGTACTTTAACATTTCAAATAAAAACTGAGTATAAGCTCAGTTTTATCTGTTTTATATCTCGGATACTAAAATTACAGTTTTACTACCAAATCTACGGCACAATCTGCCTGATAAAATGGCCGTTTTACCGTCTACTGAACCTAATAGGTTTAGACTGGAATTAACCAGATAGGATAACAGGCTCTGGGATTTAATGTCAGAATTTTATAACCCTTGTTCCGGGTATCTCTGCCTCTGCAGCGCAGGTCTCCCGTAGGTTTTAAATTTGGGATCGCTTGCTGCTATTTTTTTCCATTAAGTACCTACCTATATTTTTTAAGCAAAGAGATTCGTGTATTTAAACTCTCCAGCCGCTGATCGCCGCCAGCCCGGCATTCGCCCTACACTGCGATAGACTCGCCCGTCGTCGAAAGCGATTATAATCACTCGTCAACCGAGAGATCAGACACCGCAGAGTGCTTAAATATTGGCACTCCACTTACCGCCAGAAACTATTTGGTACATTGATCACTTGCGCTTCTTTAACTGGCTCGAGTAATGACCGACTCGCTCGCGCTAGGCAAGGGAGTGTATTACACATCAGCCGAGAGATCAGACACTGCGGGGAGCTTAGTGGCTCTCCACTTACTGCCAGAACTACTTATTTGCTTTATTGTTCAATTGCGCTTCTTTTAGTACTCGGTCGCTTGAGCGATCGACTCTCAGAAATAAAGCCAGTCAAGTGATTGTAATCACACGTCATATCAGCCGACAGATCACACATCACAGGGGGTGAGTGGCACTTCATAAGAAACTACATTTGCTTTATTAAAATTAAACTATTAGATTTATTGGTCACTTGCGTTTTTTTACTAGCTTACTTGAACTATCGATTTTTGCCATCAGCAAGCGATTTTAATCTAAAATTTAATTAAAATCAGATAAAATTAAATTTACCCTCAGAGATATTTAATTAATATACCTTAAAATGAGCCTATTAAATGAAATTATAAAATAATTTGGACTCCAAACTTGGAGTAAAAGAAATGTATAAGGAAATCAACGAATTTAAGGGGCCGGTATATGACGTTTTCGATTTAGACCTCACTTTGTAACCATAATTTGTTCAATAAATGTTTAATAATTGCATTAAATTACACGTAAATTTGTTCACGAAGAAACCGTGTACCGACTCTTCATGCCATTGTATTTTTAATTTGCTGTTATTCTCTACAAATCGACACTAAAAGTATCAAAAAATCAAAATATGGAGTTCCGTTTGAGACGGAAGCAAAACAATTTTGTCTTTGACAGTAATTGAATTATTGTATGATTCTGAAAGCTAGATAATCCAGCTACCAATTTATTATCGATTTATATTTTTACTCACAAAGACAACACAGAAATTCAATCTCAAATGTAAACTTTCGAACAATTTCCATACATTGACGACATCACTCAAAATTCTTCTTCAAGTCAGATGCCCGTTGGGGCTATACCGGAGCACACGTGTACTTCTTCAAATGAAAATGACAGCTTGATTTTCTTGCTTTTGACAATAGGCCTGTTGCAAGTAACAAAGAATCATGGAAATAATGGTTTCAAAGAAACATATATGTTAATATGATTCTAAAAAATGGCCTAATCTCAGTATAAACTGAAGGATTATTAAGATATTCAATAAAATAAAAGTGCAAAATTCTCCAATCGGCCATTATTACTGAAACGCCAATCAGAAGCGTTCCAAACAGTGACGTCATCAATCCATAACATATTTCTTAGAGCAACATAGACAACCTCATTGACCGAAATCTATACGTCCTCACCAAAGAGTTCGAAAGGTGCAAAAAAAATATTATTTCGCCACTAAACATTTATTACGTACAATAAATATTATTACACGATATAAAATAGATATCTATTTGTTATTATTTAAATAAAATGCTACATAATACGATATTTCAACAACAAACTTTTTTAATTATTTGGCTGAATGGAACTATCATTGCCTTGTTGGCTGTCGTAATTAGAAAAAATGAAAAATTAAAAAGTAAAACCGGCGCTCGGCGATTTTCACTCAAAATTTACATGTATCTAAATAATTCATCTTAAACTGCAACCGTGTGAGAGTTTTTATGTAAAATGAGTTATTGTGATAAATTGTTGTAATGTATTTATCATCCCTAATCGTAATATATGGTGCTGAATTAACAATATCATTCGGATTCAAGGGAAATTCGTAACTGTAAGTATGTAATCAATGTCTACCACCCTACCACCAACTAAATAATGACGTCACAAATGGCATGCGAGGCGTTTTCGCGCGAAGTTTAAACTAGCTATAATAAAATGCAATTATCTATGTTAAATCTTATGAGTATAGCTGAAATATTGTGTTTTTCGGAACCAATACAAGTGTACCGACAATAATAAAAGGGATTTCAAAATTTGTCATCAGGCCTATTATATTGACATTAAATCATATACGCACACGAGAAAGTATACCAGTAGATAAATTGTATTTCAAAAAATAGGGTACATAAATATCAGCTCGCGTCTCATTTAAATTTGATTTGCTGTTATAATGGTTGAAAACCGCAGTAAACTATCTTAAAACAATACGATTACAGTCGAATTTAAGTATTATGTTCCTTCAAAACTCGCTTAAAATGAAAAAAGTTTAAAGACTCATCTTTACTGATTGGGATCAATTTTTATTATGCTGGTATCATTTTGCGTCAGTTTAAAAACGTATTTGACTTCTGTACGTCAATGAATTTTGATGACAATTGTAATCTTGTATTATATTATAGAACTTTTATCTTAAAATAATGCCTATTAACAGGAAGAGTTATGTAATTCGTATAAGTAATACCTGAAAGTCTTGTACCTAGATCTGTAATACCATGGATTGCGACGAATAAATGATAATGATTATGCGGTTCGTTCCGTCTATATGTATAATGCGTGTACGTGCTGTTCTCTGAAAATCTTCAAGAAAAAATAACGGCTAGACCAGCACTAAGTACTAGCGAGTTTTTGCGGCTTTGGAGACCGAGATGAAGCTTACAGGCCAATAGCGCTCTAGTTATTGTTATGTATACCTATGTATCGAATGTTTTATAAATTACCTATAAAAAGCAATGTTTTATTTCTATTAGGTCTACATTTTGTGCATATTGCATATCTGAAGTATTTTCGTACTAAACTTGAAACTTTCGTTGAAACTAAATAAAATAATTATTCCAAATGTACAGTCGCCTGCAATTTATGTTACACAATGAAGGCCGCAAAAATATCTGACACGATCTTATTTGTAGAACCATAAGACCATGTCACATATTTTTGCGGCCTTCGAAAAGTAGGTACCGTCATTATCACCAACTTTGCCCGCTTATTTTTTAAAACGAATTTCTCAAAAAACATCACATCATATGACTTTTTTTGCTCAGCACGTCCATTGTGATCAAACGCATCAGTTTATTAGAAAAAAAAATATTTTTTATCGTGTTTTTACTCATTTTTTTGCGTTTTAGAGGGCGGGCAAAGATATCCGGGGTTTTCGCCAACATTGCCTACGTCAATTTGGTATTCAAATACAGCTCGTATGATGATGATGTCTAAGGATCACTTAAAGGTTTTGGGCAATCCTACCATTCCATGTTAATAACTTAGCGATAAGTGTAAAAACTTTAAAATAAATTTGCTGGGCAATGTTGCCTACCCGTTTTTGCCCATTTCCAAATAAGGCTCGCCTAAGCATTTTACAAAGGCTAGGATTGTCACTTTTGAGAAAATCTGTTACAATAGTTTAATGGCCAAAAATATGATTTTTGTTGTGTTTTTCATTCGTTAACGGGATAAAACATCTAAATAAAGGATAATAAGACAAATTAAATACAGTATATATTTATAAATTTATTTTAGTGTACAAACATAACCTTCTTTTACTTGCGAAGTTGGGTAAATTAGATGAAAGTGACAACCCTAATCCGTTTTTGGTGGTGGGCACTGTTGGTATAGATGCCAAATTACCGGATTACTTTGCCCACCGCTAAAACTTTTGTGTATTTAGGCCTTTTTAGTTTAAATCTCAATAGACATAATCTATGCTTCATGTGTTATAACTCAAACCCGGAAATATTTGTCAAAGGGTTCTCAATTTTTTCTACTTGCATTCATTATTTATCAATTTTTTGCCCGCCGAAATATACCCTATATTAGACAACTCGCTCAAACTCTAAATTCCCAAGTCAAGTTATGCACAAGTTTGGTATATAGTTTTGTCAGAAATATAACCTATTTTCTACTAAAAATAGCAGGGTGGCCATAACTATTATAATTTTTTCTACATTAACGAATTTGTTTAAAATTGTCGTTTTGGGCAAAGTTTCCCTGGAGGCAAAGTTGGCGCTAATGACGTAACATAATTATTATTGCAGGTGACTGTAAATAAATGTTTCGGTCGTTTTGAGATTATTTTTCAGGTTAGTTTACTAACAATCAAGTTATGCAGATACCGATTTCGTGAACGTATAAGTAGTAAGGTACCGCTATTGTTTAGCGATACCGATTATTTTTGAAGGCAAAACTATACCGTTGAAATATAAAGATATTAAAATTACAGCAGGGACAACCATTTTTTATAGGTGTACCTAAACCATCATTGGCCGAGCGTTAGCAAAGGTCTCCGTTTCAGCTTGGGCAAAAATGCTTTTGTATGTTCTCCTTTGCAGATCACATTTCTCAACTGATTCTCGTGAAAATTTGTAAGCAGGTTCGATAGAACTATTCTGTTTCGCTTTATCCGCCAAAATGGAATTGCCACCCTGCTGAAACTTTATTTATTTAAATTCCTATTGAATGGATTTTGCACCTTATGAAAAACCGTATAGAGTAGTAAATAACATTTTACATCTGACTTAATGACATCTTGTTTTATTCGCTTTAATTGTACAAAACGCGTATCTCGACAAAGCAATATTAGGTAGTAAAACAGTCAACAATCAAATTAATTAAATATGTAAGTACGTCACGTGTGACATGAACAGACAAGGAAAGCAAGATTAAATGCATTGTTTCTCTTTCATCTTTCAATGGAACGCTTTTACCCTCAAAGGAGGCTAGTGGTCAATACTAAACTAAAAGTCCAATCTTTAAAAAAAACATGATGGGTCACTGACCTGTCCCAGTAAAGTGAGGTAGTGTGCGTGAAGTGCGCTTGTGTGTGAAATGGGGTAAATTGACAGAATCTGAAATTTTACCCACCGCTACCGTCGCCTTAAGTATTTTTTCAATAAACGCATTACCTACGCAATAGTTCTTTACCGAATCCCTTTCGATATAAGGGCTTATATTTCAAAGATTTGCTGCAATATGGCCTTCATGATTCCGTTCAATCGGTGAAAAGGGAAACTCTTATAAAGTTACTCGCTTGTTGTTACATTCGTGACCTACTTATTTTCATACAAACATAATACCTCCGGGCGCCACTTTCCTTGTACATACCACTGTTACCGTCACCTGCCCATTTTATACCTTAATGCAAAGGCATTAATGTCCACCGACGGTTAGTTAACAGTGTAGGTACCTACTATTAGTTCTTGGAGTAGTTCAATCGCGGTAGAATGCACACGCTCAGGGACCTTACCATGATGTCCTTATTGCGATTCTGTTTAGAACCTAAACTGAATCGCTAAAGGACGAAGCATACCTAAGTTATATAGAGGTGTAGTTATTAAGTTATATAGCTCCGTCCTTTAGCAATTCACGGCGCGATTCGGGAAATGAATTAGAGATTAACTACGACTACTAGATACGATATAGTAAACGTCCCGCGGGTAAAGGTACCTTATGGCGGTTGGCGCTTACGCTATTATTAACGCCGCTCCAATATTATAGCGGCGCTATGCGACGTAAGCGCCAGCCGCCATAAGGTACCTTTTGCCGTGGAACGTCACATATATTTACTATTTCATATATAGTGAATCTCTGATTCATTTCCCGAATCGCGGCGCCAGCCGCCATAAGGCACCTTTTGCCGTGGAACGTCACATATCTTTACTATATCGTATCTAGTTAATCTCTAATTCATTTCTCGAATAGAGCCTTCAGTTTAGGTCCTAAACCGAATCGCGATAAGGACATCATGGTAAAGCCCCAGACCGTTGAACGTCAGAGTGACAGTTCTTGACTGTTCTTAACCTACTTTAAAAAATACTTGTAAGTATTTATAAGCATAACTCGTGCCACACGCACGGACTTAAGTTCATAAGTTCAGTTCATTCTCTTTTTAATTTAAGTTTAAAATAACCGTTCTAGTTTTGTTATTTCATTGAGACGTTAATTGACCGAAGCGAAGCGAAGGTCTACGTTTTGACTCGGGCATTTTGCTTTCGTATGTCCGGATGTTCTCCTCTACAGGTCGCAATTCTTAACCGATTCTCGTAAAATTTTGTGACCGAATTTTATGACTAAATAAAATTTTTTTGTCAATCCGGTTTTTGGAAATTTTTAAAAATGGCGGGGTCGTGATACCTGTCGCCTAAACAAATAGTCATATCGATATCATAAGAGGTTTTTCTTTTTGGTATATGTTTATAGATTAAATGGCCAAAAATTCAGAAAATTTGTATCGCTGGTTTCGACGGTATTTAGATATTTAGTTTTTACTTGAGAATGAGTAGCTAAATTTCGTCAGCTTTAGTAAGAACTATCATGGCGCATTTAGCAAACGTTCGCTTTTTTGTTTGCATAGGGAGGTCCCTGGTTCCATCCCCAGTAATTGTATGCTGCTTCATAACTTTTTGTATTTTTTTATACTTAAATTTCGTATCAATTGTTGTTTTTTATTTTGAAAAAATGAAAAAAATCGTATTTTTTATTTATCAAGCGCGGGCTAAGCGTATTCGTTTATTTTTTGCAAGAGATGATGGCTATTTGCGCTTTAAAGAAAATTTGATTCTTGAATATACGGCGCCATACCTTTGGCCTATGCTCGTCTAGATGGCGACACCATTTTATATTTAACAATTTTTACTCATATCAGTAAAAGAACATGGGACAAAATCATATGGCGTTCTAAAAATAAAAAAAACCTTTTAGCCATACATATATACATTTATTGATATTTTTTTTTCATTTTCATTTTAATCCTGTATCGAAAGATGGCAGTAAATTTACTGTGACTACAAAATTTTGTATGACAATAACCCTCTACTACATATAGGGACCGTGCGCGTTGGAGGGTCTGCCATCTTGTGGCCTGAATCGGAAACATGTACATTGCCAAAACAAGTTCTACCATCTACCGTTCTTGTAGGTACGTTTCCTTATGCATATTCTGTCACAGAATAAATAATAGTACTAAGTACAGAAGACTCACTCTCTAACAAAACGCGTCTGTTACGATCAGCACAGATATGGCCGCTAGGTGGCGACAGCGCCACGCGCGGCTTATGGCAAACCCCAAAATTGGGGCCGAACGGATGTACTTTTAGCTACCTGTAGCAAAGCGACGAAATCGCGGAGTGAGACACGCCTGGTTCTGTCATCTTGTGGGCTACATCGGAAGCATAAACGTCACATTTACGCCTCACGCCAAAAATCTGACGGCTCCTATGCTGCCCCCTATAGTTCACGCACGTGCCCTATACACTCTATTCTCTTTAGATTAGATATTTAAATTCTTACTCGAAAATAAGTAACCAAATTTCGTCAGCTCATCTAAATGCTATCATAGGGCAGTTGGAAAGACGCTTACAAGCAAGGATATGGGATAGGTACCCGGTTCGATCCCCAGTAAATGCAAGTATTTTTATTTATTTTTTGCACTTAAACATCGTATTGCTGATTGATCAAGCGAGCGCGAAGCGCAAGGTAAGCGTATCAGTTTGAGTTTTTGTTTGAACATTTTTTTAGCGGTTTAAGTTCAAGGGCATGGCTGTTCCAGGAGTCAATTTCCACTTACGTTCTAGCATGGGCGGTCACCATCCATAAATCGCAGGGGTTAACATTGCCTAGGGTAGTGGTCGACCTTGGGCTCAGGGAACTAGCTGTAGGTTGCTCGTACGTTGCGCTTTCCCGGGCTCAAAGTCTAACTATCATTATCCTAGAGCCTTTTAATTTGGATCGCCTCGCTAAAATGGCCCATAATTTCCGCAAATCATTTTTTCTTCGAGGCAATTACTCCGTTCTCATTTTTTCCCAGTGGAATTTCTTCGCTTTATTTTATTTTTCGTGGACATTTTTTCATAAACTAAATTTTCCCTTTCTCAATTTATTCCCTTTTCTTTTTAATCCCAGTAGTTAAAATAACCAGTAGGTTTTTTTTTCACTAACTAAATATTCTCTATCTCCATATTTTCTCTTTTTTTAATGCTAGTGGTAAAAATAACCAGGTTTTTTTCAAATAGGTAGGTTAGGGTTTTTTTTGATGATCCTAAAAACGAAACTGCTCCCAGAGATAGGTAGGTTAGGGTTATTTTTTTTGATGACCCTAAAAACGAAACTGCTCCCAGAGATAGGTAGGTTAGGGTTATTTTTTTTGATGACCCTAGAAACGAAACTGCTCCCAGAGATAGGTAGGTTAGGGTTATTTTTTTTGATGACCCTAAAAATGAATCTGCTCCCAGAGATAGGTAGGTTAAAGTTATTGGCTGACAGCGTTTGGTTTTTTACTTGTATTTTTTTAGATTATGTTTTATTTTTAGTGTTTTTAATATTTGTTGTATGTGAAATAGCTACAAGTAACAAATATAATTACTACACTATTAACATACAGTAACAAGAAAATATTATCCTAGATATTTAAAAGAACGAAAATTATAAGGAAAAGATTAATTTAAAAATATTAAAAATAGGCGATTGCGGAAAAAGACCATTGGGAAAATATGGGAACGGAGTAATTGCTACCGAGAATTAATGATTTCGGGAAATTATGGGCAACGCAAAATATGAGAACGGAGTAATTGCCTCGAAGAAAAAATGATTTCGGAAATTATGGGCCACACTCGCGCACGAAGCTTCTTAGTTGCAGTTTACAGGCTAATTCAAAGGTAATGTTGGTTTCCTAACATAAGTAGAGTTAGACCAAGAAAAGTCTGCAGAGATTTTGACACTGGCACAAATAACATTGGCACTGCGTGTGCTGTCAAAATCTCTGCAGACTTTTCTTGGTCTAACTCTATCCACTTTTCTATACAATTAGTATGGCGACGTGGATACTTAAGGGGCATCGACCGTACACTGACATCGGGATGATATTTTTATCATGTTATTTAGTAGTCATCGTGCGTCTCGCTTGCGCCAATACATGTACGGACAAGAACGAGTGAAATGCACGATAACTAAATGACATCAGTTAGATGTCTTTCTGATATCAGTGTAAGTTTGAATTGGCCTGTTAGCCAAAAATTGTTTCGTATGTCCATATGTTCTACTCTACAGGTCGCATATCTAAACCAATTCCCGAATTTTGTAAGCAATTGATAGTTAAGTTTTTATGGTCAAATTAGATTCTCTAAATTCTTCTAAACAACGGAACCATACATTTATTCAGTTTTAAGCTCTGCTCGCGAGGTCTACAGCTCACAGAGCCACTAGATTTATTTCTTTTTATTCTATTTAATATTGTAACAAATTATTGTTATTCAATTCAATTACTGACTATTTGATACTTAAAAAGAGGTACCAACTTTGTACAATGTAAACGAATGCTTAAAATGAATAAACAATTTTATTATTTATTATTATACCAGCAGCGGTGTCTATTTAGAATTCTGTTATAGCTTTCTGTCAAATGCTAGACAGCCAGCAAGCCGAAACGACAGCTCCATACAAGGACTTGCCTTTGATGAGCATTAGGGTATAGTCCGGTCAGGACCAATGGAAATAGAAATAGAAAGGCGAGCTAATATGACAGAATAGCCTAGCATTTGTGCGATTTTAGCTAAGTTTAATTTAATTCAAATCTTAAGAAGAAAGTGGACGATCGCGCGAAATCTTTTCTCCATATCAACGGTTCTCCATTTTCCTCTCTGTAAATGAACATTTCACTGTCACAAAGAAATCGACCTTACCTAAAATAATTTTCAACTTTGGAGTATTTCTTTGAAGAGCTTTTACTTGGAACTTTCTAGTTAATGCTTCATTGACTTGAAAATAACACAGTGAATTAAAATCTTGGAAATATATTTTCTCTTTTCTAAAATTTAGTATTACTTAGGACTTATTTGACATTAATAGTACTTTCAGATTAATTTGCTTGATTGCTATCTAATGATTGATATAAATAATATATTTATGATATGGCTACGAGTAATTACCAACAAAACTTTTCATTGTAATATAATTGATTCGAAAGTACAACATATTAATACAGGTAGGTATATTGGGGTGAGAAATAATATTTTCAATAATAATTCAAATCAATAGATTTTTAAAGTAAGATAGCCGCTGCAACACTTTTGAACATAAATCTACAATTGACGTGCGTAAAAGTCGCATAATGTGCTTAGTTTGGTGGTTAATAATTAAGAACTGCGTTTGCACTACGCCGTAGAGTAACGGTGCCGGTAAGCGCTTGAAATAAAAAACTTTTTACAAAAAAAATTAAACCGACTTCAAAAAGGATGAAATAAAATATTATCCTTTTTAGGGTTCCGTACCCAAAAGGTAAAACGGGACCCTATTACTAAGACTTCGCTGTCCGTCCGTCCGTCCGTCCGTCCGTCCGTCCGTCCGTCCGTCCGTCCGTCTGTCTGTCACCACGCTGTATCTCACGAACCGTGATAGCTAGACAGTTGAAATTTTCACAGATGATGTATTTCTGTTGCCGCTGTAACAACAAATACTAAAAACAGAATAAAATAAAGATTTAAATGGGGCTCCCATACAACAAACGTGATTTTTGACCAAAGTTAAGCAACGTCGGGCGTGGTCAGTACTTGGATGGGTGACCGTTTTTTTTTACATTTTTTTTTCCGTTTTTTTTTTTCATTATGGTACGGAACCCTTCCTGCGCGAGTTCGACTCGCACTTGCCCGGTTTTTTATGTCTATGCGTTACCAACTGATATGTTTGAAGTCGGTGCCAAGCCAAATTTTGAAGCATACCATGACTTTGGTACGATTCGATAAGGATTTACCTACGTTGGATTGCCTTACACGACGACAATGAACGTACTTTCTGTAGGTACAGTCGACATTAAAAATATGTTTACACTTTTCGCATTATTACAAAGGAGTAAGGTGCAAAAGTGTAAACATATCATTGACGTCGACTGGACCTAAGAACACACCTCAGAACACACGATCAAACCTTCTTGGCGCAGTCCGTACCATGTTTGTCGGTACATTAGTGTAAATGTCGGAAGAGTGATAGAGAGACACAAACCGATTCGATGGCGAAGCGATGGCGATCGTCACCTTGGCTAGGCCGCCAGTATAAGTTTTTATTTTGTGTTTGTGCTCACGAATAAAATTATTTATATTTCTAAATATAAATGCATTTTTATGCCGTCGTATTTTTTAAAGAGCATTTCTTACTAATGCTCGAACAGTCTATAGCACGCAAGTGTGTGATTGAGACTGAGTTATTTCCCGTCCCTTATCCAGAGGACTACTTATATTTCAAAATATAAAACAATTCAAGGAATTTACCTTCTTGCCAAATTTCACCTAAAGCGGTTCAGTTGTTTAGCCATGAAAAGGAGACAAAGAGGCAGACAGAATTCTTTACACATTTATAATAGTTATTAGTACAGTTCTAATGGGATTTATAGCCATAAAGCTGATTATTTTTGACTGGTATTGTTACTATTTGGCTTGGCACCGACTTCAAACATATCAGTTGGTAACGCATAGACATAAAAAAGGATAATATTTTATTTCATCCTTTTTGAAGTCGGTTTAATTTTTTTTGTAAAAAGTTTTTATTTTACCATTTTTAGTTTTAACGCATTGTTAAGAGCGCGACGCATGAATGAAAAACAAGATCATGTTTAACACTAAATTCGTGTACCTATTACTTTAGTAAATATGTAATCAGGAATTTTCTCGAGTCCGTCTGGGAAATTATAATTCCTGTCAACTAAATACTAAATCCACCCGCCCGCCCCGCCACTGACCTAATCACTCAACCTCACAGCACATCAAGCCCTAATCCAGGAACCCCTCGATCCTGAACCAGCAACCCTTCAACCGCCATTCCCCGACCCCTTAATCCCTGACCCCTTAACTCCTAACCCTAACTCCCTTACCAGCTTACTACGAGTTTGACATTGATATATTCGCTAGCATGTGTGTAACTTACTTCCTATGCATCTCGCTCGTACTAACCTTAGTGTGAGCGAGATGCATAAAAAGTTACATTTAGATGCATAAGACGTTAGCGAATATGTCAATGTCAAACTCGTGGTAAGGCTACAGTTGCAGTACATCAAATTGGTGGTTTTCGGAAGCAAATGCTCGAGTTACTTTAGAAAACCCCGAAATCACTTAACACGTGCCTTTAAAAATTGAGGAGTTCCCTCAATTCCTCATGGATTCCATCATCAGACCAGAACCAAAAATAATACGGAAACACCTTGGAGGTAACTTCTTCCAAACAAAAAAAGAATTACTCAAATCGGATCACAGGTGCCGGAGTACTCGCTGAACATACTTACATTTAAAGAAATCATCATTATCATCAGGTCTACTTTATCAAATTGGTGGTTTTCGGGAGAAAATGCTCGAGTTGCTTAAGAAAACGCCCAAAACACCATGCATGTGCCTTTGAAAATTGAGGAGTTCCCTCAATTCCTCATGGATCCCATCATTAGAACAGAACCAAATTAAAATGGGACCAACTCGGAGGTAGCTCCTTTCAAACAAAAAAAGAATTACTCAAATCGGACTACGGATGTCGGAGTAATCGGTGAACGTACATAGAAAAAAAAATAGCCACAACCGAATACAGAACCTCCTCCTTCTATGAAATTGAAGTCGGTTAAAAAATCAAATTCTGCGAAGAAAATACGTACGCGCTCGCATTTCAGGTTGGTATAGTGTGCCGGTTGTTCCGGCGCAGTGTCGTTTCCACGCGAACAACCTCGCTCACTCGCTGCGGGACTAAAGTACTTCAATATTTGCGCTGAGCAATTTTCAGCGCATGTAAGTAATATACACACGCTTTGTAACCGAGTTTTTTACATAATGTAATTTTTTTGAGAGAAATGTATCTTAGGTAGGTACGTAGCTTAAAGTAGGTACCTAATATAAAACAGTTTGCGTTTGCGTAAGTCATTTAAACTACCCTAAAATGGTAATGGTAAAATGGGACTTTATCATGTGGCCTTACTTTTATATTTTATCATTATCATTGATAAAGTCTCGTTTTAGTCAGTTTCAATGTTAAAATTTAAATATAATGCTGGGATGCCGGCTAAGAAATATACAATTTCCATTCCATGAGTGCTAAATATCATGGGCCTGTTAAAATACAGATGATAAAATGGCAGCCCGGCATTTATTCAAAACGAAAATGAAAGGAAATCCTCTTCTATGAGTTTTTTTCTGGTCTTTAACTCACAATAACATTATTTTTTTCAGCATAATGGTATCTAAAGTCTGTAAAACGGTTGCGCTGTTATGCACAGCCTTTATAAGTTTATACTCCATGAAGGCGATTCAGTTTTAACAATGTGACACGGCTTTCATTGTATTTTGATACGACACTGAGTCAGCGCAGCAAGAGCATTTAGCAAAGACATATGTAACTTCGTATAAGATGAATAAAGTCTAAGGAAAAAACGTGCCTCGGAAATCAAGAAAAAGTCATTCTCGGATAGATGGCGCACACACCTTTGGCCTATAGTCGGCTAGATGGCGTGACAACACCGTTTCATATTTAACAATTTAAACACATAGATATCAGTGAATGAACATGGGTCAAAATGATATAAAAATAATAAAATCATTTATCCATATTATATACATACATTATTTTGATAATTTTATACGTTTTCATTTTGAGTTTTAGTCGTGTGTCGATAGATGGAAGTAAATTTACTGTGACTACAAAACTTACTATGACAGGACCCCTCTATACTATCTATTCTCTTTGGCATTTAGTAACTGGAGACGTCATGGTTGTCATTTTCTGTACCCACTCACATGCTTTTGGCAACTGTAGTTGCCAGCTGTCACCCTTATTTTATAATAATAATAGAGGTCACTGAAAAATATCAATCATGTGAGTGGGTACGAAACAGTCTGCCAATTTTTGCGGGGGAGGGGACGTCAAATGTATTGCTATTTCTACACGATTTGTACGTAACGTACAAATAGCCATGTCAGTCCATACAAAAGTTTGCACAATTGTGCAAGTTTTTCGGCAGAGGGGTAAGCTCTTAAAGGCGACTCCAGTTATTGAATAATTAAATAATAGGTTGTTCATCACAAAATGCAATTAGGAGTCGTCCCATAAGGCATTTCTCATGCACATATTGGCGCGGGTGACATGACTCGGGGTCGTATCAAAATGAAATGAAAACCGTATCAAATAGGTAAAACGGAATCGGCATGTGTACAATATTGTAGCGATATCGTAATTGAATCGCGCCCGTATTTCCCCACGGGGCTCCTGCGTCCCTCTCTTCTGCGAATATATGTTTGTACTGGAGAAAAGTCAAAAATACAGACTGTACATTTGCCCCGCCAGGCATGACAACGTTGAGGCCGCGCCGCGGATACATTGCGCTCGACTAAATGTATAAAAGACCTTTATTTTCCGCTCACCTCGCCGCGCGCCGCTTGCGTCTGGTCCACGGCATTGAAAAAACATTTTCTACTTAACTATATCTCAATATGCATACCTTAATCTCGTGTATATAAACACTTTTTACAAACTTGCACGCGCTTTATGCAGCGACGTTTAGATGAATTTAGCTTGAACCAATTGTTTCAATCCGTTTTTAGGGTTCCGTACCCAAAGGGTAAAACGGGACCCTATTACTAAGACTCCGCTGTCCGTCCGTCCGTCCGTCCGTCCGTCCGTCTGTCCTTCCGTCCGTCCGTCCGTCTGTCACCAGGCTGTATCTCACGAACCGTGTGATAGCTAGACAGTTGAAATTTTCACAGATGATGTATTTCTGTTGCCGCTATAACAACAAATACTAAAAACAGAATAAAATAAAGATTTAAGTGGGGCTCCCATACAACAAACGTGATTTTTGACCGAAGTTAAGCAACGTCGGGCGGGGTCAGTACTTGGATGGGTGACCGTTTTCTTTTTTTTTGCCGTTTTTTTCCATTATGGTACGGAACCCTTCGTGCGCGAGTCCGACTCGCACTTGCCCGGTTTTTATTGAGGATCTTCGACAGGCGCACCGACTGCACCGTCTCTACTGATCGAGTGTAGGTATAATATGAGGTCATTACCTATGAAATTGGCGTTTTGTTCGGAGAATTTCAACGAAACACGAATTTCCATACAATTAATTTTGCGGATATTTTTTTGATGGCTAATTCAAACCAAACAAAACTTTTCCAGTAATTTTTGACACCTTTAAGGTATGTTTTCAATATCTCCATTTCTTGAAAATTGGTACCATTAGAAAAATATAAGTAATTTTAATACTCGAACCGACAGCACATGAAAAGACCTATTTTCAAGGCTTAATTCTGAACACTTAACAATAAAAAATAACAATTAATTGCTGTCAAGCAGTTTGGCGAAATCATATTGTAGTTTTATTGTAATTGTGTATGTACTTTTGTAAAAAAAAAAAACTAGGATCAGACTTATATCTATGAACAAAAACGCCAATTTCATAGGTAAGGACCTAATATATTAGATACCTAGGTAGTCTCACTGGACTCTTATAATTCGAAATCAAAACTCGTAAGTATACGTATTAAGCTTAAATCTCACCATTGTGCCGCTACTTACTATACATTAGGAGGCGAAGTTATATCTTTCTTTACCAATCTTTATTTGTTTTATATCCCTGCTACTAATAATATTTACTCGACAAATAAATCACAGCATCCTTTTCAAATATGAAAATAGTTAACACTTTCTAGTTCAGGTCGGGAAAGCAGAGCTGCGAGTAAACGAAACGCTGTATTTCAAGTGGAAACCAAATAAAGCTGCCGGGAATTGTTTTTTGGTGCCGATTTAAAATCAGATAGGTACAGGATGTTTTAAAACTTCAACCATCCATTTTGGAAGCGGTATTCTGATTGTGATATTTGTTTTCGTTTTAATATTGAGGTGTATTCTGTTTGCAATAACAGGTTAAATATATATTTTTTGGTTATGATTATAAATGATATAGCTATGATAGCAATAACAAATACAGATCAAATTTATAACCTGTTATTATAATCATAATACGCCACATTGTTTGTATCATATTAATATCGTAAGTATCGTAACAAATGTAAGTAAAATTAGAATATCGCTTTCGATCACAATATTTACATTTAAAAGCTACGGATAAGCAGGCGACTTCAGTCATTTTTAGGGTTCCGTATACAAAGGGTAAAAACGGGACCCTATTACTAAAACTCGAGTGTCCATGTGTCTGTCCATCTGTCTCTCCGTCTGTCTGTCACCAGGCTGTATCTCATGAACCGTGACAGATGATGTATTTCTGTTGCCGCTATAACAACAAATACTAAAAAGTACGGAACCCTCGGTGAGCGATTCCGACTCGCACTTGTCCGATTTTTAATTTTATTGTGTCGATGTTTCCATGAATTTCATATAGGTATTGTTTTATTTGTCAAAGAAATACACACACTTATTTTAAAACCACCCCATCCATACTAATTATGACCGACTGATAATGTCTAAGCACCTTATGTGAAAATAGTGTTTCTTACACCAATTAGGTAGATTGGAAACTGCAGACCACATATTTGTATTTGTCTGAAAGGAAGTAAATTGCAGCGTATTTTTCGTGTAGGATTTTAAGTGGAAACCAAATATGCCTTTCGGCCACGGCGTGCACTAGAAACGTTTACATTTTCGTCGGTTTTAGAGCGGTTTCGCACTACGTCCGATCCGAATCCGATCCGAACCCGTGAAAATATGGTCCGTAGTAGCCGTAGAACTATTTCTATGGTAAGTTACGCACCGCACACGTTGAATGACGGAAAGAAATCGGATGACGGAGATCGGATCTAGTGCGTAACTTACCATAGAAATAGTTCTACGGCTACTACGGAACATATTTTCACGGGTTCGGATCGGATTCGGATCGGACGAAGTGCGAAACCGCTCTTAGACTTCAGTTTTATCTTCTCGTTTTTCCATCATTAAGAACTGACCGTTCGGAAACTGTATTTGCAAAAAGATAAGGAGCCCAATTCAGATTTTACAACTGGTTACGGTTTTGATATACGTAACCTTGACGGTCGTCTTGGGGATTGGTGAGTTCGCTTCACATACCTACACCAATCAGCGTCAGTGACCCTCAAGGTCGTATCAAAGTAAAATGAAAACCATAACAAGTTGTCATATCTAAATATACTCGGTCTCAAGATTACAATTGGCAATGGTTAAAATTTAAAATCACTCAATCAATCGTACTAGGTGAAGAACCGAAGTGCAAAAAGGCCGTAGCGCGAGCTTGGCGCCTGGGACCGAAACGGCTTTGGGTAGAGAAGCATGGCGGTCTTTGGTGTCGGAGGCCAAGATCAACTTCGGGTGGTCGCGCCACAGCAGTAAGTAATATTTAAAATGTTTTTTTGTGCACAAGTAGGGTGTTAAATACATTTATAAAGAGTCGGCAACCCGCATTTGACAATCGGGCGTTGCGTAACAGGTTACGCTTACCATCAGATGGGTTGTATGCTACTTAGAGGATATAACCAAACGTAGACGCCATGTCGCCGCCAAAACAGTCTGCCGATTTTAGCGGGGGAGGGGCACGTCGAATGTATGCGTAAAGTCAAAATAGCCATGTCAGCTAAACGTCAGTCCATACAATGTGCTTGACCATTGGCCGCCTATTTTCGACAGAGGGGAACGCCCGTTAATGGCTACTCCGTTTGGTTATATCCTCTAAGGTATGCTAGTTTCCCGCCATCGTGCTCAAAACAATATAAAGTACGAACAGACATTGTAGTGCGAACGAAATGATATACGAAATGTGCGCAGCAAAAAGCTGCTTAGGTAAATTTGCACTACCCAAATCGGTAAACTGATTAGCGTTAAATATGGCGACGGAAGCTCGGCGGTGCTCGGAATCACGAACATCATTGTTATCGAATTGTTATTTTTGACAAAAAAAAGTACTTAAATAATTGACGAATTCGACCAAAAATAACATTTCATATTTAACTAGGATAATAGAACAAGATAATAGAATAGGATAATAGAATAATGCCTTTTAGAAATTAGTTCGTGATTTTTTTATCGAGCGAAATTTGTTTAATCATGTTTCGAATCGATGAAGTTGAAAGGCCTCAAGATTAATAAAAAACCGGGCAAGTGCGAGTCGGACTCGCGCACGAAGGATTCCGTACCGTAATGCAAAAAAAACGGTCACCCATCCAAGTACTGACCACTCCCGACGTTGCTTAACTTTGGTCAAAAATCACGTTTGTTGTATGGGAGCCCCATTTAAATCTTTATGTTATTCTGTTTTTAGTATTTGTTGTTAAAGCGGCAACAGAAATACATCATCTGTGAAAATTTCAACTGTCTAGCTATCACGATTCGTGAGATACAGCCTGGTGACAGACAGACGGACAGACGGACAGCGAAGTCTTAGTAATAGGGTCCCGTTTTTACCCTTAGGGTACGGAACCCTAAAAAGCGATACGAATTTTCAAAAATTCTGCTGGCTGAACCCACTGCGCCTTAAAAGACTAAGTACCAAGCGGTGGAGGTAAATAATTTACCCAAAAACAATTGCGAGTAAAACAATTCGGCTTTTGTTTTTTGGCGAACAAATATCTCTGCGCCGTATATCACGCGAATGGTCAGATAACAAGTTAATTGCGTGCGGTCCGCGTAAAGGGAGCCTCCCTGCGCTGCTGCGGGCCGAGCGAAGCCCGAAGCTCCAGGGTTAGGAGGAAAACTGGACCTGCCCCTCGCCCTTTAGTCGTCATATAAAATAAAAAAATAATAATTAAGCTGTGAAATAAGTGGTATTTTTACGAGCTTTTATTTTTACTTGCCCTGTTAGTATGTACATACATAATGAATGGAAGCTACATTTGACCTTCTTCCCGATTTCCGATTTTTTGTCATGTTGTGTCTTGTATCTTAGATTACTGTTTTTCATGAACTGAACGTGTAAATAAGTGCAGTATGAATGAGAAAATACGGCCTTGTGACCGGTGCTGATTTTACAATTTGTTGTGATTTTGAAATTGTTAAATATCGGGATCGGGCTGCAACACTGTCATTCGGATTTTTCTCTGAACTTAGCTGTAAATGCCGCCTTGCATGTAACTCACTTTAAAGTGTAAGTACTTAATTGACATTAGTGATTGGCCGTTAGTCCGGTGCTCGCATCGGATCATGTGCTGTCTTTCGATGTCAAAGAATAATGCACTTTATTTAGTTATGATAAAGTAAACAATTGTAGGTACACAGACACTGTAACTTTAACTGAGGATTCTGCAGTAATAAATGAAATTAATATAGCACCGATTAAGTATCAATTTACCTACCTACTCCAATAGGTACCTACCTGATTTAACTTTATTTTTCACTAAAACTTATTTAATTCTCTATACCCATGTATAGAAAATGATAGCTTCGTTTTATTTTTAAAATAAAACGAAGCTATCATTTTCAATCTCATATTGAAATAAATGTCAGTATACCTATATACATATACTAAAAAAATTACAAAAGTAAAAAATAACTTTAATATATTAAAGTAACTAACTAACTTATAAGGGGTTAATTAAGTTGGCATGATGTTAAAGTTTAAAAATTTACCTAAATAAAGTTGGCTTTCTAGTTTTGTCTCGAAGACACACAAATAAAATTTAAAAAATGGAAATTGTGACAAATTGTCATAATTTCCACACACAGCATACGATAATCCTTCTAAATTTTCCCAACCCGTAATTTGCGAACATTAGGTCGGATTATTCCGTCAAATGAAGCCGTTATGGCGTAATTGTGGGTTAAATCAGGCTTAATGTCGGCGCGGTGCATCGCAGCTAGCCGCCACGGTAATATAATTCAATATTCTGTATAGTTACCTGGTACCAAGTAGTTACCAGGCCTACCGGGGCTCAGAAACTGTTTTTGTTTATTCACCCGGGAACTAAAAGGATTTCGTTTTGCGTTTGCGGGTACTACCCTCATATAAAACGAAGTGTCGTACGCCTCGGCCCGGACCCGGACCATTCTAGCGTGAGTCATCCTTTTTAGAAACGCCCAGTGACATAAACAGTAAGAGTAAATCGTCATAATGGCACTGAAGTCTCAAATTGTATTGAAGGTCATCACTGTCATCAGGTGATCAATCGATTTGGAGATTTTGTAATTGCATAAGTACCACTTCATAAATTGTAATTTCGTCGTCAAAATGGGTACAATAAGTTTTAAAAGATTTATAATCGAATTGTTTGGCCTTTCCGTTTTTCATTTCAAGTTGATTTGCAGAATTACTTTTCAACTTCAAAGGCTTGATTGGAGCCTGAAGCAGATATTAATGAAGATTGAGCCTGGATGGAACGAAATGATAATTGTTTTAGCGACGACGCTGAAGCGGCATTCCAACTTAGGTAAACATTTCGATGGCTATTTGATATTGATTTGACATTATTCGTAGGAATCGTAGTGATATACTTACGCTCGTTATATAGGTATACTTAGCGAGGATTATTTCCAGAAAACGATGGGAAGTGTACCTAAATATAAATTACTATTTATTTTATAAATATACATAATTACATATACAGTCATTTCTCTCCTACTTAAGTTTGTCACATTAAAAAAAAACATTGTTTTTTCTGTGAATAGGTACACACAAATGAAAACGTTCGGGAACAGAACGGCAAATAAAACCCGTATAAATAGGTGCTTTTTTCTGTTTATGATACATAATTATATTAGTATGTTCATTGTAGTATACCTTGCTTTTGAAAGTGCTCTGTTGATATAGTAATCAGAAAAAGCAGAGTAAATTATGCTGAAGCGTAGCAAGCATACTTGTTTGCTAGTTTTACACGTAATTGTTGGATCCTATTAAAAGTTTGAATAATAAGGTATTCTAACTCCTACTGTAGTTGAAGGAACAAACGATTATGCAATTTGTGTAACAAAACTTTTATTGCAGAACTATGAAAGCAAAACTTTCTTAATTGGAAAGAAAACTATTCGAGCAGCCGAACTCTGGCAATTCTGTCAAAGCGTTGTATTTTTGATGTGATCACATAGTCCCTAATAAAATAATTCAGCACGCGATGTATACATCATCACTTGTTTGTTTTTATCTTTTTATTTAAATATCGCACTAACTGCCGCGGCGTCACAACTATCACGAGTAATGACTACTCATAACATTTTTGTTTTCAAGAAATAACTACCTGCGCTCTTTTAATTAAGCCTGAGTAAATTAAAAATCTATTTTAAAGTCGTTTCATAGCACAAAAACCTTCGTAACCCTCGGCATACCAGGTGGAGTATTATAGACTCCAGACTCTATTTTGATTAAAGATTATAAAATCATTATTATTTTATTATCAAAAATACTTTTTTATTCATACAAATATATCCTCAAAAATAAGGAGTAAAATATAAAAATGCAAAATTACTAATTATTAATTACTCTACAATAATAAATTAATTCACATTAGTATTTACCACTTGGTATGCTGAGAGTTAAAAATACACGCTGTATATTATGCTGCGTTGTTTTTTTATAAAAATTAAAAGTTTAATCATTTAACTAAAACGAAACGAATTATCGTTAAAATATTCTTTTAGCTTTGATACACAAACGCAAATAAATATTTATTAAAATATTATCAACAATATGCCGCAATAAAAAGAATGTCACCGTATTTTTGGGCCATTCTGTATTATTATTAAACTGCTCATTTTCTAACCAGCTAACTAAATTTAGTTATAAAATACAACATACTTAAACAATCCCAAAATGGGTCAGCTGAGTCAGCTCCAGCAACCAACGAGACAACCAACGGAAATGTAATAAGAATTCAAAGTGTTTCCTGCACTTCGCACTAAATAGAATAGAAAAAAATGGTTGTCTGTAAAATCGGTTTACGGACGATAATTTTGCGTGATAACGACATAAGAAAACGTGGCCGTAACGTTACCATGGAGATTTGTCCACAACGTTACCATGGAGATCTGTCCACAACGTGACACTTTTTCGTGCATGCTACCGGTGTTCATCGATTTAAATAAGACGTTATCACGTCAATAACTGAAAACACGCAGCACTTATCATTAACAAAAGACTGTTAAGAAAAGAAAGGTGCATTCGGATTCTAAAAATACCGATATTTTTTTAACGTTTAGACAATTTTCTTCCCTTAATTTGGCAAAAATCACGGAACGTCGTGAGTTGAAACCTCCTCGGCGCTCAACAGTAGGTATCAATGATTCTGGTTAAAGAAAAAAATATAAAAAGAGGGTAAGTATAAGATTGACAGCCCGATTCAAACTTTAAGATACGTCAAATATTACGACTAGATATGATATGGATTAGATATGTCAGTGTCAAAAATGACGTTTTTGTTTGAAGAAATGTCACTTTTGACACTGACATATCTAATCCGTATCGTATCTAGTCGTAATAATTGACGTTAGACCAAAGTTAAATAAGAACAAAAACTTTTGCAGCTCTCCTTGAAAAAAAAGATGGCGACTCACCCCATACTACGCTTCATGACACGAACTGAAAGTCCCCGCCAGCTTGCCTTACAAAACTTTACTTAAATATCACGTGTACCAGCTGTAAACAAGTTTTAGTAACAGCAGCCAGCAGCTAGAGGCACAATGCTTATCTACAACTTATTTACTTGTATTTAGGGTGTACCGTTTAACTGAGGCGGATAGTAAAATGTTAGTATGGTCATCTACACACTGGTTAAAAGCTTGGCTACATAACGCTGATTTGTACTATTTGAAATAAAAGATGTAAGTAATACGATAACCTAGGCTTTGTCATCAAACTTACTTCGAACGTCACTGAGCAATTTTTTTACCAAACGCCAAAGATAAGTTGTTTGTTACTCTTGTAGTGAAAAAGCTATACCTTCAAAATTCCGCATCATTATTACGGAAGGCTATTAACTGATTCAAGGTATAGAGTAGGTACTAAATAAAAAGTCCAAAGAAAAATACTGCATAGCGCAGCAAAAAAGATCTTAATGAGAAAATATTACCTCTTTTATATTATTTTAGCTGCAGCTCGTTAATATTTGCTTAAAAGCGGGTTGTGGCTTAATTCCGACCATAATTTGACAAGTTCCAGGTTTATTCAGAAACTTATACCGAAGGTGGCAAACAAGATAACTGTTCTCGTGATGTTAAGCGGACACCGTCGCCCAGTAGACGCTTGGACATCAGAGGTAGGAATGGACAGCAAGACTTGCTGTCTTGCTAAGTTGCCGACCTCCTTGGTATCAGAGGAAACATAGGGGGGCGTCATGATATATATTACGCGAGGCGGTTTTTGACCTTCTCCTATTCCCCCTGGCTTGATGATGGCATGAAATTTGTCTTGACGTGTTAATTTAATTACTGTTTTTGCAATCACCATCGGAATGTCATTTTATTGTTACTTTTTTGTGGAATTAATACCTACCAATGTAAAGTTCCTGAATAGGCCTTCTTTTATTTATTTAGTGCGAAAAAGCCGCAGCCACATCTTACTGCGACGAAAGCAGATAATAGCGAGAAAAATAATGCAATAAACCCGCATACGGGCGCTGTGCCAAGCCAAGCCAAGCCTAAGTACAAGAAGTAGTCTAAGTATATTTTTCTATAGAAAAATGAGTCGAACATGTTGTGACTAGCTGAAGCAGGCATTAGGCAATGACTGTAACTAGACTTTACAGACAATCGTTAGGTTAACAATGTAGTTTCTAATGGGTTACCTTCTAAAGATTTGGAGAAAGAAAATAGTGCTTATTCTTTAATAATAATAAATATCTAAGACATGTTATTTTGTTGACCTGGCAAATGTAATCACGTCAATAGGGACAAATAGGGATAAAGCGTGCGGCACGAGTACGTACGTGCTAGCAGTAGAAATACCCTACGCTTGTCCTTTATCTATGTTTATGTAGCCATATTGCATTGTTCCAAAGTTCCAAGTAATTTGGCCAGGCATTTTTGTCTCGTTATAAATTCGGACATGTAAAATGCGTCCGTGGCAACGCGTGCGGGGCAGCACCAACACTTCTTCCGGAAAGGGTGGATAGCCCTCTTATAACTCACTGGATGTCAATGCATGTTTGATCCAATGAGCATTATAAATTCTACTAACATTAACGTTTATTTTTATAGTTTTATTTTTTTTTGGTACCTACTAATAGTCTTGAAGACAAAAATATGGATACCTGGTGTCTGAAATTAGTTATTTGTACAACAAGTTTGATATTTCTTCGAGTGCTTATTTTGAGTCCCGTGCAAGCGAAAGATTCTATAATAGATTCACGAGCGTAGCAAGTGAATCTAATTTAGAATCTTGAGCGTAGTAAGGGATTCAAAAGCGCACGAGATGTAAATAACTTTGATCTCGTGTAGTACACAAAATTTTTCACCCTAAGCAGTGAGAACATACCTAGAGGGACAGAGATAATAGAACCCAAGTATATCGAACTTGTATTAGACCCCGCATGTTGAAATGACATTTGACTATAAAGGTCACTTGAATGTAATTTTGTCTCACTCAGTGACCAAAATCGCATTTTGCTCACTGAGACAAAATGAGCAAAATCGCATTTTGCTCACTGTTTTTAAGAAGCAATGTACCCTTGTTCGAGCTGCTGAGGTGAAAAAATATTTTCATTTTCTTTTTTCATTTCAAAAAGAGCCTACTTCCTTTCTGTAACTATGTAAGAGGCCAAACTGCAAGATATCTATTGTCAGCAGCCGAGATTCATCCCGATAGGAACACTACGAGGCATGTAGTAGGTATGTATATGTACGGATATGATGGCTGTACTTTTATCATTTAATATTTAACGTCACTCTCAAACACGATATCCGCGCTCCCCAGCACGCACTTCCATCTCGCTCACGCTTGTTACTCTTAGTGAGAGTGACAGAAGAACATGAACTCACTGGGCCTTAAGACTAAATGATGAGTGACACTATTATCCACATGTGTTACGTTTTACTGTTTGTTATAAAGTTGCACAAAATCCCCAGCGTTGTTACCTAACCTCAGTTCGTAAGTACCTACCTAGTCTGAAACGGAGTCATAAACTGCAGATGTTGACAACGAAGTTTACTAAAGTTATTGGACTGAAATATGTGTAGGTGTTGTAACTGTAACTGATAGACGGGTCATTTAGTGTTCACCGATGAGTTATTGATAGTAAAAGTTTAGTGACACGTGTATATTAATGCTGTACTGCGTCAATGTTTAGTGGTGATTGCTTGGTTAAACGCCAGACTTGACAAAGTAACCGTCACACATACAGGTAAAATTTAGCCATATACAATGCCTTCTATATCGACACAAAGTCATAGTCTTTTCACATTTTAATTTTCGTGTTTACATTTTGGCTTTATGTACTCAAAAAATAAAATAGTGAAATAAATGCCCACAAAGTTGATACGCTCAATAATACGTGGGGCCCAGTTATAAGCTAAGTAAGTTACAGCCAGGTTATAGTGTCCTAATGTTCGAGTACGTGGGATTGACTAGGATTCAAGAAAATCATATCCATAAAATGTGTAGGTACCGTAATAAACACTCTAAGTTATACATATCAGTGTCACAAATGACTGAACCAGCACTCCTTTACGTCACCGCAAATAAAATAGACATAAAAGTGAGTTGTAAACAAATGACTGCGCATCACGGAACGGAACTAAGACTTCTTTCACGTCACCGCGGATAAAGACATAAATAAAAATAAGTGGTTTGAATGAAGTCGTTCCGCTCCGGTCTCCGATGCTGCGCACTACTTGCAATAAATCAGGCGATGAACATGTTCAGTTTCAATCACTCAAGCTTACAAGCTTACTGCCAGTAAGCTTTAAAGCTTACTGGTAAAAGGGATATTTGTCCATTAGGTAAAAGTATTAATGTACAAAAAGCAACACCCCTATTTAACTGTACATCGTTACACAGGCAGGCAGGTGTGTACGCTGTGGGCGAAGGTACAGTTTACAGGTCACTTCATTGGCATGTCATATAACTCAGAACTATGTAATACCTTTTTTCTACTCGACGACTATAATCTGTGTATTACAACCTTACTCTTTTTTAACGTTCGATAGTCTGTGGCACTTCCGACTCAACTATAATAATTGTATCGATGAAAAAAGCGCGGGAAACGTGAAACGTGGCGGTTGTGTGTTTTGGTTTCTCGTACATTTAATTCAATTTAAGATCAAGGAATTGGTAATTTGTATATATTTTAGATAGTATTACATGTAAATATTTTTGTTTTCTGTATATATTGTGACATTCACTCATATTAGGTAAGTCTTTTGTAATTCTTCACAATGGGGGAGGATGATCCTCCCGACCCTGGAGGAGAAAACCTCCAAGTTGGTATAAATATTGAAATAGAATCTAGCATGGATACTGATACATCTGTAAATAATAAAAATGATTTAAAAAGAAAAGTATATAAAAATAAGAGGTGTAAAGATTGTAACAAAAAGAGAAAGCGAAATGCTGGTGGGGAATATGTTTGCGAGTGTGAAATTGTACAGAAGACCCAAGCTCATTCTATAACAAATACTGACACAAATAAAGTAGTTTCTGATATTCAAACAACAAAAGTTGGCAGAAATTTATTTTCAACAGCTGATGTTGCACCGTTTACGGTGCATGTTCAATTAAAACAAACTGATCCTAAGTCCGTGGTATTCCATCACAGTGGTCGGGGAGGAAATAGTGTCCAACATTTCCGTGCCCACTGGGTGTGGAAAAGTACTTAAAGTTCGGCGTTTGAATCATAGAGTTACAGTTAATGGTGCCGTTTCGTGGCAACCCTCTGAAACAGTTGTCCTAACTTTTGATGGTCAAGTTTTACCAAAACGGGTATTCTCATGCTACAACTCACTGCCTGTCGAACTGTATATCTTTCCCACAATCCAGTGCTTCAACTGTACTAAATTTGGTCATACGAAAACTAATTGCAGATCTAAACCCAAGTGCTTTAAGTGTGGTTAATTGCATTCCGGTCATACCTGTTCAGTGGAGGAGGACGATGCCGTTTGCTGCCTTTGCAATGGTTTCCATTTCGCCACGAACAGGGCTTGCCCGGAACACAAGAGACAGAAGGATATTAAAGTAACTATGGCTAACAATTGTATTTCTTATGGTGAGGCTGTTAAATTACATCCAGCTGCTTCAAAATCATTTGCCGATGTCCTTCTGACACAATCACCGCAACAGCCACAGTCTCAGCCAAATTTACATCGCAGTGTCAATAATCCAGCCCCGGGTACAACCATGCAGTCACACAGTTATAAAAAGACAACTTTTTTGAAACCACGTACAGTTAAAAAACTTATAACAACAGGGTATGATGCAGCAGCTCACAATGCTTTAGTTAAAGAATATATCATTCCATCTCCTCAAAATGGCTGTGCACTACAGCAAGAGTCTCCTAAAGATAATGTTTCAGTAGCTGAGGAAATACAAGCGTTATGTAATCATTTATCTCAGCCTAATGTAAGAATACCGTCCCACGTTGCCCCCATGCTTGAAGAACTTGTCTCAACTATTAAAAATAATGGCCAAAATTATACAGTGGAACTGCAGAAGTGTAATAAATAAAAAACAAGATTTAATTTATTTATTAAACAAATTTCAACCATTTGTTTTTGCCCTCTCTGAGACATGGCTCAAGCCTGGGGCTCTTCTTAGAGTCACGGGATATTCATGTCTCAGAGAGGACCGTCCTTCGCGACCTGGCACTCCTGGCGGATGGAGCGGAGTAGCTCTACTTGTCAGGAATTCCATATCATATTCACCTTTTCATCTTCCATCCCATAGCGATGATTTTTCAATTGTTGCTGCCATTGTAAATAACATCTGTATCATTTCTGTATATATTCCTCATCCATCATCATCTATTTTTGTTGAGCTTGAACAAATAATTTCTTCTCTTCCTAGGCCTGTTTTAATTTTAGGAGATTTTAACTCACATCACCAGGTTTGGGGTAGTTCATCATCTAATTATAATGGAGATCGGCTCATTCATATCATAGACCAACACAATCTTTGTGTTTTAAACAACGGTTCTCCAACCCGCCGAACAGCTCCAACAGAGTCAATTAGCGCTATTGATTTATCAATTTGTTCAGTTGATCTTGCGGCTTCTCTCACTTGGCATACTCTGGAATCAACATATGGGAGTGATCACTACCCTATCATTATTACATTTCCATCTTCTATTCCGCCATCTCCAAAACCTAGCCCTAGGCTTAAGTATAATTTAAGTAATGTTGATTGGAAACTTTTCAAAACCCGTGTAGAGGAGAAATTGTTGTGTTTACCGTCCATAGATGATAGTAATGTAGTTAGTTGTTCAGTTGCATTAGCTCAGATAATGACCGAAGCAGCTGATGAAATTTTCCCGGTTAAAAACAGTGCATCAGGTAAAATACCTTCTCCGCCTTGGTGGGATGATGATTGCACTCAAGCAATCAGAAACCGTAAGGAGGCTGAAAGAAAATATTGTCATTTTATGACAAATGAAAATTTTGAGACATACATGCAAGTTGCTCGTGAGACTAAAAAATTGTTGCGAAAGAAAAAGTTCGAAGGCTGGAAGCGATTTTGTTTGTCTCTTAGTCCTAGCGTAAAACCATCCATAGTATGGAATAATATTAAAAGATTTAGACATGCTTTCAATGAGTCCTCTAGACAGATCCTTCCTCCTAACCTTGCTACACAATTTATGGATAGATTAGCACCTGCTTCCGTCCCCGAAGAATATGTATTTCACCCTGCTGCCTTTTCATTTGACTCATGCTATTATAATACTTTAAATGGGCCTTTTAAAATGGAGGAGTTAAAAGCTGTATTAAGTGGTTTAAAAGATACTTCACCTGGGGAAGATGGAGTTCCTTATTCCTTTTTAGCAAATGCCAGTGATGGTATTCTTTCTTATTATCTAAATATAATAAATTCTGTTATCCAGTCTGGTAATATTCCTGATTCTTGGAGATCTCAAATAGTTATTCCTATTTTAAAGCCGTTCAAACCAGTGTCAGATGTTTCTTCTTATCGTCCAATTGCCCTTTCTTCAGTATTTGTTAAAGTAGCAGAACATTTAGTTAAAAACAGATTAGAATATTTTGTAGAAAAAAACCAATTACTTTCTCATAGTCAATTTGGCTTCCGAAAAGGTAGGTCTACTTATGATAGCTTGGGTATTTTAATTTCAGATATTCGATTGTCATTTTCTAGAAATGAGTCTATAGTAGCTGCTTTTCTTGACATAAGCGCCGCTTATGATAATGTCTTAGTCTCAGTGTTACAAGCAAAACTTCACAAATTAGCTATACCAGTAATGTTAACCAATTTCATAATAAACCTTTTATCAGAAAGGTCCATTAGCCTTCTCATAGATGACAACAATAGGATTTCCCGCTTAGTGTGGAGAGGTCTTCCCCAAGGATCCGTATTAAGTCCTTTGCTATATAATATCTACACATTTGATTTAGAATCATCCTTAAATGACACGGTTACAGTCTTGCAATATGCTGATGATTTATTATTATATTCGCCAAACCTTTCTATTGAACAAGCCAGTAGATCAGTCACTTCTTCTTTGGGCTTATTGAAGTTATGGTTAGATTCAAATGGTCTGCAACTTTCAGTGCATAAAAGTGTTGTAGTTTTGTTTACTAGAAGAATGTTTCCTCCTCCGATCAATGTGCAATTTAATAACTGCTCCATTTCCATTAAAGATAAAACCAAATTCCTAGGTGTTATTTTAGATAATAAATTAACGGGTCTTCCACATTGTGATCACATAGTTTCTAAATGTGAAAAAAATATTAATATCCTCAGGTGTGTTTCAGGAGTTTGGTGGGGTTCACATCCTTTTTGCATGAAACTCATGTATAATGCCTTGATTAGAAGTATTTTAGATTATGGGACATTTTTGTTAGAGCCAGGATATGTAGCTGGCTTCCAAAAACTAGATCGCATTCAATCTAAAGCACTCAGATTGATTTGTGGGGCCATGAAATCAAGCCCTATCAATGCCATGCAAGTTGAGTGTATTGAGCCTCCACTTCATTTACGACGCCAATATCTTAGTGATAGATTTATTTTCCGTTGTTCCCAATTCTCTAATCACCAACTCTGGATTATCCTGTCTAACCTTGTGCTTCAAATAACTACTTCCAACTATTGGAAACACAAGAGTCCTCCTTGTTTAGTAAAAAGCTTTCAAAAACTTAAATCTATATCAGCTCCCACTGTTAGCTCTTCAACACTTCCCATTTTCCAATATGAATATGATTCTCTGACACTTATTCCTCCAGTTCTCCTCGATATTGGTGTCTCCAAGAATGATGTTGAACAAAATCAACAATTCCTGGGATTCATTGGAACAGATGGCCTGGGTGCTCATCATATGTACACAGATGCTTCTAAGACGTCAGAGAATGGTTGTGTTGGCATTGGTGTTCTCCACACCCAATCTAATATTTACCAAAAAATTAAGTTGCCACCAGAATCCTCTGTGTACAGTGGTGAGTGCTTTGGAATCCTGAAAGCAATAGAGTTCATCATTATAATGCATCTCAAAAAAACAATTATTTTCTCAGATTCCCTAAGTTCACTACAGGCAATATGTAAATTTCCTTTCAAATCTAAATCTAATAACCCAATTATTTATCAAATCCGTAGCCTATTGTTAAAATGTCACATTAAAGGGTATTCGGTTTCCATTGCCTGGATCCCTGGACACAGAGGGATTAAAGGTAATGAAAGGGTGGATGATTTAGCTCGAGATGCCATTAGTTGTGGGGACATGTTTCCGTTTAAGAATGTTGCTGAAGACCTGTTGGCACTGCCTAAATTATACCTACGAAAGGAATGGAGGAATTTATGGACATCTGGTGCAGGTGCTGCTGCGTTACATTATCGAAGCATTCAAAAATCAATTCCTGCCAAACCTTGGTTTGCTAAAATCTCTCTGCCAAAACCTGCAACTAGTATGTTAATTCGAATGAGATTGGGTCACGTATGTACACCGGAACACCTCAAACTACTAAATCGCGTGGCCAGTTCTGCATGTACTTGTGGAGCAGATCCCGCTGATCTTAACCATATATTCTTTGCATGTAACCTTTATGATCGTTCTATACTATTAAGACAGCTGTCAGATTTGAAAGTTCCGTTTCCCACATCTATTACAACACTGCTGTATATAAATGATTCTTCTCCATATATATTTAAATCATTGTATTCATTTATTTCACGTCATAACATTAAACTTTAACTGCCTATAATTTACCTTTTCCTGATCCTTTTCCAAAATTCCGTCTTACCCGTTATAATGTAATCCTTTAATTCCGTTTCCCTGCTTTACTCGTCTGGCTGAATGCGCCAGGAGCGCGATGCCATTAATAAAAAAAAAAAAAAAAAAAAATTGTATCGATACGGTTTAGTCAATAATAAAATTTTTGAAATTAGAACTTCATACATTTCGATAAAATATTGCTTGTTTAAGGAGACTCGACTCAACACAAATTAGCCAACGATGGCGTTTCGGAACCAATACCGTCGCGGCATCTGTCATACTTCCGTCTACTTAAACACGCTGCTGCGTCGCCTCTGCTTTGTGATTGGTTGGCCAACACAAACATTTTTTCACAACGGACGCCCACGAGATTTTCTCTGCATTGAAATTTGTAAAAGTGTTAAAGTTTTGTTTTGTGAGTGAAACTGTGAAAAATACTAAATAAAAATGAGTGACAGCGATGAAAATATGTTGCCCAGTCCCACTACTCCTCAGGAAACTTTATTAGATTGAGTCTTCATCATTGACTAGTAGAACTAAATAAGTATTGCATTAGGTTCATTGGATAAATTTTGGTAACACTATATTTTTGTTTTTTTTTTGCCGGAATTACCCCAATGCACCTTAAAAAAATGTACACAGTAGTTTTTCATACTAACTATTTTACTATTTCGGTTAACTTGAGTAAAAGAAGTCAGATAGTAGAAGTAGAATGTATGGTATTATTGACTACTTATTTTAGTTAACTCGTAGAAAAAGTATATTGTATACGAGTACAATAGTGTGATATAATCAAGCTTTTCAATCTCGTACCTTACTTAGGTAACTCAGCAAGCTTCGTTGCCTAAACACGGTACTCGACTGAAAAACTCTATATTATATCACGATTGTATAAAATACTGTTATTGACGTTACACTCATATTATATCAGCGAGAGTTCGATTCCAATTCAATAGTACCTATGTTATGGTTTTGAACTGGGTTTGACACGGCCTTAACGATCATCTTGGTGATTGGCACTATCTCGTCACGCGCGACTTTCACTTCATGTCGCCTGGACCAATCAGCGCGAGAGATCCTCAAGATCGGATGAATATAAGATCAAAACCGTAACCTATTGTCAAATCTGAATCAGGCCCCTATTTACATCCCATATCGGGTCAGTTTTTGTAGACATCCATGCAAATAATGTACGTATATATTATGTTTTCTTAAATGTAATCCGACTTTATTGCTTTTCAGTTACAATATTGTTTAGTATTTTACACAAAAATGCACGTTCAAACACCTGCTACTATTTCATTTGTTACCTATAGTTTGTCAAAGGACTGTCTCATTTCAATCATAGACAGAGAAAATCATACTATCTTTGTCTTACACTAGTACTAGCACCCAAAAGAAAAGGATGCGTATAATTTTTTTGGTTCTTACTGACTGACAAATTGGTTTGACCAACTAAGTATATATATTTTTCATAAAAGCATATATACATACCTATCTATATCATATATTTTACGTGCTTTGTTGGGCAAGATGTTATTTATTTATTTATTTATTTATTTAATCTTTATTGCACAAAAGAAAACCTTATAGTACAAAAGGCGGACTTAATGCCATAAGGCATTCTCTACCAGTCAACCTTAAGGTCCTTATTTAAGGACCTTTTAGCTCTTAAAGGAGCGTGTAAACCGATTCTTCAAGATAAAACGTTGAAGATTGAATGCAGAGCATATACGAGTATGTATGAGCTAATTTAAATGTTAATGTAATATGAAAAGTGCGCGCATAGTAAACGAGTGCCATCCGTTTCAGCTTGCGGCGTTGTCGCTTAATACGGGGAAATATGAGCGTAATATCTGGGTCAGTACATAACGGCCAGTGACTTGAAGTTATACACCTAATTACTGTGTATAGCCTCTTAAAGTACAAACAAACGTAAAGCAATTTTTATGAAACTGAAATACTTCATTAAAAAAAATCCCCATCCCTATGTAATGAGCATTATGTTCATTTTCTGCATGAAGCCACTTCGGATATTTAGATTAAAGTTCTCTAAACTGTGTATTGGGATCGACACTCAATGATTGGCACGTATTGTTCAAAGTCTCAAAGCCGGTAATTAACGCACGTCAAGCCTCACGACCACATCATTCAGCTATTTTCAAAGTTGGCGAAATGTGAATACGTCGACGCGCTGAAAGCTATTGTGGGTTGGATATTGAGATTGACTTTGCTGATACAGAATTTGCTTATTTCCTACCCCCTCTTTGTTCTCAAAATTGTATATGTGCATATTTACTTTAAAGGTTGTTTGACTGTGGAATTCCTGTCACAAAAATTATGAAGAAGCAATTATTGCGCATTAAACTTATTTTTGTCATGATTATTTTTGCAGACCGGCCAAGAAATGGTAATGTTTATTTTCACGATTGAATTGTAGGAGATTTTAATGTTTACTAAACATGTATGGACCTTTTAGTCTGAATAAATTGATTTTTATTATTTTATTATTATTTATTCTAAAAGTTGTTCAACATGACCTAAAATAATGAAATTCACCTTGGTGAAACAATAAAAAAACAAGAATCTGCATCAAATAAATAGTGAAGCGACATCCAAAGTGGCCAAATGTATTGCAACACACCTAAACACCCACCCACCCCTACCAGGACTAAGGACGTTGCGATATTTAGCTGCTACAGCCGTCACTATCTATTAAACGCTGACTGTAGGACCTACTCGGACCGTATCGTATCGGCCACCGCAGCGCAGCCTCGTAATGACTGACGCATTCCTATTTAAAGTGAACCGAACGCTGCTGCGCACGCGAGCCGGGTGCTCGAGCAAACCTGTGGAACTGCAACCTCCGAAATCTGCCACAACGGTAGCTACAATGCACACTTGCACAGTGTTATTTATTAGTTAAAAATGGATCCCATCAATATGATGATCTCGCCAATGTCCATAATGTGCTGATTGAGCATTACGAACAATTCAATATCTACTTAGGTGCTTTTAGTGAACTGATAGTTGAACTACAAATATGTAGCCACGTTTGCCAGGTGGTGTCTAAAGAATGGTTAAACGCATTTCAAGAATAACAGAATTCTTAGATCACTGCATCAATATTACACTTCAAACAACATTAATGCGCAAAAAACAAAAATATATTCACTAATAGTTAACTTATAATATCTCAACTCAACCATCATTCGGCCTCGCATGTACATAAGCCTATCGCGGTCAGACGCTTCGAGCTTATCGGCGCGATTCGGGAAATGATTTAGAGATTCACTAGATATGAAATAGTAAAGATATGTGACGTCCCACGGCAAATGGTACCTTGTGGTGGCTGGCGCTTAAGCTATCATTAACGCCGCTCCAATATTCAGCCGGGGCAATGGTACCTTTTGCCGTGGGACGTCACATATCTTTACTATTTCATATCTAGTGAATCTCTAAATCATTTCCCGAATCGCGCCGTTAGGCCTTACAAAGAGCCCGGCTTCTGACCTTCATTCATATAATTATACAAAAAATCTCTCCCACGGTCTGGATAAATCGGAGCGACCAAGGTCTTCACAAATATCAGAACAAAGCCTTTATCAAGACGTTAAATTTCAGATATGTTTGACAACTTGGCAAATATGTAAGTACAAGTTCCTCTAACATAGTGATGCGTATAGTAGGCAAGCGATCGCAACACCAGTCCACCGTTGATCGAGGGAGAGAGAGTGGCGGTAGCGGCTGGTTGCTGCTTAATTAAAAACAAATGAACGGTGCCGCTCGTCTCTTCACATCTACTGAAGCAATGCGGGCTTTAATTAGATGTGGGGAGAATTCCGTAGATGACAACGGTTTTAACGAAGTAACTTTACTTTAGGTACTTAAATATTACTTGTGTAGGTACATATTATATTAAGCCGATATAAAACTTACAATTTGATGTTCATTTCATCTCATTTTGACAACAGCCGTGTATGATGAGATCGAAATAGGTTGGATAATTATGGGTACAAATCCATCACCGATTTTTAAAATTCAACTACAAATTTGGTTTTTTAGGGTTCTGTACCCAAAGGGTAAAAACAGGGCCCAATTACTACGACTCCACTGTCCGTCTGTCTGTCTGTCTGTCTGTCTGTCTGTCTGTCACCAGGCTGTATCTCATGAACCGTGATAGCTAGACAGTTGAAATTTTCACAGATTATGTATTTCTGTTGCCGCTATAACAACAAATACTACTAAAAAGTACGGAACCCTCGGTGGCCGAGTCCGTGTCGCACTTGTCCGGTTTTTGTATTCATCTTGCTTACCATCAGGCAATTCGTTTGCTCGTTTGCTTTATAAAAAAGACAGTAGACGATTTGCCCCTCGATTAGCAATGTGCCAAAGAGAATTTACGAAAATTGCAAAGTTCCCATGAAATTTTTTGGTTTCTATTCTGCACGTTTATTGACAAAATTTCTTGCAGTTCATTACAAATTCTATGACACTTGAAATATAGACGCCAATAAGTGACGTAAATGGTACATGAAACAGTCGTCAACAGTTAAGAACATTAAGTTATAATCCCTAATCTAAACGGGAACTTTCTAAGTAAACTTGCATGAGAATTTTCTCATGAAAAAATCCAGAATTTTCCGAAAATTTTGAGAAATTCCGAAAATTCTGAGAATGTTCTACAACTTGCTCATTGTTACACACAATTCCGCCCATCTTTTATATAAATTTTGTACTTAAGTAATGACAAATTGGTCAATAAAGGCCACGTTTGGGTGGTAATTGAATGAATGTCATAATTGCGGCAGTAATGTGGCGCCGAAAGTCACTAATTTTACCTTTACCCTCAGTTTACCTGGGATATACAACATGGATTAACTAGCCGTTCGGTATTTAAACAGGAGCTCAGCGAACTCTTCAAACGAATCCTTTTACTGCGATATTAACATAGTTTTATCCATTTACTGAACAAAAAGGAGAAGACTCCATCTGTTTGCGGAGCTTAAAGAGCTTAGCGGTTGTTTTATGAAGTTTACGTCTGTTTGTTGACCATTAATACCGTTTTGTGGCGGTTTACTTTAACCAGGATCCCGATAGAAAATAAAAGATCATATCCATAACAAATCCAAATCAAATCTATAACTTGTTATTACAATCAGAGTACGCCACATTGTCTGATGGCAACTGTGTCTATAAAATTCAGGATTGATGTAAGGCTTCGAACGTCATAGTAATTTACCGTTCAGTGCGGTCACACGGTGAAAGTGCCTTTGAATCTGAACTCCATGAGTTTTACTCAACTCAAACGCAGTGCATCTCGCGTGGACCATTGTCAGTACAAAGGAGATGCATTTTGAGTTAGTTAACGTAGTCGCTAGCGAATGTCACGTCAGTGTGACGTCAGTGTCAAACTATGGTCAAAGACATATGTAACTTCGTATAAGATGAATAAAGTCTGAGGAAAAAACGTGCCTCGGAAATCAAGAAAAAGTCATTCTCGGATAGATGGCGCACACACCTTTAGCCTATGCTCGGCTAGATGGCGTGACGGCACCGTTTCATATTTAACAATTTAAACACATAGATTAAGTGAATGAACATGGGTCAAAATGATATATAAATAAGAAAATCATTTATCCATATATGTACATTTTTATGATAATTTTATACGTTTTCATTTTGAGTTTTAGTCGTGTGTCGATAGATGGCAGTAAATTTACTGTGACTACAAAATTTACTACGACAGGACCCCTCTATATTATCTATTCTCTTTGCTTTGGTATACTGTACTTATTTGGCCAGTTTGTTAGAATCTGATCGGGTGGTTAATTTATTTTTGTGGCCTGGGTTAGTTATAAATCCATATGTACTAGGATGCTAAAAATGGGTAAGTAAAAAAAATACTACTCGTACCTATTATTAACTAGTGGCTCTGTGAGCTGTAGACCTCGCGAGCATACCTTATTGGGACCGTGCACACTGAGAGAAAAGGATAACAAAAACACACTTAGAATTACAAAAATAAACTTAATTCGGGGACAAGGAGAGTCAACTAATAGGAACAAATTGACTTTTGCAATTTCTATTAGTTCTTGCAATTTCTATTATCTGTTTGTTGAAATTAGATTTAGGATTACTGAGCTGTTTGTAGAAATAAATAAACTTTACAGAAATAGTGAAACGTCTATAATTATTACTAAACTTCATTTTTTCCCCCAGTACAGAACTGTTTTTTAATTCGGTTTAGTTTACTAATGATTTTTCTCTCAGTGCACAATGACAGCGCCACACAGCGGTTTGATCAATCAACAATACGAAATTTTTAATTTATTTGGGTCCCAGCGCGCATAAGTTGTTCGCAGAAATCGCGAAGCGTCTGGTTGACGTAACTGGTGACCGAAGAGTTGGCGGCTACCTCGCACAACGTATCAGCATTGCGATACAGCGAGGAAATGCCGCCAGCATCCTTGGTACAATGCCTCAAGGGCCTATTTTAGATTTAAGCTAGTTATTAATTTCGTTTAGTAGTACCACTGTATATATATTGTATGTAAATAAATGAATAAAATCATTTAAAAAAAAATACGATGTTTAAGTGACAAAAAAAATACAAAAAGTTATGTCTTACTGGGGATCGAACTCAGACTTTCTGTGTGCAAACAAAAAAGCGAATGTTTGCAAAATGCGCCATGATAGTTCTTAGCTAAGCTGACGAAATTTGGCTACTCATTCTCGAGTAATAACTAAATATCTAAATACCGCCTAAACCAGCAATACAATTTTTCAGCATTTTTTGCCATTTACTATGTAAATATGTCTCAAAAAGAAAATACTCTTATGATATCGTTACGACTATTTGCTTAAGCGCGAGGTATCACGACTCCTCCATTTTTGAAAAAATCCAAAAACCGGATCGACAAAAAAAAATTATTTACTCATAGAATTTGGTCACCAAATTTCACGAGAATCGGTTGAAAATTGTGACCTGTAGAGGAGAACATCCGGACATACAAAAGCAAAATGCCCGAGTCAAAACGTAGACCTTCGCTACGCTTCGGTCAAATAGCTACGGTGGTGTGCCCACAGCCTTGTTGTAGTTTGTAGTAGGTACGAAAGGCTGTCGTTTAGTCAACAATTGCAAGTTTTTCAGGATATTTTATTATGATGACGGATGGCTTTAATACGATACTGCGGAAACGTGTTGCCTCCCTGATGCGCAGAGTGCGAGAGAGTACCAATAGCCTCCTGAGTGCTGTTATTGAAAAGTGTGAGTGCCCTGTTATGAGGCATTGGAACTATTTGCATACAGGCGACAGACCTCTCATTTTTAATGTAATATAATTAGGAATTTAATTGTTTAATTTTGATTTTAATTTTAATTTTGATATATTATTATTACATGTTAATTAGTTTTGTGTCGTGGATATTATAATATTTATTAATTATTTTAATGTATGTTTAGTATGTAGGCACTAACTCTTAAATGTAAGTACTTGTAATACTAACAATTTTATGGACCTATGCAGTCTGAAATAAATATATTGAATTGAATTGAATTGAATTATTGACCTACCTACTCGTACATACAAAGCTTACATTAAATATTACATAACATACAATGATTACATGACGGGAATTCGTAATAAAGTTAATGTTTAACGTTAATTAATTGCCGATTTATTTAGTTATAATTACCATTTACAAGTGTTACTGAAAGGCTGGGCATTATAAATGATGACAGGAATATGTTTTTCAGAGAAATTACATATTTTGTGTTATTAATTTGATATAGAGAATTAAAGGGAAGTAAATTAATTAGCTACATCTTGTGTTTTATCCATATGCTACCAGAGGCTACTTGCCGGCCGGCAATGTTGTATAGAAATACATTGTCGGCACGTTTCATTAAAGCATGTGCAATTATGGTGCTCCGCTTGGCAGCCTATTATCGCGAACATTAGAACAATATTTCCTTTTTTTTTTGGTCGTGTAGAAGGTTTTTACAAACCAAACAGTCATATATATTATGTAGGTAAGTACTTACTCGAACTGGCGCTAAAGAATAAATGAAGACGTGGAATGTAATAATGTCCTCCGCCTCCTTAAACCCTCGCTGGCTTTAGATTTACGGCCGGGAGGGAAATGTATTTAGACGCCAAGAAAAACACTGCGCTGGGTACAACTCTTTACCTTGTTTTCTTTTCAACGTTAAACGTCATGAATTATACGTGTTTGGTTCCCTACCCTTTTTCTTCTAAGAGAGTATTAAAAAATACCCATCAGTGACTTGGTTGTGGACGAAACTACATGTTACAATCAATTAATTTTGTATCAAGCAGAAACGTCTGTGAACGATGTTATTAAGCTTAAAACAAATTTAAAAGTGGATAAACTCACTGTGTTGGGTGCAGTTGAACCCACGACCACTGGATCGCTAGCTCAGTGCCCTGCTATCTGAGCTACCAAGACCGTAGCGTTGACGCAGGCGCTGTCATTGAGGCTTATTCTGATTTTCTTATTGATCTTGTCATTACAGTGAGGTTCAACATTGCTGTCAATTTTCTTGATTTGAGTGATGTTCGTTGCCGCATTACTGCCGCAATACGAATTCAATCTGTCACTCGTAAATTCTATCGAGGAAATTGACAGTAATAATGCCGCAACTGAATTGCATCATTGCGTATGCATTCCAACGATTTATTAGAAATACCTTACTAGTTTCTATCTTATAACCGCCCCTGTTCGTAAAGCGACTCTAATACCACCCACTGAATGAATAAAGCCTGTATGTTTTGTTTTGTGTGTCAGCCGTCCGCAGCCTGAATATGCATCACCTTTCCTGTCGTTCCTGTCTCCTCTCCCAATCAATGTGCTAATCCTACCTTTGTAAGTTTTTGAGAATATCGGAAATTTTACACTTCTTTTTATAGTTTGTTAGTCATTAAAATGGATGTAGCCTCCATGTACTAACACCAAGTAACACTATTAATTAACTATCTGTGGAACTGTGTCATTTTAATTAACGATGTGTTTGCATTTCACTTTAAGGTTTAATTGGCAGTTAACAGCGAGGACGATGGTACTAAGATGGTACGTGGGCCATATTAAAAGTTTCTGGATTCTGATATATGAGACGACTTATTTTTTCTAAGTGGCCATTTCCAGGAATTATCAGTCAGCCAATTTAGTATACGGAGGTGGCTAAATATTTGTGACTATCAGTCACAAATATTTAGTCTAAATCTCAGAATCGGAACAAGAGTGACGTTAATTTATGAAACGATAACTAAATAACATGATTCAAACTCATTCTAAGTGTACGTTCGAGTTGGCCTGAAATAAATTAAATCAATTCACTCTTAGAGGTGACAAATTTCCACACAAATAAATTTCAATAAGCACCCATTTACATTAAAGTAATTCCTATTGAACGCCATATTACATTAAATAGGCTACCTATTGAGAGGCAGGCTTGAATGATTCAACTGTTTATTCAAAATAATTATGTTAATTATTCAGATTAGCGAGCGCCGTGAAAAGGGACACTTTGTATGGACCACGACGCATATTCCGAATTTTAAAATTGCAACTTGATTTGTTAGTGTGCAAACGCACACGTATGGCAAGAGTGACGAGAGGCCTCGGGTAGTGACCGATGCTCAAATCCCTTCGAAGCTCGACGCCATGCTACGCTCGCATGCATGGGCCGAATGCGCCGCTGGATGCTCGCCACTAAAGCTGCCTTTCCACCGAGACGAAGATGAAACGAGACATGCCGGTATCAACCAATAGCATTGGTTGTAATGCAGCGGCGCGGAGAAGATAACCCATATGCTACTTATTGGTTGATTCCAGCACGTCTCCTCTCACTCCGCCACAGTGGAGAGGCAGCCTTAGGTCGTAAACTTATTGATAAGGTTTGAACTTGACACAACATGAAGTGCGTCTCGCTGTACAAGCGAGAGACGAGACACTTCCACTGCGGGGCGTGTCAGGATTGTATGTTGTTAATAACATTTCAAGTTGAGATTTTAAATTCTGAATGTTCCTCAGTCACTTCGGCACCAACGATTTGTAAATAAATGGTGAGCTTTAAATTATAACTGCCAAAAAAAAACTGAAATAAAATATGAATACGACTAAAATGAATTTGGAAGTAAAATAAAAAAAATTGCGGCTGAAATAGGGTATTTTGATTTTCCTACTAGTCAAATCAGTTACTTTTTTAGAACTGTCGAAACGATTTGCTAATATGGAATTTATTATGAAACATTACATCGTGACGTCACGGTCAACTCAGGTGAGTTGACCGTGACGTAGTAAAAGTAGGTACTTTTTATACTACTATCCGATTTATTAAATAGAACTTGTGTTTAAAAATAACTCCTATCTGTGTTTTTCTAATAATTATGTGGTGCTTTATTTCATGCATGGTGTAAAATAATTTAATTTAAATACAGTATAATTATAATACCCTATTCTAGTGTGCGGTTTTACGTTCTTTTACTGTTTTAAATATTAATTTGAAATGTTATTTTAGGTCACCTTTCTGTGCTCGGTTTAAGTTAAAGCCCCAGACCCGATTAGTCCGAACTAGGGTACCTACAGACCTAAACTAAGATTAGTAACAGCTGGTACTCGGACTTGTAAAAGACTAAGGTTGGTCCCTATTAAATAAATTATTTCACACCACTCACGTGGCCACTAGAAAGCTTTTGGAAAAACAGCTTTAATTTTTGATACGATTTATATTTCACCCTTTGAACGCCACAAACCCTTAAAGGCGTCGTAATAAGTCGTGCCCGTGCCGTGGCGCCATAAACGCTTATATGGCGTTCGTTGTCAATGTAACCTTCACCGTTTCCAGTACCGTTTATATTTGCTAGCTTATGCCAGATATACCTATTGGCGTGTGCATGACGTTCTTGGGTTTGACAGTTCTAAAGGTTAATTAATCGAAAAAAAACCATTACTTAGAGAAGGGATTCGATCGTGACATCACCCGTTTTTGTTTCGTTCGCGGTAGGCCCTTACATCCTTTCGTATTTAGACTGACGTCTATGTCTAATTCTTATAATACTTAGGGCATACTGAGAATTCCTGGAGTGGCCACTTAGAAAAAATAAGTCTTCTCATATATCAGAATCCAGAAACTTTCAGTATGGCCCACGTAGTAGGGGAGCCCAAGAGGGGATTTCGGGATTTACTCGAGCGCGGCAGATTAATATACAGGGGAATACCTTGTACCCGGTTAAGTACTTCCACCAAATATGAGCCCCATATAATAATATATGGCCGCCCATCAAGGATAAAGGATCAGATTAGTAAAAAAAATTGATCATCTGAAATTCTCCAGCGCGTCAGATTAAGGTAGGGTGAGTTAGTAACATGCTAAAACGTGTATATTCCACTAATCTGACAATTTGAGAGTGACGTAAAGAAGGGGGAGGGCTACAAAGTTGTAAAAAAAAACGTCTCGACATTCTCGAGCGTGGCTATCTCAAATTAACTAGGAAATACATAATAGACAGCCATTTGCCAGATAATGCTTGTTTTTTCTAGCCCGGTAATGATGGGCAATGTAAGTAGTACCTAAGTAGGTGTTCCCTCTATCTAATCGTAATATAGCAGCAAAGTGGCCACAAGCGGCCGCCACACTCCTAAACCAACACATCTTGTTGTTTCAGCCGCGGGACGCAGAATAACAACGATTGTCTATTTTAAGACATTAGAAATAGAAATACTGCCGTGTAGTCGGACCAACACTCTGCATGGCATTTGTTTCCATCGCAGCGTAGGTACCTCCTCGGTCCCGGCGGCCAAAGGTCATCTTCATTTACTTCACGCGATGTTTGCCCAGAATCGTTTTGGAAACTGGTGCCATGTAAATGTTATTAGTGTCCTAAGCCAACACGGCAGGTTGTTCCAGCCGAGCCGCGAGCCTCGGGTAACACGGCAGGTTGTTCCAGCCGAGCCGCGAGCCTCGGGTAACACGGCAGGTTGTTCCAGCCGAGCCGCGAGCCTCGGGTAACACGGCAGGTTGTTCCAGCCGAGCCGCGAGCCTCGGGTAACACGGCAGGTTGTTCCAGCCGAGCCGCGAGCCTCGGGTAACACGGCAGGTTGTTCCAGCCGAGCCGCGAGCCTCGGGTAACACGGCAGGTTGTTCCAGCCGAGCCGCGAGCCTCGGGTAACACGGCAGGTTGTTCCGCCGAGCCGCGAGCCTCGGGTGACACGGCAGGTTGTTCCGCCGAGCCGCGAGCCTCGGGTGACACGGCAGGTTGTTCCGCCGAGCCGCGAGCCTCGGGTGACACGGCAGGTTGTTCCGCCGAGCCGCGAGCCTCGGGTAACACGGCAGGTTGTTCCGCCGAGCCGCGAGCCTCGGGTGAGCCCCATTGTGTCTGTAATAACATTACTACTGCGGAAAGTTCGCACTCGCGAGAGAGAGAACTTGTCTTTTCAGTAAATTGCATTTGAAGCTAGAGCTTCCATTTGCGATGCGGCTTTATTTTAGCTGCCGTCCTATTGAAGGATTGAGAGAAAAGGGGGATTTATATAAGTACCTATCTAATAGTATTCAATAGTGATTCGTTCTAAACAAAGATTTAATATTAGCAACCAATATCAAGGCAAGTAGTTCATACTAAACAGGCCATTTTGTGGCTTTTAGGTATTTCCTGATCAAGCTAAAAATCCAATTCTTCCAATACAAGTTCGTAGTATACTATCTACTTTGCGTATGCGATGTAACACCTGACATATAATTTCATACATTACAACCTACGAGTGCACGCAACCAAAGCTCGCTGCGAGCACACGCGGCGACCAGATGGTATAGGTATGTTGGACTTTAGTAAGCCGGTACTTACTCTGATCATGAGTGACAACTTTTTTAATATTTCAGAAAGTCGAACGTCCGAGTATTGTGTCCACAAAGTCTTTGTTCAACTTTGAATGATATTGAGTTGTCGAAAGTCGCGTGTTTAATATTTAAGTTTGTCACATAAAATATTCTATTGTATTCTCCTATTCAATCAAAGTTTGTTCCACGGCACAAAAGTCTACGAAAGTAATAATAAATGTCAGTTCAACGCGTCCGACGCTAAAGATGGCGGGGGCATAGATTACCTTTCATAGATTTTGCATCGCAAAACTTTATATAAAAGTATGTGCTAACTACACATAGGTACTTTTAAATATATTTCTTAGGTAAATTGATTTAAGAGGGTGCTATGATATGTCAACATTCCCGCAACCAAAACCTTAGGGTATAGTCATGAACGCTCTATGTAACGTGTTGGCAAGAGTCTACACGCGAGACAAATCGAGGGAGTTTCGGGAACACATTAAATTAGTTTGTAGCAGCTCAAACAAATTAAATAGACCGAAGTCGTTTCGCCGCGGGCTTTGTCGGTGCAAGCCTTTTTTAAATCTCGATCAATGTGCGGTATTCGAAATGTAGGTACCCAAAGGGCGACGACTCACTGTCAGTGACATCAACATGACGTAAGCACCCGAGACGTCAATACACTACAGAAGTCATGAACACTCCATCTAAATCGTTGGCAAGCGATCTGTGGATGAGATAAATCGGAACAGTTTCGGGCGTAGAAAAACACGTGAAACTAGTTTGTAGCAAACAACTTAAATAAACCGAAGTCGTTTCGCCGCGGACTCGGGACAGGCTCGCCGTGCGCTCCTCGGCCATTGTGGGGCATTTGAAATGTATAACTTAATCTCGTTTTGATATCAATTATATACATGGCGTTATTCATAAATGTCTGTCAAACCTGGCTTGCCGTTAACCGTTTGTCTCTTTTCTTTATTTTTACATTTGTGCTTGTTAGATACAATTTTATCAAAGTTTTGCAAAATTGTGTAACTAAGGGGGTCAGACTTTGATTTTGACCTTTTTTCGGGTTTTCTTTACAGTGCATCCATACAATGTAAGAATTGAACAGCTCAATTAATGTAAACTGTAAATGCACCACTCGAAACCGTATGAGCCGCGCTGCGACTGAAACAAGCAGTGTCTAGCTGATATATTCGCTAACGTCTCGCATATTAGTGCGAACGAGATGTATAGAAAGTAAATTACGCCCACGCTAGCGAATATGTCAGCGTCAAACTGATGGTTAGCCGTACAGGTCAGAGAGAGGTCAAATTTAGATCAATTGGATAAGTTTAGTCGCTTTTGCTCGTTCACTCACGAAGCATTGTTTCTTACTGGTTTTTTCTTAGGAATAAAAACAGTTTTTAAATAATTTCTTGCATTTCACTCGAACTCGTATTCGTACATGTACCTACTCGTATTGGCGCGAGCGACACGCACGGCCAGTCGGCCAAGTAATAACAAAATTATATCATTTAGATCTCCTGGAGTATGGATAGTTATGATCTGCATGTCAGTGTCAAAAAAGACGTTTTTGGTTGAAGAAGAAGGTCTAATTCAGAAGCTGTTATTACAATCAGGGTTCGCCTCCGTTTGTTATTGTCGGTTTCTGGAGGTAAACAACACAACCACTATTCATCGAGCGTCTCTATACAAAGGATGGAGGATATTCTTTCCCATTGTTATTGTTACCTCCGCCCAGCCTCCGCCCAGCCTCCGCCCAGCCTCCGCCCAGCCTCCGCCCAGCCTCCGCCCTATAAATTACATTCTGGAGGCTGATGCTGAATCGATTTAATTATTTGAGTAGAGTTTAATTTTGTTTTGATAAGGCATTGACGATCGCTGACGTGCCAACGACATGAATTTGATTGCATTTTGTAATTGCTTACTCGAGTTCGTTTGAAATAAGATGAAAACCATATTAAATAGTTAAACGAGAATCTACCCCTCTTCATGTGTACCTATCACAGCTGTTCGTAGCTGTTCGTAGCTGTTCGTAGCTGTTCGTAGCTGTTCGTAGCGCGCTACGAACGGTCTACGCGGCGTAACTACGACGTAGGCCGGGCTGTGTTCTTGACGTGTAACCAGCCCGTGATATTTTTGTTCTATCGAATGTTCTACGTAACTAAAATACTATAGATTATGGATTAAATTATAATTGATTTTTATGACACTTAGAGGTTGTATAGGTAGTAGTCCTGTAACTTCACTTCACACGTTCACTACTTATAACTCATAAAGGTCGTAACCAACAAGATCAAAACCACAACAAATCAAACAAGATCCCCGCGTTTACGAGGAGAGTAGGTACTTACCTACATTTCTAGCACACTGTATTACCTGACTTAGAACGTTCTTACCTGAATAGCCTGCTTTGAAAATAACACTTAAGTGCTCCGTATAAGCGTGTGTGTGTGTGCGTTATCTCCAGGTGCACCTGTGTGTGTGTGTGTGTGTAAGCACGTTTTCTCCAGGTACGTGTGTGTAATGTCAACATAATCTCCCGCGGTAATGGACCACTCGCGCGTAATACAGCGAAAGCGGCATTAGGGAATTACAATCTGATGTCGATTTGATATTCATGTCATTTTGTTCTCTATGGTCTCCATGTATTGGGTTTGCATAAATAAATATAAGATCAGTAAATTGCCACTACTAACTTTAAACACGTCAAAATATTGCAAATATATTATTATGCTGTTTTTTGGTTAAACATTAGCATTTGCGGCGTTCATGGAACTCTGTTTCCATCGGCTTGTTTAATATTCAGACAGTTGCTCGTTGAAAACTTTTCCTACTTTTTTATGAAGAAAATTAGCTCAGTGTTGCCTACGAAATGACGAACAAGTGCCGCTACCGAACTAACAAACTATATGTTATGCTAAGGCATAAGTACCTATTAAATACATTAAAAATTAATATTCAAGTTTTTTAAATCGAAACCCGCTAAATAAGTTTCGCTCCATAGCGAGTAGCTTCAACAGGAGCACGCGTTAGCGGACCGATGCAGGGGCGGTGTGCTTAATAAATAAAAATAACTAAATAAATAAATATTATAGGACATTCTTACACAGATTGACCAAGTCCCCCAGTAAGCTCAAGAAGGCTTGTGTTGTGGGTACTTAGACAACGATATATATAATATATAAATACTTAAATACATAGAAAACAACCATGACTCAGGAACAAATATCTGTGTCTTCACACAAATAAATGCCCTAACTGGGATTCGAACCCAGGACCATCGGCTTCACAGGCAGGGTCACTACCCACTAGGCCAGACCAGACCGGTCGTCAAATATCGGTCGGTTAATATGATTGTGTTCACGGAATTTTCGTTTTTAAGTTTCGCAATCGCTCTATTTATATACGGCAATATTTCTATCTTCACCAATTAGACGTTTGGCAATCCTCAACTGCGCGTTTCCGTACCAAAACGACCTACAAATCTTCAAGAAAAGAGTGTATTTACTCCCATCTTAAAGGCTGGCAATGCACTTGTCACCTCTTTGGTGTTGTATATCATAAAAAAGGTATATCAAACAAAACAAGATCCGATGTTTTAATTGGCATGCCACGTTGGGGCTTACCTCGCGAGCTTACTCTTCCACGCCACGCGGCGGCGGAGCTGTTATAGTGGGCTTAGTTTACAATTGTGAGGTAGGTATTGTGAGGAGCGGGCGATCGATGTTTTGGATAAGGCATGGCTATAAAGATGTGTTACCAATATCCACATAATAGAACTATGTATTTATATGTCTATTTAGAGACTGTAATTATTACCGAGGGCACCAAATTTTGATAGGTATTTTTAATTTTTAGTTTTAGTTATTTTAATTGTAGTTAGTTTTAGTTTGATATGCCTGTTTATGTCTTTTAGTAATTTATATTAATAAATACTTTCCTAGGTAGTAACTGTAATTACAGTTTTGCAGGGATCTGTTTTAGATTTAAGTTTTGTACTAATAAATAAATAATATTATAAGACTATATAGGTACACAACTTTGTCGATATATAGTTTACATCACATGCGTAGGTACCGTAAAACGGGGTGAGTTGGCTCGAAATCGAAGTTCAAACCTAGATAAAAGTTTATTTTTATATGTGGCACATTGATTTATATACAAAAAAAGTGTTCCGGAGGTATGAATTTTAGTTTGTCAATGATAGTTTGTTGCTTCATTGCATAGTTTCAATGAAAAATTCATAATAGCAGGCAAAGCCAGCTCACCCCGTAGTTGGGGTTATAAGGCCTAGCAATGGGGTGAGATGGAAAAATTGCTAGGGTTGACACTTTCGGATCAAGACAATAGCTCGACTTGTCAAGATATTTTTTTAATAATGTAGCAAAATTATGTTTTATTTATGCTCCCACTTAAACCGGTTTAATACTTTCTATAAGTAGTGACCCTTATTTTTATGACGTATAAATAGTTTTTTAGATCAATTTATAAAAATATATTTTGCTCTATATGGAATTAGTAAGGTGAATCCCATCAAAAACATTAATATTAAATTAATGACCTGCATGACACACTATGACACGTCGACAGACAGAAACGTCTATCGCCGTAGTGTCACAATTTTGTGTGCAAACACATGACTAGCATGACACTGCGTTGTCAGAAGGGACGTCTTTCGACGTAGTGTCGTATTTAGGTATGCAAATGCATGATCAGCACAGCACATTGCACAACCGTAGGTAGGCTCAAAGGGCGTAAGGGACAAAATGGCGAAAATGAGTTATGGATGAGTTAAGAACTCATAATTCAGTGGATTAATACCTATGACAGCACTTTCCATACAATTAACAACCGCTTTGTTTAATAATATTTACCATTTTATCATAATGTAAGACACTTTTGACTACTTATGTAAATCGACAACCCTGAACTACAAACACCAACTCCCCCCTCTATCAAACCGGTACACCCCGTTCGTAACACCAACTCTCCCCATTCATGACCCAACTGTCCCCGTTGTCGAGCCAACTCACCCCTCAGTACAAACCTGCTCTCCCCATAAAAATCCTCAAATGCGGTTGGATCGTTTTCTATGTTAAAACCATTATAAATAAATAAAATATAACTTAAGTTTTTCTGTTTCCAATAAGCCATGTAAGTATATAAACAATATCCGAAAGGTGGATGAACACTTACTTTGGTAAACATCACTTAAAAACAAAGTTAAATTCAACTAAAAATCCGCCGATCTCGAGCATCAACTTTGACAGTGAATTTGTGATTCAAAATTGTATGATTTGGCAGCTTAGTGTTGCGAAAAGAAGAAAAAATATGTCTAAAAATATAATCAAATTACTTTGAGAGCAACCTAAGTCCAAAAATTAAAGTAGCTACTCAAAAATGAAATTCTAACTCCCCCCGCGAAACCTACTCACCCCGTTTTACGGTACATTACGAGTTGAAACTTTAAACCTCATGGCTGAACGACGCTCGCTACAGTTGCAATCTCCCGATGGCGCGGAGTCATATAGGCAGCTCAATAGACGTATATATAAGTCCTTGCGACATGATCTGCGTCTCTTTAATACTAACCGTATTAAAGAGACTATTGAGCGAAACCAAGGCTCCAAAGTGTTCGCAAAGGACAAGTCTATTGGGCAAAGCTAGCTGACAAAGCTGAAACGGGAAGATGGCAGCATAGCGTCGAGCAAAGCGGAGGTTTTAGGTGAGATCGAGAGGTTCTATGGACAGTTATACACTTCGATCGCAAAGCCCGTTGACAGCTTGGTAGGAGATCCAAGAGCCAAGCTGTCCCGAAATTATACCGAAGATATCCCGGACATCAGTCTGTACGAGATTAGGATGGCCCTGAAGCAGCTTAAGAACAACAAGGCGCCGGGCAAAGACGGAATCACTTCAGAGCTTCTGAGAGCGGGTGGAACACCGGTACTTAAAGTCCTCCAGAAGCTCTTTAATTCCGTCTTGTCCGAGGGCATAACGCCTGAAACATGGAATAGAGGCGAGGTGGTGCTGTTCTTCAAAAAAGGTGATAACAACCTATTGAAGAACTACAGACCCATCACGCTTCTGAGCCATGTCTATAAGCTGTTTTCAAGGGTCATCACGAACCGTCTCGAACACAGACTTGATGACTTCCAGCCTCCCGAACAAGCCGGTTTCCGAAAAGGCTATAGTACCATAGACCACATCCATACGCTGCAGCAAGTTATACAGAAGACCGAAGAGTATAACTTGCCATTATGCTTAGCGTTTGTGGACTATGAGAAAGCCTTCGATTCGGTGGAAACATGGGCGGTGCTTGAGTCTCTTCAGCGATGCCATATTGACTATCGGTACATCGAAGTGTTGAAGTGTTTGTATAGTAACGCCACCATGTCGGTCCGAGTACAGGAGCAGAGCACGAGGGCGATTCCATTGCGAAGAGGCGTAAGGCAGGGAGACGTTATCTCTCCGAAACTGTTTACTGCCGTAATGGAAGACGCCTTCAAGCTCCTGGAATGGGAAGGACTTGGCATCAACATCAACGGCGAATACATCACTCACCTTCGGTTTGCCGACGATATCGTAGTCATGGCAAAGTCGATGGAGGAACTCAGCATGATGCTCGATGACCTCAACCGAGTTTCACAACGGGTGGGCTTGAAAATGAACATGGACAAGACGAAACTTATGTCAAATGCCAATGTTGTGCCCATCCCAGTCTCTGTTGGGAACTCGGTACTCGAAGTTCTTGACTCGTACATCTACCTAGGACAAGTAGTCCAATTAGGTAGGTCCAACTTCGAGAAAGAGGTCAACCGCCGAATCCAACTCGGTTGGGCAGCGTTCGGGAAACTACGTAATGTCTTTTCGTCCGACATACCTCAGTGCCTCAAGACGAAAGTCTTTAATCAATGTGTGTTACCAGTGATGACTTACGGCTCCGAAACGTGGTCTTTCACTATCGGCCTCATCTCAAAACTCAAAGTCGCTCAACGAGCTATGGAGAGGGCTATGCTCGGAGTTTCTCTACGTGATCGAATCAGAAATGAGGAGATCCGTAGACGAACTAAAGTCACCGACATAGCCCACCGGATTAGCAAGCTGAAGTGGCAATGGGCAGGCCACATTGCACGCAGAGAAGATGGCCGATGGGGTCGAAAAGTGCTCGAGTGGAGACCACGGACTAGCAAGCGCAGCGTAGGACGTCCACCCACAAGATGGACAGACGATCTTGTTAAGGTCGCCGGAAGACGCTGGATGCGGGCCGCTTCCAACCGGCACGTATGGAGGTCCAAGGGGGAGGCCTATGTTCAGCAGTGGACGTCTTATGGCTGAGATGATGATGATGATGATGACGAGTTGAAAACCTCTTTAACCGTAATAACAGCATTATGATTATGAAGAAAATAATCTCTCAAACAGCATTTGACCAGCAGCACCCGAGCTGTAATACATCACCATTGTTAGTAGCTCAGAACTGCTTACAGGGCTAGCGTGTCTTATATAGTAAGTCAAGAGTATGTAACTGTGTCAAGTCTTGGGCAGTTGTGTAAAAGTCTGGGACAACCCTATGTTGTACTTTTTTCACTGTGGTATCGTTATTTGATGGAATCGGAAGTATTTTAATTGTAGGATGACCATGCAGGCGCATGTCGTAAATAAATAATAACTTTATTTTCAATACGACAAAAACATAATGTTAATCCCCCTATCTAATATGATGCTGGTAGGAAACAGTTGCGTATGATTTACTAAATGCGCAGTGTTGATCCTGCTCACGTCTCCTAAATCACCCTGTATAAAATTAATAACAAATTTCTAAGTTCTAATCCTGTTCTAGATGGCAATAAACGGTTTTATTATACTAAGACATTTTAATTAACTTTTCTTTTTATAAAGTATATTCGTAAACCTTGCACAACACAACACGAACACGTGTGTAACATACATTAACTTCGATCATTAGGAGCCACCACCGGAAAAATTGTGTGCAAACAAATATACAAAGTGATGTTAAATAGCTTGTGAAAGGATATTCTGTTGAAGTTGCGGCCGCGGTCCGAAACGACCGCAGAGGGCCCACAACATACGATTACTATGGGTTGGTATACATTTACATAGGGTGGCCAATAGTTTATCTACTTTAAATTTTCGTTTTATTTTATAATAATTTAATGTTTTGAAGACAGATGAATAAATACACAGAAGTAGAGTTTCCGGCTCTCATGCGTTAAGCTGCTTATTTCAGTCCATGCAATTCCAATGCCGGATACGTAAGAAAGTTTCGAAACCCCGCATTCAGTTTTGTATATTGGGTAATTGGGTATTGGCTAATCCCAACCCAATACACAATTTCCCGCTATCAAAATACTGAATCTTTTAGTGAGTGGTAACTAAAAGTCTTAATTGGAAAATTTGGAAATAAAATTATATATATTAGTTTGCGCAGCATTACAATACTTATTTAGCCGCGGCGCAATATATGTGGGCTCATTTTTGAGCTCTAATTTTTATTTTATTTTATAAGACACACCAACAGTAACAGTACATAAACAAAGCAAGTAAAGTTACATAAGTACAGCAGACACGTATGATATTTATGCACCAATAACAGGTGTGCAACAACATTCAAACAGTTCGAGGCTTTTACACTACTTATATACAAGAAATTTACTTGTATAAAACTATAAACTATAACTAAAAAATATAAACTATAACTATATACCAACTTAGTTATTCTAGTTCGTTGGTCTCAATCCAATCACACATATTGTCAAATATCTGATAGTCAGCGGTTAAAATTACCTAAATTTTACAGCATCCAGACATAACAACGGCCCTTTAGTTTAGGAGTGAAACAGTTTGCTCCGACGCAATCGCACAAATTGCCAAACGCCGAAGTGGTTGAAGTTAAATAGTCCGCGACACGTAAATCTTGCAAACTTGGTGCGCTGTCGGCGCCGAGAAATAATCCCCTAGGCTAGGCCGATTCTGATTTACCAATTTTGTATATTTAGTTTTGGTCTTGTTATGTTTCTGTATAAATAGATACATAATAAATAAATAGAGAAATGCGTGCCTGGGAAGTATGTGAGCTAATCCGGTCAATGTACAACCGATGTTGTACACGCGTCCAGTCAGCTGCTGGCACCACCGACAAGTTCAGTGTCACGGTAGGCTTGCACCAGGGATCGGCTTTAAGCCCTTACCTCTTCCTGCTTGTTATGGACGCTCTGTCGTCGGACATACAGGAGGAGGCACCGTGGTGTATGCTATTTGCCGATGACATTGTGCTTGTTGGTGAAAACGAACTCGAGGTGCAGAGCAGACTTGAGAAATGGAGTTGAGAATGTTGGCCTGAAGATCAGCAGATCTAAAACAGAACACAATGTGTTCAGAACATGTCATGTTCTGCGATTTTGGCGGTCTCTCCAGTTTTGCTGCCATAGAACTCGACGGCGTTACATTGCCGGTCTGCTCCGACTTTAAGTACCTCGGTTCGCTCGTACAGTGCGATAGCGATATTGACCGTGACGTGAAAAACCGGATTAGCACAGGATGGATAAAATGGCGATAGGTCACGGGAAACATTTGCGACGCCCGAATGCCTCTTCGGTTGAAGGGTAAAATTTATAAATCAATCATAAGACCTGTCGTCATGTATGGATCAGAGTGTTGGGCCCTAAAGGTGACGGATGAAAAGAGATTGCATGTAGCAGAGATGAGAATGTTAAGATGGATGTGTTGTGTGGCGTGACGAGAATGGATAGGATAAGGAATGAGTATATAAGAAGAAGCCTGAAAGTTGCACCCATAACAGAAAAAATAAGGGCAAATCACCTAGCGTGGTACGGGCATGTGATGCGGAGGGATGAAAGTCATGTGACGAGAAAGGTATTACGAATGAATGTGGAGGAAAGTACGAGGAAAAGGTGGATGGACTGTGTGAGAGATGATATGAAACGAACGCAAGTGAATGACGAAATGGCGGGCGACAGAGAGGTGTGGAAGAGAAAGACATGCTGCGTCGACCCCAAGTGAATGGGGCAAGGGCAAGAGAATGATGATGATGAATAAATAAATTATATTATAGGACATCCTTACACAAATTGATGTAATCCCAAATTAAGCTCAAAAACGCTTGTTTTGTGGGTACTCGCACAACGATATATGATACTAACATACAAATACTTACTTAAATACATAGAAAACACTATTAACTTGCCTAACACTAAGAACAAATAAATGTGCCATCACACAAATAAATATTACGACGTTGCATCGTTGCACCAACAAGTGCGAGTGAGATGATACGACATCCAGCGCTTGTCTCTCGCTCTCGCACTAATCAGCGTGAGCTGACGTCAAGGTCGTATCAAAACACTATTAAAACCGTAACAAATTGTTAAATCAGAATTGACCTCAGCAGCTGCAAAGATGTAGGCCCTGAAAAATATATAGATACGATTTTGAAAGCGACAAATCCCAACTAGTAGAGTAGCAAGTCAGCAGAGGGATTTTAAAATCAATCGAGATAACTGTCTGTTTTATCCGCGCCATAAAGACGAATTGGCGGAGAAGGCCACTTTCGAGTTCACGTTCTGAGGACGTCACTTTCAGGATAAGGTATATTGGGGTGATTCCGACTACAGCAACATGTCGGTAAATTCCGTAAATCACCCATAATAAAATAATGGATTTTTAGAGTTTATTTTGGAATACCTAATCCAACATTTTTTGTCAACTACACTTATTTAAATAAGATGTATCAAGTCGCCATAACAAATGATTATTTCTCAAATTAGGATTTGACTCCAGAGATGTCGCTATAAATAACATTGTTTATAGCGACATCATTGGCAACTTCGGTTTTAAGAGAGCTTACCTTCTACATTACTCTACATACGTCTCTGTTGCCGCAGCCGCCACATGACGACACCGCGGTAATATTCCATTTATCCACGTTATCCGGCTTGTCGGGAAGCCCGGGCCATACTGTAAGATTGAAATTGGCTCGGGATCAGACCATGATTGAGGCACAGCCACTTGCTGCTGTTAAAATCTATGCCATCAAGTTATAAACATCTTTATTAAGGATGGAAACTTGACACATGACTTGTGCATCGTTTTACCGGAAAGGTTGCATTCGGATTGTGTGATATTATTCGCGATATAATCCGATAACATAGTTACATTTCAAGATTAAAACCGTACCTAAAAAATTGTTAAATCGCGCGGAATCGACCTGCAATAATGTAGCCCGGGAATGTACATAATAATATGATATTGAGACCGATGAGCCCCAACTATTAGAATAGCATACCTAACCTATCAAATCCATCTGCTGCCCGGCAGAAGGATTTTAAAATCATCGAAAAAACTGTCTATTTTATCCACGCCAAAAATTCATCTTTATGGCGCGCAACTCTACTTACTAGTTGGATTTCGTCGGTCTCAAAATGTAAAGCAATAACTTTGGTTAAAGTAGACAGCATGCCTTCTACGTGACTATATCCTCCTAAGACCCAGAGTCAGTTTTGCAGTTTTGAAGTTAGAGCCTTTTAACATTTTTGAATGATTCACAGTTAGTTTCACTAGACTTTAAACCTTTTAGACCTTTTTTATTAAGGGATTTTATTTCTTATTGTGTAATAAAAACCTCTATTATAAAAACTTGATAAGTTTATCGTGTCCCTCGCGAGCCGCAAGTGCACGAGCGAAGTAATTTGTCGCCCGCGGCTTGTTCCGATTGGTCCGCGAGCACCGGCGAGGGCAATTCTGTACAACCCTTGATGCCAGTTTAGTAACCGGGAAAGCTTAGCAAATATCCTTGACGGCACTTAAAGGAATTCAATGCACTAACTACCCGCCACTTTCACATGTAACAATACTCAACGACGATGACTCTTCTTAATGCTAAACTCATGCGCATTGACACCGACTCATCATTAAAAATATTCCTTCGTCAATCTTCTTCATCATTAAAGTGATTCGCTTTGATAGCAAAAACTATCTCTTGAGTGTAGATCGCGCGACAGGAATAACACAACTGCAGCCCGTCTTAATGCCCGCGCGGTCATTACTCACGAACCTCTTACGATATGAAAGAGTTCCACTTGATATATCGTCCTGATGTGAAGCGACAAAATTAGAGAGACCAATTAATCTTACGATGAGAACTTTATTTAACTTGTATGTTGCATCGCCTTTATTTTTACCACTGTAACTAAGTTTCTTGAACTGTTCACCTATTCTTGCTGACTATATACCAGTTCAGTAGATGAGTCATAATCGTTTGTAGAAAATGCTTATATGTACAGAGATGTGACTTTTCGTTTGTTCCTGTCATCGCAATACATTTTTACTTTTCGATTGGCATTATCAATAAACAATAAAAAATATACACGACAAAAAACAAATATAAACTACGACCCTCATCTGGTTTTATTTTTCGAATAAAAACATTAGCCGCCTTTGCGTTGCGCTGTCGGATAAAAAGAGATCTTATGTTTCATACATGTAACTTACCTATGTTGTTAACTTCAATAGTAAACGCACGAATCAGTAACTCAGTTACCAAAGTCCCAACCAACCAAATAAGAGCTGTGCTAGGTGCAGAAAATTGTAAAGTAGTTTAATATTCCAAAGTTAGGTGAAGTTGGCCGCAGCAGCGGTGAGACGCGACGCAAGTCGACTCAACAAGTCGCATACTGATGCCCGCAACTATTCAAATGAGATAAACTCACAAACCAACAAACTTTAAGGCGGAGGTACCTAGACATGAAAAGTTTATTTTTAAAGATGTTAGTAGAAATCGAATTTAAACTGTGAGACATACTAACATTAAATAATTTTACGGTTTAGACATAAAATGTCGCGCGAGTGACTAAGTGAGTCTAAACCGTAAAATTATTTATATATATATTATAAGCAAATATAGGTGTTATTGATTGCAGAAGAGGTGTAAAGTTGAAGAAAAACAATGTACCATGAGTTAGACAACCGAACTAGGTGGATGGCAGTGATGGCACTATACATACAAGCAAAAAGAATAGATAGTATAGAGGGGTCCTGTCATTGTAAATTTTGTAGTCACTGTAAATTTACTGCCATCTATCGACACACGACTAAAACTCAAAATGAAAACGTATAAAGTTATCAAAAAATGTATATATATGGATAAATGATTTTATTATTTTTATATCATTTTGATCCATGTTCATTCACTGATATCTATGTGTTAAAATTGTTAAATATGAAACGGTGTCGTCACGCCATCTAGCCGAGGATAGGCTAAAGGTGTGTGCGCCACCTATTCGAGAATGACTTTTACTGGAATTCCGAGGCACGTTTTTTCCTTAGACTTTATTCGTCTTATACGAAGTTACATATGTCTTTGATACAAGTATACACATACGGCCATGCCATGTTTTATTGGGGTGACTATGTAACTAAATTGTCAAAAGTCAACTTTTTACAATCAAATTTATCGCACAATATACGGACCTTACGGGTCCTATGACCTGTTATGCCTCATAAGGGACACAGCACACGCACAGGGCTCGCAGAAGAATTTTCCATTTACAGCGACAAGTAAGTAAGTAAGTAAATACACTTTATTGCACCACAAAAAAAAATACAATAACAGATTTACAGTGTAAATAACGGTAGCAACAGGCGGTCTTATCGCTGTAAGCGATCTCTTCCAGACAACCTTGGGGTAGCAGGATATAAAGAATAGAAAACTTAAAACAGGTAGTGCACGAAATAAATTACAGGAATAAGAAGATTACACATACACAACTGACACAACACAACACACCTACAACTACAACACACTACACCTGTTACAACTATCAAATTTGAAGCACAAATTTCTTAAAATTTAACAAGATCGTGTCCTACCTACGACTCCATACATTATGCGGTTGTCAAGGGTTAATGATTGACAACCCACCTTGTTAGCGATATACGACCTATAGAACATTCTCTACCTGCCTACTGTATCGTTATACTCGTAATTAACAAAATCCGGTATTCATCCTAAAGTACTTCATTGTTATGATTATTGCTGGAATACAATATATGAAAGCATTTTAACTCATTGTTTTAAAATAATGCAAGTTGAACGAATAATATTATAATTTAAACATCTACTTGCATGCCTTTATGGGCTCAATGGTGCCGTCATTAAGAGCCGCATACGCCTTAACAAGCGACTATGCCGGGAATTTATTGGGACGTTTTTATTGCCATGACACATCGCCAAGCATACATGCTAATACGGAGGGTTTGTGGAACCGCACGCCGCACCGGTGGAGGAACGAGATAGCACTATGTACGTATAATAGCTATGTCCCACTCATTCACTGGAGCGAAGACATACGGGATGCGGTTTGTGGAACCCACCCATTTATGCTTCGTGATGACAGTTCATGCATATACCGGGGGTGAGGGTTAAATGAGCTGCAACGGACCTTTTATTGCGGAGAAAACTTTTTAAAGAAGCGGTAAAGACGCCGGTTCGATTCCGGCCACCGGTGAGCTTGGTCACTTTTCTTTATTATAATAATTTACATAAATTATAATTTACATAATATTTTAGTAGTGTGAGTACTAAAAAACAAACCAAAAAATATTCCATAATTAGTATTTTTTATTTGTTCCTTAGTTACTATATAGCTTAACTAAAGAATAAGAAAGTTTTGTTTTGTTTATAACACGAATGGGTTATAACTCATTATAATATAAATGCCACGTATCAAAACAAATATAGTTATATAGGGGCTAAGCTTTATCAAATCCTAGTTAGTTTTCAACAAAGTTGAGGAATTTATCGGATTGTTTTAAGTAGCGGTAGATAAGTACCTACCTAAATAGTCTTCAGTAGCCAAATAATATGACAGATACTAGTATCTCTAGTTCTCCGAATTTAAGGGGAGAGAAATTTCAAAGTAGCCATACCTTTACAAAGCTCCTCTGCGGTGGGTATAGGTACCTACTCGAATTTAGACCGATATTCTAGAGAACCGCATTGCAAATGGACGTTCCTTTAGTGCTTTTATATTTAATTTAGTGAAAAGATAACTCCAAGTAGTTAGCTTGCCGTGACTGAATAAGTTTTAAGTCTCCATATTTTTTAAAGTATATATGTAGATACTTTTATATGTATTAATATTATGTAGAGAAGCGCTTTTATATGTAGATTGTTAGAATACGATTTTTACTTTCTTTGAATTTTGTTTTTAGGGTTCCGTACCTCAAAAGGAAAACACGGAACCCTTATAGGATCACTCGTCTGTCTGTCCGTCTGTCACAGCCTATTTTCTTGGAAACTACCGGACCAATTAAGTTGCAATTTGGTACACTTATGTAAATTAGTGACCCAAAGATGGACATGTAACGTAAACAAATGAATTTTAAACATGGGAGGCACTTTTGGGGGGTAAATGAGAAAGTTAAAAAATAAAGCTTTTTAAACTATATCGTGTTTCAAATAAAAGAGCTCATCTTGAGAATTTCAAATTTATTTTAATTTTAAAATACATAGATTAGAAGTTATTTAAGAAAATATATAGCCAACAAATGACCATTCCCCCCCCCCCCCCTTTATCTCCGAAACTACTGGATCTAAAATTTGGAAAATAATACACAAAATAGTTCTTTACCTATAGATGACAGGAAAACCTATTAGAAATGTGCAGTCAAGTCATACTTAATATACGGAACCCTTGAAACGCGAGTACCTCTCGCACTTGGCCGGTTTTTTACACGACTGCCCGAACAAAAACAGTGTATTGTGTTCAGCGTTCATGTTTGTATGTACCTATATATTTATTTATGTGAGTTTCTTTATTCCACCATAACTTTTGAATGCCTTAACCGATTTAGATGTATGATATATCATTAGAATCCTTACGTCATCCCGGGTGACATAGGCTATGTGACGTCATTATAAAACCAATATGGCGGACGCAATACACAATATTGCGTGACGTTTAGAAAAAAAAATCTTGCAAACCTATCGAGTGGGGTCTCAAAATGAAGAGCTTTGAAAGGCGATTTAAAATATATATGCAACATACGCGCTTAAATCTTATTTTGGATAAATAAGGATTAACAAAATGTGCTAAGAAAAATAAATCCTTCTATCTTATTTAGTGAGCTATCAAATAAAAGCTAGGGTATTTACCGCTGATCATAAAAATATATACAAATCATCCATATGACTTTTTTTTTTTTTTTCATTTATTTAACTTGGGAGTTTTAGCAATGCGCTAAGCCACCCCCGTAATACAAAATATACATGTCTATAGCTACATTAATTTAACTATATATTTAAGGTTACTTAAAGGTACTTGTTAAATGTTATTTAACAATGAGGAAAAATAAATGTTAAGCAGTTCCTTGGCATCATCAGATGATGGTGAGGCCAAGGCACTGTTACTCCACCCTACGTTACTACTATTGAAATCTAAACGTGTGAACTTCGATTTAAGCGATAGGGTTTGAATAATACTAAAAGAGTCGGGCATAGCACGACATACGTAGCGCGCTGCACGTGGTCCAAAACCAGGCGCTTTCGACTTTCTCATACTAAAAGAGTCGGGCGTAGCCCGACGTACGTGACACATTTTACGCTTACCAAAGCCGGGCGCCTTCGGCGCCCTCATACTCAAAGCGTCGGGCGTAGCCCCACGTACGTGGCGCGCTGTACGCTTACCAAACCCGGGCGCCGTCGGCGTCCTCATACTCAAAGCAGCCCGACGTACGTGGCGCGCTGTATGCGTTCCAAAACCGGGCGCCTTCGGCGCCCTCATTCTGAGAGAGTCTGGCGTAGCCTGACGTACGTCACACGCTGTAGGTACGCTTACCAAAGCCGGGCGCCTTCGGCGCCTTCATACTCAAAGCGTCGGGCTTAGCCCGACGTATATGGCGCGCTGTACGCGTTCCAAAGTCGGGGGCCTTCGGCGCCCTCATACTAAGAGAGTTGGGCGTAGCCCGACGTACGTGACACGCTGTACGCTTACTATATACGGGCGCCTTTGGCGCCCTCATACTTAAAGCGTGGGGCTTAGCCCGATGTATGTGGCGCGATGCACGGGTTCCAAAGACGGGAGCCTTCGGCGCCCTCATACAAAAAGAGTCGGGCATAGCCAGTGTCTAAATGCGAAGCCCGTAGATCGAACTCCGCGTAAAGCCGAAGGCTCGGAGCGTCCGACAGGTACGCGCTTTCTACAATTTCCCCTAGTATCGTAATTGAGAAGTCGCAATTCCACGCAAGGCTGAAGACCGAGCTGCGGGAGGTTAGTACTCGCGGAACTCGGTCAGATATTTGAAGAAATTGCAGGAATTGCTAGAATCCCTAGCCCTTCGGCCTTACGCGGAGGTCGGTCTTCAGCTTATGTATTTTAACACATTTACCTACAGTGGTTTTGTGTTTCACCGCTAACGTCCCGCAGCTTAGCCTTCAGCCTCGCGTAGAAATTCGCTTCTCTTGGACGCTTTGGGTGTTCGGCCCTACGCAGAGCTCGGCATTCAGCCATCTAGTCTGTCAGGGCTACCTACTTTTATTTGGAAGTTCATCATTTGTATGTAGGTAGGTACTAAATAACACTTAAAGATATTAGCATCGAATAGACCCTTTTACACGCAGTCTGTCATTATTAATGTTTGAATTGGTGCTATTTTGTGTGCGTCGTGCTGAAGTTGCGACGAAGATAATAGGGTCAAAAACTTTTTTAGTGACAGTTAAACTTATGAGTCTTTATTGTGGACCTTCAAACCCTCATGGCCATTATAATTCAAAATTCCACTTCTTTTTAAGAAGTTAAGAAGCTATATTTAATATCAAATATCAAATGTCCCAAATTGTGAACACATTCACATATTATCCACAGAAAAGACGCTCGTATTCCGGAACGCTGAGCTTAATTAGAAGGTCCCAGTCCTAGGAGCTAATTAATACCTATCCACATAATAAAGAACTTTGTGTACAAACTAAATGGCCGGGGGAAATCTTTATGAATGGTAGTTTTACTTAGTTTCTTCACTAAAATGTTTAAAATAAAATAAATTAATTAAAAAATTAAAAACACGACTGCTGCATTTTAAATCGAACTGAAAAGCTAAAAATAATATTAATATGTTAGTCACATAATTTTATGAATCTAAATTGGAATGTAAATGTACACTCACGGTCATTCACAGTAAATACAAAGGGCTATGTAGTATGTACATTAATGACCGTGACTGTAGGTACGTGTACATTTAATTTCAATTGCAGTCGGGGGACCTTTTGATTGAGATGCACTTAGGTACATCAAGGTCCCCCGACTGTAATTGAAATTAAATGTACACGTACCTACAGTCACGGACATAAATGTGCATAGCCCTTTGTATTTACTGTGAATGACCGTGGTACACTCACGCAGGCTACGCCCGACTCTTTTAGTATGAGAAAGTCGAAAGCGCCTGGTTTTGGACCACGTGCAGCGCGCTACGTATGTCGTGCTATGCCCGACTCTTTTAGTATTATTCAAACCCTATCGCTTAAATCGAAGTTCACACGTTTAGATTTCAATAGTAGTAACGTAGGGTGGAGTAACAGTGCCTTGGCCTCACCATCATCTGATGATGCCAAGGAACTGCTTAACATTTATTTTTACATTCCAATTTAGATTTATAAAATTATGTGACTAACATATTAATATTATTTTTAGCTTTTCAGTTCGATTTAAAATGCAGCAGTCGTGTTTTTAATTTTTTAATGAATTTATTTTATTATTGAATTGTTTGATTACTCTCTAGAATGTTCTTAATTTAAACGAATAAAACATGCAGCAACTGAACAATTAACAATATAATTTTTATTTGCTGAACCTCTCAATAAAAGTAGAAGTAACGCGAGGGGTGGTTTATCCATAAACTCATGTCAGTATGCTTTTAAATAATAGTCTTGTTTGTAAAATATTTGAGTTTTCTCTTTGTCATTTCAAAAAAACATAAGACGCGTTACTCGTATCGTCACATACAATTAGGTACTTTCCTATAATATACCACAGTTTATTAAGTATATAGGTATTATTTACTCGGCTCCTCTTCTAAGTTATATATTGTACTGATGCATGCATGTAAATCAATGAGGAAGAAGAAATATTCCGTTTCCGACCTTCTTCCTCGCGTTATCCCGGCATTTTGCCACGGCTCATGGGAGCCTGGGGTCCGCTTGACAATACGATAAGACGATGATACGGTAATTACGTTGTCTTGGTGGGAATAAGTCACCACCAGATTTTTTAAACATACCTATAACCTCACTCAAAATGACGTCAAAGTCTTCATTTAAACGTAATATCGTAATCTTAGTACACTACAACCTACAGAGTTGGGTTAAGCCGCACTGTTAAGAGCCAACGGGAGTGGTCCTTTCTCCATACAAACGTACTCCTCGTTTTCCTCCGTGGTTTTTGAAGCTAGAGCAATGATTTTTTCAACACAGATTAATATTGTCAATATCTGTGTCGGACCGTTTTGATTTTTTTGATATTTTTGTTTTTTGGTATACACCCACTTGCCAGAATTTCATTTGCCATAATTTCATTTACTATAATAGTCAACAGCCATTATATTGTTTCCCATAATTACATATGCAATACTTATTGTTTACTATATTAGTCACGTGCCAGAAACTTTGTTTCCCATAAAATCAATTTCAATAATGTCATTTGTCATCATCATTGTAAGCCATAATTATCACTAGCCATAATATTTTTTTATACAGAAATCAAATGCTACTAGAAAAATGGGTTAGGTTATGTTTGAACTGCGACCCTTACAGAAAAGTAATGCTAGGTACTGGAAAAGTGGGTTAGGTTAGGTTTGAACTGCGACCCTTACAGAAAATAAATGCTATTGGAAAAGTGGGTTAGGTTAGGTTTGAACTGCACCCCACACAGAAAATAAATGCTACTAGAAAAGTAGGTTAGGTTAGGTTTGAACTGCGACCCTTACAGAAAAGGAATGCTATCAAAAAAGTGGGTTAGGTTAGGTTTGAATTGCGACCCTTACAAAAACCAAATGCTACTAGAAAAATGGGTTAGGTTAGGTTTGAACTGCGACCCTTACAGAAAAGAAATACTACTAGAAAAGTGGGTTAGGTGAGGTTTAAATATTCTATTAAATAATATTATTACAATTAATAATATGGACAACAACACGTATGGCACTCGTACGTTCTGGAATCTAATAATCGGGTAAACAAAGAGTATGTCACATCATTTTTATGGTAAACAAACAATTCGGGCAAATGAAATTCGGGCAAATAAAATTCGGGCATATGAGTATTATTTTATATAATTTTCAGACAAACAATAGACAACCTTGTTTTTTAAGGCGCTAGAGCCCTTCAAAAATGGCCAAAATGGCCTAATTGACTATGCCGCAATGAGAGGCGTGGCATTCAAAACTGATATCAATTAGCCAAAAAAGCAAAACGGTCCGACACAGATAATTTCATAATCATTTAGATTTCCAAATTTGGTTACGATTGGTTAAGTTTTGGAGGAGGAAACAGAGGAGTACGAGACCTCGATTTTTGAGATTTTTACGCAGGATTTTTCGCCTTGTCCTTGTCGCACTACTTTTAGGTGCCGCTTCCGTTAGCGTGACGGGTATATTTACCTAAAACATTTAAAACTCAGCTCCTGTTTCGTCTTAAAAAGACAATCGTTGTCTCGAGCGAATGACGGCGCGGCGACGTGTGTCCAGCCAGTGTTAGTTTAGGTCAGCGGTCGGCAACAAGCGGCCCGCGGGCCTCCCTGGCTATTTTGTATGTAATATTGACAAACGTCAAAGTCACAAATATTACCAAAGTGCGGCCCGCGTCAACTTCGTTAACTACTACGAGTATGTGGCCCTTGGCTGCTAAAAGGTTGCCGACCGGTGGTTTAGGTCATTACTTCACCTCCAGCCCAACCCGTTATTTACTTAATAACAATTTTAATAACAAACCCCATTATTTACTTCTTCTCATCCAGTTCCCAGTCAAACATAAAAGCCTTTTCTTACTTATGTAATTATCTTGTGTGCGCAACAAACCAAATTACGTCGAAATTAATGTAATTTGTGCAGAAAACAAAGCGAACTGAAGCTGCAGATTAATTTACCTACTGTTGTTTTGTAGATCTAGCCTCGTATTAATAATGGTCTGCTAGAATCAGAATGTAAAACAAAAGATAATTTAATAACAAAGAGCGTCAGTACAATGCATGTATTTTTAATACAAACGCAAATTGAAACGAAGCGTATGTTTTAGTGCTATGAAACGATTTTAAAAGGAATTTTTAATTTAGCCTTTTAAGTAACAGAGTGCAAATAATTTTTGATTTTTTTACGAGCGGTAATATATTGCGTACATATTAGGCATCACAGTTAAGTTTACGTTTACAAATATTATGGGTTAATCTATTCATTTTCCCTTATTCTATTAACCCACCTGGAGTCGACGCTCCATGTTCTTTTCTTTCTGTTCGAATTTTATTGTCTTCCATAATCTCCCTCCTTCCTTTTTTAGACACCAGTCTTTATTTTACTTGCCTTTGATAAAACCAAATGTACCTACGTTTACCAAAATTATGCTTCCACACCGCGGGTGTGCCCGCTATATCCATCCGGCGCGCTCGACTTTAAAATTAACATGATTATTCAGAATAATAAATTCAGAGCTCCAGGTAGATACCTAATGCAAGGCTGCTATATTAGGTTAGCACAAGCGAATGCTCACCTCAGCGTAGCTGAGCAGGTACTTAGAAATAAAGGATAAGTAGAAGAATTTACTATGTCGGGGGCTAATTTTACGAGTATGCAAACGATACTTCCACAAGTACCATCACCTGTACTTAAAAGTGCATGGCCACTTTATCAATGAATTCATTCATAATTTCTCGGTGCGATTTCGCAGCTCACTGCAAAACTCAAACAAAACTTAAATAAATATAACAAACCACCACCAAAACAACAATACTCGACACGTGTTTCGCCTCTCTACGAGGCATCTTCAGGAGATGTTGACGGTCTGACGCCCGGCAACGGAATGACCTGTCTAGAATGGTCGGATTTATTCATACCTTGACCACTTCCCCTACTGTGCAAGTGTGAGTGAGATTGAAAAATTCGTAATAACGGCGATGACGCAACATTCAATTGATCTGAATTGTTTGTTGGAGCATGTTGCGTCATACAGACATAACCATCCAGAAAAATCCAATTTTGCAAAGCACATAATTAGATACAGGCCACGCTTTATCTGAGAATTATTCATTTGATATTTTACATATTTTGCGAAAAAGGATTGCGTTTGGGTGTTCTGAAATAAGTGGAAATAATTAGGTACAACAATAGAGGGATGATTCTTAACCAGTTCTTAACGAACAATTTACATCACTATATTATGTAATATGACTTGAATTTGTCACAAAATAAATCCCCGACAAGAGAAACCTGCCACCGGTTCTGAATGTTAGCGCACTTTAACTAAGTGGAGCCACTTTTGACTTGAATTAGTACTAGGAGCTGGGAATGTATCTTCTTTTGACTAACATTTCCAGCTAAATGTAACGCTGTCTGCCTTTGTACGTTTAGGAATGTTGGGTCCTAGACACGTTCCATGTTGAAGTTAATTGCAAATACATTAACATTGTCTGGCTGTCTGTGTTGGCTTGAAAGACAACCTAGTCTGATAAACAGAAATTGAGAAGGGTGTGCTATAGTTCGTTTTTTTAGCATTTACATTCTTTTGCTTTCTTAAAGAAGTATAGTTACCGGTTTTTTAAAATGCGTTTTTCAATTAAAAGACACGTCAAGATCGCGTACTCTTTTTCTAATGCTAAAAAAACGAACTATAGGTTACCTAAAACATTAGTTGTTTCTGTAATTATTAAAATGAATATAATCGCATATAAGGGTCAAATACAGCAATTACACAAAGTTAAGGGCCATAAAGCCTAATTTGTTATAAATACAGTATAAATATGACCCATAAACATCTTGAAAACGTATTAAATTAAACAAATAGATAAAAAAATTAAAAACACTTACCTATATCATATTGTATAATGTAACATGCTACAATTTTCTTTAAAGTGGGGTACCTAGTATATGGTCTCCGAAGTATTCTCGCAATTGCATGGGCTGCTCAATTTTAATCGACTTAAAATTCCGCTATACCCCCCAACTGTTTGATCAGCGATATTCATTCCAAACACGCGTCGCGTCGCGTCGGCGAGCGCTCCACAAAGGCAAGATTAACACGTTGATTGTCAGGTGATGCATATTCACACTCGGCCCGGAGCGACAAGGACCCCTTACTATAGACGGAGTATGTCGCAATCACACGACGTTACACACGTTACAGAGCTCCACAACACAAACACTAGATTAACCCTAGTGTTACTCGCGGTCGACACGCGAGTGAGTGTTTAGGATAATTAGGATGCGAACCATAATGGTGCTACTAACATTGTAGTATTTTTTTACGTAAATATTACGTAAGCTCGCCATCTTCGTAGACACTTCACCTGTGGAGGGTAGTCTATGTGTGCGTATGGGGGAAGGGAGAGGACATAACGCAATGAACACAGCCTTTGTTTCAGTTAATACCATCGTCCCATTAGGACTCGCGATAATATGTACCGATTACTCAATACATTATATGTAGTTTATGATAAACGTAATAGCCTTCATATTACTGCCACTGATATGTTTATTGTGACAACATATCATATATGTTAGTTCGCCCCCGATATGGAGCATACATGGGTGCGCAAACAATAGCGCTTATCCTTGTTAATGGCTCTATCGAGTGGAGTGGGGATAATGTGAGTACCTACTAGGCCCGGGCCGCGGGCTGTACAGTCACAATATCTTTGTTTCGACTGTGAGCTCACTCATACCTGGACCATTATATGATTCGCGGACATAAACATCCAGAGATTCGTACCTATAGACCATAAAGTTCAGATCTCAGCCTCATGTTGTACCAAAGAGTTTAGTCCAGTAGGTACGTAATTAAGTAATGAATGTTTATTTGGTTTTGTCCGAGTTTTTTCTTACTTTTATAAACAGATTTTGCTATAAGTAGAAGTTACAACATTAAAATAATAGTCACACCTGTACGAAGATATTTTCGAGTCAATTTTGGACCATAGTTTAGACTAGTCCTTTGGACAATAGTATGGTTGTTTTACGGTACCGTAAAATGGGGTGAACAGAAATCGCGGGGTGAATAGAGAAATTTTGAACTTTTTCTTTCAAGTTGTTATATTTAAAAACGTACATCTCTAAAACTAGATTTTTTGGAATGCGTATAAAGTAGACTATTTATTCTCTACATTGATACCAAAAGAACTTAATCAAACTGCCTAAAAGTTAGATTTTTTTGACTCTAAAGTAAGGTCTCGCCGAGGTAAGAAATGAAGCCTGTCTGAACTTTGTTCTAGCGGTAAATGTTTTGACATTAACTAAGTAAAAGTTAGCTAACCTGGTAATATAGTATCTGTAGTACCTAAATAATAAATAATATCACTAATTTTCTCTATAATAAAGCATTTTTTTGCAAAAAATTGACAGATTTCGTGCCTCACACGACTATCGAGCACATTGGAAATGAATCTACGGAATTCGAAAAAATATTGTCGCTGAGCGACGAGAAAGTCTGGATAAGGAAAAAGTTACAAAATAAAACTACAAGATTAGATTAACACAAGTATCCTGGACATAACGCATGTGAACAAACAAATTTCAAAATTTCCACACGCGTATCGAAGTTTGAATAATTGTCGCCGTGGCGCATAAGTATAGGTACATATTTCATTTTTCGATTAATAAGCAGGATATATTAATGTTCAAAGTACAAGAAAATTATTACACGGCAAATCCGTAGTCAACTCGAGAAGTGATAGCCACATCGCCGTTATCGTCACTCGAGTCTTGATCGGCAGCGGCCCATTTGCTGCAAGATATGAAATTTTCTTGACAGCAGTTTGACGCGACGAGAGATGACCATAACAGCGTTGGTCTATGTTGCACCAAACCTGAGTTCCAATAGGTACTACCAGGGTTCAGCATCAGCTATCTTGGGTAATGCTCTACCATGTGATCATCATGACGAATCGGATGTCCAAAACAGCGCGTGCCTATGTTGCACCAAATCTGAGTTCCGCTAGGGTACAGCCAGGGTTCAGCATCAGCTCTATCTTGGGTACTACTCTCCTAAGTGCTCATCGAGACGAGTCCGATGACCAAAACAGCCAAAACTGCCAGGGTTCAGCATTAGCTATCTGCTAGCAGCCGCCAGCAACATGCTGAGGTGAGACCATTTCGTGGCACTTTCTCTTTTTTATGTTTCTCTGTATAAGTTTTTATTTTGTGTTTGTGCTCACGAATAAAATTATTTCTATTTCTATTTCTATTTCTATTTCTACCTCTACCTCTACCTCTACCTCTACCTCTACCTCTACCTCTACCTCTACCTCTACCTCTACCTCTACCTCTACCTCTACCTCTACCTCTACCTCTACCTCTACCTCTACCTCTACCTCTACCTCTACCTCTACCTCTACCTCTACCTCTACCTCTACCTCTACCTCTACCTCTACCTCTACCTCTACCTCTACCTCTACCTCTACCTCTACCTCTACCTCTACCTCTACCTCTACCTCTACCTCTACCTCTACCTCTACCTCTACCTCTACCTCTACCTCTACCTCTACCTCTACCTCTACCTCTACCTCTACCTCTACCTCTACCTCTACCTCTACCTCTACCTCTACCTCTACCTCTACCTCTACCTCTACCTCTACCTCTACCTCTACCTCTACCTCTACCTCTCCCTCTACCTCTACCTCTACCTCTACCTCTACCTCTACCTCTACCTCTACCTCTACCTCTACCTCTACCTCTACCTCTACCTCTACCTCTACCTCTACCTCTACCTCTACCTCTACCTCTACCTCTACCTCTACCTCTACCTCTACCTCTACCTCTACCTCTACCTCTACCTCTACCTCTACCTCTACCTCTACCTCTACCTCTACCTCTACCTCTACCTCTACCTCTACCTCTACCTCTACCTCTACCTCTACCTCTACCTCTACCTCTACCTCTACCTCTACCTCTACCTCTACCTCTACCTCTACCTCTACCTCTACCTCTACCTCTACCTCTACCTCTACCTCTACCTCTACCTCTACCTCTACCTCTACCTCTACCTCTACCTCTACCTCTACCTCTACCTCTACCTCTACCTCTACCTCTACCTCTACCTCTACCTCTACCTCTACCTCTACCTCTACCTCTACCTCTACCTCTACCTCTACCTCTACCTCTACCTCTACCTCTACCTCTACCTCTACCTCTACCTCTACCTCTACCTCTACCTCTACCTCTACCTCTACCTCTACCTCTACCTCTACCTCTACCTCTACCTCTACCTCTACCTCTACCTCTACCTCTACCTCTACCTCTACCTCTACCTCTACCTCTACCTCTACCTCTACCTCTACCTCTACCTCTACCTCTACCTCTACCTCTACCTCTACCTCTACCTCTACCTCTACCTCTACCTCTACCTCTACCTCTACCTCTACCTCTACCTCTACCTCTACCTCTACCTCTACCTCTACCTCTACCTCTACCTCTACCTCTATCTCTATTTCTATTTCCACCACCACAAGAATGCATAGATTGTCGAATAGTGAACACGTTATCTACGCCCGTTTCAAACAGGATAGATAGAGTTAGACCAAGAAAAATCTGCAGCGATTTTGATAGCCCACGCAGTGCAAGTGTTATTCTGCCGTCATAATCCCGATAATTCACAACAAACACCGATAACGAACTCTGCGAAACATGAAGTCATAAATGTCATGTGAAAAATGTCGTTCCGACTTTTTGACTATATTAAGGTTAGGCTACAGGGCAAACCCTTAACCCGATTGTCTTTGTTTTAGGCTCAAATTGTAGCTGACTAAATTGTCCAGAGCCGTTTTTCTCAAATTTTTGATATCATTCTTCGTTTCCAAATTATCGAGCACCAAAATCAAAAATTCGGAAGAAATTGAATTTTATTTTCACTATTTCGACCTTAACCTTTTTTCGTTTTTGACTTTCTTGAATAATTATTTTTGCACCTTACAGCTCTCGTGATTATGCGTCTTTTGAGCCTTTTTTAAATATCATATCTTCACAACTTTCCGAGATATAAGGGGATCGCACTTTTTCGTGAAATCGGACCCTATACTGGAGCGAACGAAAAGACATTTCCAATGTCAAAACCAATAACAAGCAAATTTACGTGATAAAGGGGTCAGTGGACACGCATATGGGGTGAACAGTTACGCCATAGGGGGTGATTAGATACAACAAAGGGGTGTAAAGACACGCCTTGGGAGTTAAAAGACACGAAAAAATAATTTTGTGTTAAATAGCTGTTTAACAGATATATATACATTTGCCAATAGAGTATCCACATAATAATGACCAAATTCGATGCCTATGACAGCTAAAACTTAATATTTCTATTCACCCCTTTCTTGTGTCTATCGACCCCGTTTAAAGAATATGGAGAAACCAGGTAGTTTTCTTTGATTTTCTCTGAATTGGGTAGGTAAAAATTTATTTCACCAATGCAAAATTAAAGAACTAACTAAGATTCAAAAAATGATATCAAAATTATTACTTTTATCATTTGGATTATTGGCGAAAATCGTCCTTGAAGTTGAAAATCGTGTCTTTTCACCCCGTTTTACGGTACGTAAGTTCGCTAGGTAGGTATGTACGACAGCGTCTTATTCTAATTCTTATTCTAATTTCAAAAACCTATCCACTACCAAACTACTATCCGTCCGTCGGGTTAAACTAGTCTACGTCAGATGAAGTGGTGGGTAAGCTTCATGAATGATATCGCTGGACGACCCACGCTCCGGGCCCACAAATACTTCCCCCGGAGAAATCTTTCCCCCAAGGAAATTACTGCCTACTGTTATTTTTCTATTGTTTATTACAGGTTTATCCTTATCGGGGGCGTATGCATTAAGATAGGAAGTAATATAAGATGATGCACGTTTGAACGTTTAGCGGGTTGGCTTTGTTTTCATATGTTGATGGCTGATTATTTTGTTTTTAGTTTCCACGTATGGTCAAGGGATTTGAGCTAATACCTACTAGAGTTACATTTTATCTGAAAAATAAATGAATTCGTTAAAAAACGCTGATAGGTATAAATATTAAACGGGGTTTGTACCTACAGTACCTACAGTTTATGACGGCATATGGAAAGATAAGATATATTATTACCTTTAAAGCTATATTTGACCCCCTAAAGCTATAAAGTATATTAAAGGTTTTTTTTTTAATTGTAAAAACTCTTGCGGCCTGTTGTTGACTTGAGGCTTAGGTAAATGATTAGGAATTATATGTATACTATACTAGTATTAGCTTGGAATGGCTCCAATTAGAATAGATTAATAAGTCCAATTAAATTAGGTGTCACCATGTATATTCAGCAAGTAGCAATATAGTAGGGGGTGAAATTATTAACTACTACTACCAAAAAAGAATATTTATTTATTTATTTTGTACTACTTAGTTATACTTTCAGTACGAGGTACTTGCTGCTAGGTAGCTCGCACTTGACCTCTGTTCAGTTCACGACAGTTCTCAAAACGAAATAATGAAAGTAGTTGGCTTTGGTCGCTATTGACACCTGCGTGCGCCCCGCTCAAGCCAAATAAAGGCTCTAACTTCAAATAGACTCGTTTCAACTTTCTGCAGTTGACAGATACCTAGTTACCTACCGGTATTCCTTTAAATAGGAAATATAAATATCGAGATATTTCTTTTGATCTTAAAAGTCACACGAACCCGCCGCCAAAAACCCGCTCCCATACAATGGAAGTTGCGCTCTCATTTTAAAATGGCATGCTAAATTACATGAAACTTTTAATTTAATAAAAAAAAACTGAAAACTAAACTTAATCGCGTGCACGGGGTTTGGAGAGCCCTGCTCTACACGATGGCCCAGCGCCGCGCCAGCGAGATGACCTTGTGGTGGTTGGAACGCATCTACACGATGGCGATATTCAGAGTTGTGATCTAACCGGTTTCCAAGATGGACGTGGAAGCATTAGCCGTTGCAGCAATTTATCTAAGATAGGCCACGTACCATTATTATCATCAAGTAATTTTAAAAAAATGTCGTAGAAGCTGCAAGAGTTTTTTGATGATACCTACTTCCCGAAAATAAATGAATGTTAGATTGTATTGAAGAATTAAATTACATAATTAAATATCTTTCTTAATTTCATGTTATCTTATAATTTGCTTAAATTATTTTAAAGCATATTATAATTTTTATTTAATTTTGTTACTAGCTTACCAACATAGCTGTGCAAATTGTGCAATGTAGGTACTACTATATACAGGGTGGAAAAATCGAGTGCCACATAGATGGCAACTACCTTAAATATTGTAAATAGCACATTTTGTGTAAAGGAGACTTTCCTTTGTTTTTAAAAACAATAAATTCTGCATTTCAGGATTTATGAAAAATCGCTTGCCTCAGTCGGGACTCGAACCGGTCAAATGTGTCAAAAAATCAAATTTCATGGCCTTCCGTTATTCTGATTGTATTTGTTATTTAGTGAAAAATGAACCTTATCAGTAAACCTTTCAATCTGCATCATAAAATACGACACGTTATTTTTTCGTTCGAGTTTCGTTCGGTTCGAGTCCAGACTGAGACAAGCGATTTTTCATAAATCCTTAATTGCAGAATTTATTGTTTTTAAAAACAAAGGAAAGTCTCCTTTACACAAAATGTGCTATTTACAATATTTAAGGTAGTTGCCATCCATGTGGCACTCGATTTTTCCACACTGTATAGTTAGATATGTATCTAATATTCATTTATTTAACTATAAGTATGCATTGTTATATTTATTTATTTAAATTGTAAATGTACTGTCTGTGTAAATTTCCTATTCCTTCATTACTTCCATAACGAGGCCACGTACTCGTCATTTTAATTAAAAAAAAAACGAAAATTGATACTGAACACAAACGTCCGCACTCGACCGCGTTCGAGCACGCACTGTGGATTGGGCCACGTGTAGATGCGTACCGCCATCGCTTGCCCAATCCCTTTGATGTGCGGCTGAAAAACCGACACCGCGGTCAACTCATCGCCATCCCGCGCGCCATAAGCCAACCGACACCACTACCCCCTCTACATGTTGGCCCAACATATTGGACCAATAGGTTGGGCCATCGTGTGGAAGAGCCATAACGTTACGTTCGAATTATAAGTGAAAATCGTGTTAGTTTAAATAAACATACTACCTACATGAAACTTGCGGCATGAACATTTAGGTACGTAGGTAATTTATAGCTATGCCTGGTAGGTTACAATATTAAGAGAAATAAGAGGTAATAGAGGCGTCGTCCTGGAGTCGAAGAGCCGAAGCCGGGGTATAAGAGTAGCGTAGTCACAACACTAGTGTAGGTATATCAAAGAACGTCTTTATTTGATAGCTTGCCTATTTTACACATATGAAGTTATCGCTGAGACAAGCAATATGCGTTTATGTCGCAGTAAACTATAGCGTCGCTGCGAAACACTAAAAGTGGACATTTACCACATTATTACAAGGTACTAGTTTCTATTCGCTCTAATTAGTATTTTTTTTTTTGTATTTATGACAATTTCCAGACACGACAACTATTTAGTACCAGACATAAATAAACGTCTGAATAAACGCGGAGCTTGTAAGTTAATCGCTGAGACGGACGAGGGCGGAGTGCAAATCTGTTGTTGATGTTTCTTGAACGTTTCTCCCATTATTGCAGAATGAAATGTTAATGGGGGAGCGTATCTTCGATTGTATGGCGGCATAGTTAGGTTCGTGGGACTCTTAACGAGAGACGAGGTGAAAGATTATCGGTTTCAAAACGTGTGCCCAATTTGCATTCGTGCAGGGTCTCGCGTTTAAAACGGATCAAACGAAGGTTGAGGATAGAGGACCTTATTTAGAGCCACCGATTTGATTCCCATGTATGTTCAGCGAATTAACAGTTTCGAAGAGACCGTGGAACATTGGCGCCTTACATTTGATTAAACAATAATAAAAAGTCTCCTTTTATTTCGAGTAATTAGTTATACGTACCATTGACGTACTTATACCACTATACTACACTACTATACTATACTACTCTACTCCATTTAAAACGCAGAGAAAAGTGTTCAAACAATTCAAGTTTCAAATGCTCGCCGCGGACTCGAATTTAGAGCGGAGGAGATGGATAAGTGCTCTCTCACGGAACGCAGAACCTTTTAAGGGCTCCGTACCCAAAGGATAAAAACGGGACCCTATTACTAAGACCCCGCTGTCCGTCCGTCCGTGTGATATCTAGACAGGTGGAATTTTCACAGATGATGTATTTCTGTTGCCGCTATAACAACAAATACTAAAAACAAAATAAAATAAATATTTAAGTGGGGCTCCCATACAACAAACGTGTTTTTTTTGTCGCTTTTTGCGTAACGGTACGGAGCCCTTCGTGCGCGAGTCCGACTCGCACTTGGCCGGTTTTTTAATTTATTTAATCCAAAAAAGGTTACAAAAGTATAAGATATAAGACCATAAGACAAGTGTCTTACGTACTAGTTGGGTCTGTTATTGAACAGGAATTAAGGTTTAATACAGTACGTCATATGTGGATGTAAGTAGTAAGTAATTACAACTATTTTGATGACTTTATTGAACACAGGCCATTGTATTAAATTTGAAGCTAGAACATGGACATTATGTTAGTGGCCGAGTACCTACCTACCTATCATAATAATATAAAGTATTTCATAACTAACTTCTATCCGCGATTCATTCACGTACAAGTCGTTATTTTCATTTAAAATCCTGCGTTCAACGATATATTATGATTATGCTATGCGTTATTTTCAGTAGCGATACAGAAGTAAAATAAGATAAATAATATTAATAAAGTAAGTACCTCTACGTATTACATAATACAAGGATTTGAGGAGCGCTTACAAGACAGCATAGAATATATTGTATTAACACAATACATGTCCGTTTATCTACCTCGATCTAACCTTCTAACTAATACAAATACATAATGCAACAGATACCTACGCTATATCAGTATTACCTGCTCAATATACTATGGCAGGTTAATCACAATCAGATGTTAGTTATTATTATTACCGGTTCAATTGGCGACGATAGATTAAGTTAATTGAATCGTTAACATGTTTGTTTACTATATATACATATAAGTACTATACTCACAGAAACAGTGTTAACAGACCATTAGTGAAATTAATTTGATTTAACTACCTAGATTTATTCATTGCAATCCATGGTCCATATTACCTTAAAAACATTTTATGATTTAGTATCTAAATGTAAATGAATATTTGATATTATAATAACTATTTAATTTAATTCTGCCGTTCTGTTAATAGGTATAATAATTATAAAACAAAATTAAAAGTGAAGAGTTAATACGGAATACGGAGAGCGCCATCTTCACCTTAAAGGAGACCGTCAAGTACTATACTCAAAGACAGACACCAGTTTATGGATGCTTTATGGACTTATCCAAAGCCTTCGACATGGTTTCCTATCGGATACTGTGGGGAAAGTTGCGGGCCACTGGCATGCCTAAAGAGCTGGTTGACTTGTTCAGTTACTGGTATGAGCGGCAGGAGAATTGTGTAAAGTGGGCGGGAGCGGTGTCCGACAGATACAGACTGGAATGCGGAGTGAGGCAGGGGGGGCTAACCTCGCCTAAGCTTTTCTGTCTGTATGTCGACGAGCTGATTGCCGGACTCAGCAACACGTATGCGGGATGTTCTATAGATGGCCAAATGGTCAATAACATTAGTTACGCGGATGATATGGTGTTGCTGAGTCCGTCAGTCAGTGCACTTAGAGACCTGCTGCGCAAGTGCGAAACCTATGCCGATTCACATGGACTGAAGTATAACTGTCTCAAAACTCAGGTTATGGTTTTCACAGTGCGGGGCAGGTCTTTAGACTATGTGCCGCCCATCAAATTGCATGAAAAAGAGCTGGAGAAGGTTGACCGGTTCAAATATCTAGGTCACATTATCACGAGTGACCTAAAGGACGACAGTGATATAGAGAGGGAGCGTAGGGCGTTGGCTGTTCGGGGGAATATGCTGGCTCGCAGGTTCGCGCATTGTACAGGGGAAGTAAAAAGAACCTTGTTCAAGTCCTTCTGTCATTCGTTTTACACCAGCGGCCTGTGGGTTAGTTACACTCAGAGAGCACTCAACGCCTTACGAGTCCTCTATAATAACATGTTTAGGGTCCTGATGGGACTCCCTAGATTCTGCAGCGCATCTGGAATGTTCGCTGACGCCCACGTAGAGGACTTCCACGCCGTAATGCGCAAAAAGATAGTGTCTATTAGAAGCAGAATCCAGGGTAGTCCCAACAGCATTCTAAATATGTTAGCGGATAGGCCAGACAGTCTTTTGCAAAGACACTGGATGTCCGCACTAATAAACCCCCATATTGGGGATGTTTATTATATAAACTAACCCAGTACTGCACATAAAAAAATAAAATTTAGAAAATTTTGTTGTTCTAAATGTGAACTTTAATAGCTGTCAATAGAGTTGAATATTATATCCGTCATAAATGGCTTCGTGTGCGGTAAGGGGTTAAATAAAATACCTGTATAATTTTAGTATAAGTACCTATGTAAGTACAATTAACCTAGTTTATAAGTAGCAGATTAACAAATGTGGACTGTATTTGTCTGAATAAAGAAATTATTTATTATTTAATAGACAGACAAAATTACTTTCGCATTTATAATTATAACATTTAGAATATTATACATACTAGGAGCACTTGAAGTGGATATTTAATTACATTGTTTTATGCGGGTTTTGTTGTATGTATGTGTTAGGGTAGACCGAGGAGATTCGGATCACTGGGGAAATCGGATCAAAATAAGAATTTCTGTAAAATTTGAAAGATCGCGGTTAGTTACAGCCAGTCAATCAGTGTCCCGCGTTCGCTCTGTTCCTAACGCATGTCGCCACAGTTACTGCCATTGGAAAAGACTCACGCGTCGGTCACGGTGACACTTCCCGATGAGTCGCTCGTACAGGTGTATTGTGATTTTACCACCGATGTGAAAAATGTGCAAATACAGTCCGTGATAAAAGTAAACGCAAAAGGCTAAAGGTTTGTAATTGTTGTTACTTATTGTTAATGGCGCATAGTGTTTCCTGATTTGATTTTGTTTTTATTGTATTTAAAGGTATATTTCCGTTACGCGAAAATAATTCAAACATATGATATGGGGTTATTCGGATCATCTGATTGGGGGCGATTAGGATCACATTATAAAGCAAGGTTTTTGGACGTTTTTTTTGGCTTATTTTATGTTCGCATGTTTTAGATGGTGCGTACGTATAAAAAGAAGAGGTATCAGGGGGAATGGTCGGGATAAAATATGTCTACAGCTGCTAATAAGGTTTTAACGAAACCGCTGTCCCTACGTAGAGTCTTTTGTTACCAACAACAAATTTTCTCATATGGGGTGAATCGGATATGTGTGATTTTTCATGTTTTGGTTTGAAAAAGTTTACAGTTTTTGTTTATTTTCATTTAAGTTATTCGATTTTGTTGCTAAATGGCCATTAGCATGTTTTGGATTTATTGTTAAAATATATAGTAGCATATAGGAGTGATATTATGTTGCACTTTATGTAGGTAGCGTGATAAAAAATTGAACTAGAAAGGAGGGATAAAAATAATGCTCAAATGCAACATTTAAGATACCAATGATAGTTGATCTCAATTATTTGGCCTTTGTGATTCTTATTCATATGATTAACATTGTTAAACATTATTAATTAAGATTTTATGACAGAGATTTTTTGATCCGTTTTATCCCTTAAAATGGGGCGAATCGGATTTTTTAAGAGGTTTTGTGTTTTATTTGTCATAAATCATATTTAAGTTTTATTTTATGTCTGAACCTTGGATTCTGTTCATTAATAAATAATTTATCCAACTGAATATTAATAAAATCAGTATCATCTTAAAAATTGTATTTATTGACCGTCAAACAAAAAATGACCCGATTCGCCTCGGTCTACCCTATATCCACTCACATGATTGATATTTTTCAGTGACCTCTATTATTATGTGAAAATAACGGTGACAGCTTGCAACTACAGTTGCATAAAGCACGTGAGTGGATATTTAACGAATATACATATTTTACATTATGCATAGTCAGATATCGTTCCATTATAGCGTATAGCGTGTCACCTTATAAACAATATTTCGCAAACCGTCGAAAAGCGCTGTTTACTTTTAGAAATTACTAGTTATTTTTATAAACAATTAAAATCACATTACCGTAACCAGATCCGCTCCAATTGCTAAACTAAAGTGCAGCAACAGGAAATTAAAACAGCAAGCTGCACTCAGCGTACGGCTGCCGGAGCCGAGCACGGCTGCTTCATCAAACGTCTGCGGGCGCCCTTATTGCGCAAAGCAAATGAGAAGTGGATCCCGGAGCGTTTAGGTACTAATTGTAGGAAGCGTCGTTGAAACTTCCGGCATTTGTTGAAGTGCGGACAGTGGTTAGCGTTGGCTGTGCTGTAGGCAGCAAGCTATGTAGGAGGCACCTACTTGTAAAAATATACAAAGAAACTTTACTAGTTGAGCCAACTTACTGTCTTAAGTCCGCCATTTGTACAATCATGTATTGTAAGTTAAGTAAGGTCTTCTATCAGTTTACTGAGAATAATATCAAATGAATATTAAATCAAGATAATATTTTTACTGTCCGAAATCCACTACTTGGTTGTTAAGTTTAGCCGTATTTAGTTATTCAAATCGTATCAAGGATATTTTAATTATTATGCTTTAAAAATTGCCACTAGTGTTCCATGTTATACAATTCTCCCCTAACCGTTACACTTTAGTGGAAAAGTACAAGTATTGCAGGTTGAGTACTGTGCCTAATTATACCTAACTGAAATTATGTAAAATGACACATTAAGTTTACACTGTACGCAGTGTTTCGGGAGCCATTCTTAACTCAGTTATTGTGCCCTTGTTACAGGCCCCAACGACCCGTCCACCGGGCCTCATCGACCCGGTACATACAACGTTAATATTTACGTGTACGTGACGTGAATCTTCAGTGAGAGATATGATTTTACAAGTTTCCATTAAACTGTTATGGAGATGGAATACGCGGAGCTTGTAAGTTAATCGGTGAGACGGACGAGGGCGGAGTGCAAATCTGTTGTTGATACAAGACCCCTTGAGGCGAATCTAGTTACTAACAGATAAGTTTTTCTTGGGCTGTATAGCTAGTTACATCAATATACCTACTTATCATAAAAGGCAAAATAAATAGCCCTTTAACTGTGTAGACTCCTATTTCAATAATAAACGTTTATTTTTACACAAACCAAACATAGTCACTGTATTTAGCCGACACAGCTTGCAAATATTCAAAAAGTAAAATCGAATAAGGTGCAAAGGGGGGGGGGGGGGTTTGATGTTGTGTGTGACTCCAGTTAATAATGTAAAACTTTAATAATGTAATATTTCGATTAGTTTAAATTACCCCCCTGTTAATATATTTTAATCTCACTAAAATCATATTTTATCACTTAAGCACGTAGCGTTACTAAGTGACACTCTGATGAAATGCTCTAATATAACATAATTTTATGAATTTCGTGTTTATTGGAAATCATTGAGTAAATACTATGCTGAAAATATTTTGTTACATATTTTTATGGCTTAAAACATCCTATTATCTGTGCAACACAAAGAAAATACAGAAAGGTAGAGCATAAAAGGGATGTCTTCTGCCTTTCATAAGCTCTCTTTGACTAAGTCCCTGTAATATTTTATATATACTTCTGTATTGATTTTACTGAATGGGTCCTTCAGAGGTTTAGGGTTCACATTTGTCTTTATTGTACCCAAAAGTTTTGAACATTAGTAATATAAATATAGATAAATACTTATTATAATTATACACAAGTAGGAAGCATCCATAACTCAGGGACAAAAAAATATTCGTGATAAAAACACAAGAGACTGAGAATCAAACCCAGGACCTCCAGATGTGTAGGCAGAGTCACTATGCACTAAAAGTCCGTTAACGTATAATACATATATGTACATATAATAAAAATAACGTAACGTACGTAACTTATGACCCAAATTTCATCTAATTACTCACTAAATATGTACAATTTCAGCTTAAGCGTACCTATAGAAAGAGGACAGGCGATCGCGTGGAATAATTAAATTGCCACTGTCGAGTTGAAGCACAAACAGCCAGAAATTCTGAGTTACACAGTTGATTAAACTGAAAAGGAGTCCGGCGGTCCTTTGAGCTTGCAGTAGTAGGTACTTAAGAGACTTGTACCGGGGCTTGAATAAATTTAAATGACTAATATTTCGGACGCGACATGCCTTACTAGGTACATTTCTCATAACTCATATCAGTCGTAAGTGACGTTCAAAATCGCATTGAATTGTTAATCGTATTCTCGTGCAGTAAATTTCAAGTTTTAGCAATTTCGATATCACTTACGGTAGTTATGCTTGTTACAGCAGTACATGTAGGTATACATACACCGAACTGTAGAAACATAAGTAAACTTCATCTTGCTGCTTGCCTTATTTTAATATTTGGATTAGGCATAAGTTTTTACAAGCGGCCGGCGGCCATTTTACTTTCTAAACCATGGAGAAAACTGCGCGTTTTTGAACAGGTTCACTACGTCGTCGGGTCTATTCGGCCCGACATGCAATTATGTGACTAATTGCCACAGAGGAAGTGTTAAATGATGAGTCATCATGAGTTACTAGTGATTTACTCTAGTTTTACTTTATTGTAAATGCCGTCAAGGTTTTAGATTTAGCTCACCGTTCCAGGTAAAGCCTATACATTCATTCACTCTTGTTTTGAAAAGTCCTAGTTATTCCTTGTATGAACTATTTATGACGAGTCTAACGAATTCAATTTACGCACTTTGTTTATTTATGTAGACTTATATTTATGTCTAGCGATAAATTTGGAACGTGAAAGGTGCACACGGCCACTTAGGGACTTCTAAAAGGGTCGCCACCGCGGTTTTGATGTTAGCTATTAGCTAGCCACCATCGTGGTCTAAAAAATTCCAATAATTAAGTAAGTAGCATTCCTGGTAATATAGGTAATGGTACGTATACCGAAACACTATTATCAAATATCAAATTATGACATTTCGCACATAATGCTGACATAATGCAGCGACCATTCTCCTGGAAATAATTGAGTGACAATTACCGGCCGATGAAATGGCGTACATTACCCACGGGCCGGCCGCGGCGCGTTATAGTCGATGTTGGCTGTCTGTATTCTGATTGTCTGAGGTAGAAGGGAAGTCGAATTCGCAAATTAACCAAATTGGCATGACTGGTACATTTATGTTAATTTTAGTGTTCATAGGCAACTAACACTCATCGAGAAAATTCTACCAAACCCAAATACTGTTAGGTTGCATTATATGGCTACCTCCTGCGTCCATCATCAGATCAGCTCAATGGTACCAAACTTAATATTGCATTGTCACCCAACTTACTTGTGTGTGAAGTTTCAGCTCAATCGAATAATGAGAAGTGGGTCTAATTTGTCTTACTAGATTTAATCCTTATAGATGCAAATATTGCAAGTTATATAAAACCTAGTAAAAAGGGAACTTGTGAATGGTGTGAAAAAAGAGATTTTGGTTGTAGATGGACAGCAAATTCTAAGAAAAAACGGTGCCCTCGTGTCGTGTTAGACAGCTGAAGGATATGATGACGTGTCTGTATTAAATCATATTTTCATGGAATTTTGTCATTGATGACATTGCCACAATTTGTCATTGCAAATGCCATGCAAAGTTAGCTTGTTCCGACTCTATTGAATTTGGAATGGCACTCGGGCATTCGCGTCGCATCCCGCCAATTGATTTAAATATGAAACGGCTCGCGCGAACGCTGCATACCATTAATTGAGGATTACTGCCTGGACGTCTATTCGGACTTATGTAACATTAAGCTAATTTAACTGTCTTAATTAATTATCATTAAGTAAGCAAATTGAACACAATTACAAGTGAAAACGAGAACCCAAAACACCAGTTTTCTTTCGCAGTTACAATAAAAAAAGTTTTGGCTTTCGCTATATCATGCGAAACTAAACGCCTTTTCAACTATCTCTTGTTGTTAACATAATTGTAACTGTGAAACTTTTTAAAATGCGACGACAGAAACCTCCGCACAACGGCTGTTAATAGTTTATTGCATTTTCCATTTACATTAAACGAGGATAAAATGTCTGGAGTGCCGTTTAAAGTTCCGAGAAACAATAACAAAGTGCTCGAAAGGAACGTTTAGCGCTGCGGCGAAATAAAAATAAGCGGGGAAATAAAAATATAATAGAGCTGTGAAATAAAAACATAATTGAGGTCAGTAATAGCGGTGAGCCTAACGAGCGGGCTTCTAATTACGCCGCGCTCTGCAGTTAGGATGATGACGCTGGGAAATATCGACGAGGGCGAACAAGCCATCGTTGTACAGCCAGATAGCCGTGGTTCTAATGTCTATGGGGTTCTAGCCAAGTAACAATCTTTTATATAAAGCGCCGAACGAAATTTAAATAATTAATGTATGTAGGTCACTTTCTGTAACATCAGTTATTAGGGATACATTTATACTTTCGATTGGCGGTTTCATTTGTCGATACCCGATTGTCATCTACGATGGACTCCCGGTAAATATGTAGTTTTGATTTCTTTTAATTGCAACAGAGTTCCAATTGCTTTGCTTCGTTCGATTTCAAAAAATAGCTAATTTGAATCACACATCAAAATGCTATTTATACAAATTTCACTGTCAGGCAAAATAGACACAGTACTATCAGCAACAATAGTAGCGGATAAAACTACGTTCCAAAAGAACCTATCTGCAAGATATGTAAGACAATGTTAATCGATTAGGTATTCTTAAAAAAATAAGAAAACTATCACGACGATAACCACATAAACATTATCGTAAACGTTATTAACTAACTCCAATTAATCATTTCAACTGACATTGCCACGCATTCCTTTAGTTACTTAGTTCAACTACACTGCCACTAAAATTATTTTCAGATATGTTGATATTGGGCAATTTTTTTTTTTTACCAAATTAAATCAATATTTATTTAGGTATAATTCTAGAGTAGTACAAAATTAAAACTAAAGTTAAAGCTAGAAATAAAATAAAAATACAAACTATAAAATATACTTACCTACAAAAAACCAAACCAATTATTTGTATGAGTTTATAGCTCAAAATCAACAAACAATTCCAAATATATAAAACGGACTCATTCCTAGTAAATCTGCACAAGTTTGCATTTGTACACGTTGCTGAATTTTTGGCTGACACTTTTATAAATATTCAGTGTTCCCAAAGCTATTGTGAGCGAATACAATGTTTACGTTCCAAATAACCGCTGAAATCGCAAGTAATCTGCCAATTTGCACGACTAATAGAGACAATTACGCTGGAAAATGTTTATTTTGCCGAAAATCTCGCACTGTCTTAAAGGAACATTTAGTGGGTCGCGTCGCTGAGCGAACTGTGTTCCCCAACTACGCATAATTTTCGTTACGTTGTTAGAATTTGGTCTTTATTCCGCGAGAACATAGTTCACAATCAAATGAATTTTCCAATGACTGTTACACGTGGTAGGGCAGGGAGAATTCCATTAAGACCTCTGCAAATACGACTGAAATTACTATTTACATTAGGTATAAACCGATTTTAAAACAGGAAATTATTAACTTGCAACTTAATAGTCACGCACAGTACGGTTTCAGATAAATGTTTCCTTTTACAAACACTACTTCGACTATGAAATTAGGTCCATGCCGAGGTTTTATGAAGGGACTGCTAAGTAAGTACCTACATAGGATTCTTTGAAAAGGATTTTAATTTAAAAAAGTCGCAAAGTTTCGGTTATGCAGAGCAAGTGTCCCGGGCACCGCATCGCATCTGCATCTTCAGAACACTGGAGACCTTGGGGCTTAATCACATTTTCTTTCGCCCGTGACACCTTTCAGTTTAATCACAAGTCTAGAATTTACAAGATTGTCTGTTAACGATCAATAAACGCGACCTAAATCGTAATGCTGTCAAGTGTCATTGGAAGTATCTAATTCAGAATTAATTAATTCATGGCGTAAATGATTATTTGCTTTAGTAACAGTACTTTACAAGGTATAACCACCCACTGTATCTCTTGAATGCAGATTTTCGTATTTTTCAGTCTGCTAACCTACGTTTAACAGCACCGGCCGCTAAAAAGTGTCTCAAAAGTGGTCACGGTTTTAAATTGCCTGTCTCTTTTGCACTCATTAATTGTTCATAATATATGCGTGATGGCTTCCCTTTTGCACACTTTAATTATCTTTAAGGCGGCATTCTACCTGTGGGTTAAAACCAGCTTTTACCAAGTTTGGACATTTATCATGATTTGAAAGCAGTAGTTGTTTAGCGGTTTCCCTGGCTAGTTTACCATTTCAGCTCTGTAACACAAAGCGAGCTATCTAGGCAATACGGAGTTGTATCGCGAGTAAACTTGCAACAAAGGCGCAGCTGCAACTCTTTAAACTCCGCCGATGCACTGGAACGGATATCGCTTGCCCACTAGATAGTGCATAGTGCATGCAAGGCAACTCGCGCTTAGTACCCGTTTGCGTTCATATTGTTTTTAGCTTTCCTCCTTATGGCAAATGTCCGAAAAGATACTTACAGGCCTATTCGGATTTCGAGATAATCACAAGATCTTGAGACGATTTAGAGATCAACTAGATCTACATTAGATATCGACTAGATGTGACTTGGATATCTAAGTCCTAACTTGTCGAAATCGTTCAAGAGGACCTCCAGAATCGCGGAAACGTCAAATTTGACATATCTATCTTACAAATATCTTTAAATTATCCGTATAGTAACTTGTTGAAGTCTAGTAGAAATCTAATTAATTTTCCGAATCGAGCCGTTAGTTCACTGTAGATCCGTGAACCCCTGCACACTTTTAATTGGTAAGGTAATGTTTTTCAGATACGGATATGATGGTTCCAGTTTTCAGCGTGACAGTGCAAAAATGCCAGCGTCTAGCACTTATTGTTGGAACAAACGATGTTAAAACTTTCGTCTCGCTGATGCTTTTCGGTGAAGGAAAACATCGTGAGGAAACCGGACTAATCCCATTTAGGCCTAGTTTTCCCTCTGGGTTGGAAGGTAAGATGGCAGTCGCTTTCGTAAAAACTAGTGCCTACGTCAAATTATGGGATTAGTTGTCAAGCAGACCCCAGGCTTACATGAACCGTGGCAAAATGCCGGGATAACGCGAGGAAGAAGAATAAACGATGTTAAAACTTACAGTTACTTTGCCATAAGTCATAACGAAATCAGCATCCATTTAACTATGTTCCCATATTTCCAAGCTTCGACGTGCATATATTTTTTAATCAAATAATCTAGATAAATAAGGAAAGTAATCCTTTCCTGAAAAAATATGGCCAATTGTAGTTTAAAATGCTTTAATTGCAACTGAGTAGAGCATAGCGTAGGATTTCGGCCTATAGAAGCATATATGCCTGGCGACCACAAATCATTATGAACTCACAATGCAGTGTTACGTGGGAGTAGTCTATGACTGGGAACAAATATATCCACGTCCGTAAGTGCCGATATCGGAACTACACTCATTTAACTTGGAGACGCCGAACTGTGGATTCATTAATATCTCCCGCGGTCTAATACATACCACCTATAATCCCCGACATCTTTATAAAGGACTAATTATTATTTTTACTTTATTAAAATGGAACAAAGGTTCCAGATTGATAAACAAAAGCAAAACTTGAAACTTTTGTGTCAGGAGGATTGTGTACAAAGTGGTTACATATTTGCAAACATAAACACGCAGCAGTCTATTTAGCATGTATCATGTATATACATACTTACTTACCTCGATGGGAACAGAGATTTCCTCGATTCCACTCAGTCGATGTATTCACATACTATTTCTCACGTGGTTGGTATTTGTAGCATTTGCTCGGAGCTCGGCCACTCGAGTGTAGGTAGGTACTCGCCCCGCTCGCTCGCCAACCTCGAGACGAAAAGCGCGAACTGAGAGCTCCCCCCACCTCCCCCCGAGGGGGCTGAATAAATAATAAGTGTATTTGTGCTCGGTTTGAGTCCATCCACTAGGAATTTAAATTTTATGTTTTTTTTTGGTCGCCGTGGGAACAAATTATGGTAGTTTAAGTATAAAGATGGTTCGAAGTACGATATTGTTGACATTGTTGTGCACCAGCTGGCATGGGAAATAACTGTAAGTGGTCATCATCATCATCATCACCATCATCCTGTCCTGGCCGGTTTCGGCCTCGGCTCTCAGGTGGCTGCATGACGTAGCCTATTTTTTGCAGTAAATGTCCGACAAAATTGTAGTTTACGACCGCAGGTGGTCGGGCCTTTAACTCGCCACGCTTCGTGTCGAGTTCCACTCACCTCTGCTCTTCAAAAGCTTGCACTTTTGTACTCACTGTATGCCTCTACTTCAGCCGATCTTGTGCCGAAGTGTCCCAGTGCAATAGTTCAATGCCACATCTCCGCATGTGACGCTTCAGCACATCTTTGTAGCGCAAAAGTTGGCCGCCCTGTTTCTGCTTGATACATTGCACTATGTATGTGTACTATGTACCTATGTAGAACAATGAGACAGAATTATTATGGATCTGTCTCTGATCTATCTCTTCGACCATCACCTTCCGTAAATCCTTTACCCAAAAACCTCAACTCGCGCGGCTTTTTCGAATTTAGTGCAAGTAATTGAATCTGAAGCCGCGTGCGGAGCGTGGCGATGAAGGAGCAATGCGGAATAGAAGGAAAATAGTCAAATGTTCATTCAGAAACGTACAACTTAATACAAATTTGAAAATACATGTTCTTGTTCCCTTCGCACACATTTAAATACTCTTAAAAGTGAGCATGCGCGCGTGAAATTTACTTTAGATACATCTTTGATACAAAGAATTCGCAATTTTCGATTAACCCAAGAGAATGTGTAGCTCCCAGCATAAAAACGTTGCACAAGTAACGTTTTGCTTTATCGAGAGCCTTTATATCGTAACGTTATTTCTCTATCTGTCTTCGTACCAGGAAAACGTCTTTTATTATTATGCTGAAGGAAAAATAAGTTATAAGTTAGAAGATATTCCGCGCCACTGGCGTAGGAACTACGTAACTTGTTGAGGTCTAATCTGCATAATAATAAGCACACTTTTAGTGGCAAGAATGAATTTTCCGAGGGACTTTTTAACGATATTAATTTATCGGTAAATTGTGTTTAATTGTTATTTACGGATATATGTATTAAGCAAGTTTCTTGTGAAACATTATTCTATAGGTCAGGGCTCTCCAAACCCCGGCCCGCGAAGCGTTCCAATCCGGCCCGCCGACAGCGGTCCAATCCGGCCCGCGGGAGCCAGGCTCCAGGTGTTCAGCCCTAACAGCAGCAACCCCAGATACACCCACCCCCATCGGCGCCGACGGTGGCCCGCGCGAAAATTCTGAGGCGAAATATGGCCCTCAGGTAAAAAAGTTTGGAGACCCCTGCTATAGGTCATGCGAAGAGGCTCGAAATCTATAACATGAACATAAGCATTGGCGATAGTGATAAGAAGATAAGTATGTTTTAGAACCATTTCTTATTACAAAGCGTCTTCAAATTTCTCCCAAAAAATATTCCAATAAAATTAAGAAATATGTTCGGGTACGATTATAGAATAGAATAGAATAGAAATGGTTTATTTGGTGTTGAAATACATGCTTAACCTATAATACATCTTATTCTAGTACAAGACACCCAAATGGATGCCACTCAGCATATGCCGATGACTAACGTCCTTAGCCATGGCGCTGGTGGCGATTCATATTTTCACATCCAGAATTAGGAAGAGTAAAATTACAGCAGTTTTTAAAATATTTTTTTATGCAAATAAATATGATTTAAAAGTCATGGGCCACATAAACAAGCGTAAAGAGATTTTTTATGCAAATAAATATAATTTAAAAGTCACGGGGCCACATAAATAAGAGTAATGTGTACCCAATTATACACATTAACATTATTTCTTAAAAAGTTATTTATAATCTTACAACACGCGCTTTACTTAATACGTCAGTTTACTCTTTTTAATTCTGAATATCTGAATAAAGCATCACTTGACAAAAATCAGTTCCCGACCCTTCTTTGAAACGCCTGAACGCTTCATAATGTCTAATTTAGAACAAAACGCGAAAGTATTGTGTTGCGTATTCTGCCGACATAAACGAAGTTGGAGAAAATTGTGAATTAATATTTGGAGAGTATTCCCTGGGCCCTGTCGCTCTGCGGCAGTAGGTACTCCCGATCCCCGCGCGGTATTCCGGGTATGAGCTTCATTAGGTACTATTTTTCGGGAAATAATCAACAATCAAACGTATAATGGTAGAATATTGTTTTCGATTTTGTTATTTGTTGTTTTACTGGCAATAGAAATATAAATGCTTTGTGGAAATTTCAATAGTCTGCTCGTTACGCTTGGTGAGGTACAGCAGCGCGCTGACAGATGGACAGACGGACGGGTAGCTAGCGAGGGTTTACCGGCTTTGTGAAAATTTCAACTGTCTATCTATTACAGTTGTTCGGATACAGCCAACTAGAAGGTTGATTATCGGTTTAAAAATATAAATAAAATAAATAGCTTAGGTATTTTTTTTATTGGGAAACATTTGAGCACAATCTCACCTGATGGTAGGTGGTAGGTGCCGATGTGGTCTAGGATGGAGCATGTTTACCTGAGAGTTGTCTATTAACTATCGATTTGAAAAGATCCAAGTTATAATGGGCAGGGAATAGTTAACAGGAAGTTTACATTTAATTATTTCAATACTAAATTTCATCTAAAATAAAAAAAATACCTATAAGTATAAAAATAAATTCAGCCGTTTAAGCGCAAAGAGGTAACGAGCGAAAAGACAAAGTTACTTTCACATTTATATTAAAAACTTCTATAGGAATCTTTTGTATACTTTTATAGCCGCTCCTTGTCTCAAACCCCCTACCACCCTTTACTTGCTAACACCCATTATCACAGATAACCATTTTCCAGTAGTTTGCACCCAACAGCCGGAGCGGTCGGAACGAGCGACATTACGTTATTATAAGCGAGGCGGCCATTACCGCCGGCGCTGCTAATTAATATAAATAATTGACCGACATTTCAGCGACGACGCTGGAGCGGCGAGCATAGGGTGAGAGCTCATACAAGCTTTAAATATTTCAACTCGTTTTGATATTACGCAGTGTGCGCTATATACGGCAGGTACGCCATGTGGGCGTAAAGATAAACACTTATTACAGGATTACGTAATCAGATACATGATGCCTATGCTACGGTATATTTACGTTACATGTAAGAGAGTGTGCATGTCACATATGGCGCAAACTACAATTAGGTACCTACTTTGTACCTAGTCACAATAGTAAGCCATTAACGCACGCTCCCAGCGGGCACACTTGACGCCAACGCCATCCGCCATACATTGGTTAAAATAAAATAAATGTATGGCGGTAGGCGTCAGTGCCAATTTTGCGTTCCGTGTCTCTGGGGTAAAGGTAACATTTGGATGGCAACTGCAGCTGTATTACCGTTGCGACATTACTGCTGCGGCCTTAACGCGGGCGTTATCAGCCTGTCCCTGACAATTTCCTTGAAAAAATTAGTAACGGATTCAACATTCTGATACTTAGTGGACTTTTTCGCCACGGACATGTGAGTAAAATGAAATCAAGTTACAATACTAAAAGTTAGAATGCATCTCCGAGTTAATGCGTGTGACTCCGCGAATGAAGTGTTATTTTTACAAGCCTTTATTCCTAATACGATGTAAAATAAGCTGTCATTTTCAAAATTTCTACCTTCAGTTTTTAATTCCACGTCGGCGGTAAACCAACCGAATACTTACAGTGTTATGGGCGTTATACCTACCTTAATATCTGATGGTCTGGTCCGAGGCTAGAGTCCGATGACGGAGATATAAGATAGGAGTAAATACTGAACTCTAATTTTTTTTTAAAGTGTCATATCGTATAGCCCTTCTAAAATCGCCTTGATGGTAATAACAACTCCACGGCCGATGCGACCTCGTCGACTGCTACCTATCAACTCCGTTACTGTGTCTGGTGTGTCAGATAAGAGGCACTGTATGATACACAACTTCGTACGAGTATGATGTTTTCGTGTCATTTGATTTCCTGTATCAATCACACTAACAGATACAAAACATAAATGAAACGTCAAATTTCCCTCGCCCTGAATAAAGACCTCGTTTAAATGAAAGTAATGATTCCCGCTTTTCCTCATTAAGGAAGAATGTCCGCCTTCATAAATAACCCCATTTCTGCACTTATTAAATAATGGAAACAGCTTCCAGGAATCTGATTCTGTTTTTTTACAAATTGATATGGTTTTCATCTTATTTTGAGACGATCTTGAAAATCACTTGCGCCGAGAGACGTTTTACATACAAAAGTTTTAATTGCTTTAGAGTGTACCACAGTCTATGCCTTTTACGTAACATACTTCTATAAGTATTATAAGTACCTATATTACGTAAAAGTTCATGCCAAACCTATAAAAACTATGTAACATATGTCGTGACCTATTTATGTAATTTAAGCATGTCGTTTTGTAATGAGAGCGTAACTTCCTTTGTATGGGAGCGGCATTATGGCAGTTCAAGATCGTATCGTATCACATTGTTAAAACGGAGTCGACCTCCAAGGCGTGGCAGGAGAATGTTTGTAAAGTCGGGTAATCGCCGGTAAAGGGTCGAATTTACCTTTATTGTGGGATTGTGAGAAATATTTGGGTGTTTCGGCGCCTGTGAGGTGTGACGCGGCGCGGCCCGGGGCGAGTGGTTTGAAACAAAGGCTTTACGACTGTAATTACTGTTGTTTCTCCAAAATGAATGTAATTTTTTTAAATTATTATCATGGTATGTGTGGTCTGTAAAGTAGATA